>NC_091057.1:130498527-130831028 GCF_000393655.2 Nicotiana sylvestris
TTACCATATATAATTGCATTGTGGTTAAGCCAAGTGGCAAGCTAATAAATGCAAATAGTATATGGTAACTTTATTCTATATTTGACTATATTAGTCTCATATATATAACTAAATTTGAATAAAAAAATAAACTATTTGCATTTTAAATTTGAATTAAAATAAAAAAAAGAAATTTATCTCTTTTTTTTTTGTCAAGTTATCATACTTAATTCAGTTAATGATCAAATGCAAAAATGATAGGAACTTTTGTTATCTTTTTTGATTATTTAAATACTAATGCGACTGTGAAAAAAAAACTATTACATATAACTATAGAACTCTTTCACACTTAAAACCCTATAATTATAGTTCTTTAAAATAATATTCTATACATATATTAAAGCAAGAAAGTTATCATATATAATTGCATTGTAGTTAAGCCAAGTGGTAAGCTAATAAATGCAAATAGTATATGGTAACTTTATTTTATAATTGACTATGTTAGTCATTGTCACGACCCGGATTTTTCACTCTCGGGAGTCGTGATGGCGCCTACTAATGTGAGCTAGGCAAGCCAAACCTTTAATCTAATTACTTTATTAACCAATTATTTCTTTTTAACAAAGATAAGACGATAACATGAAAACAACAGAACTTTAAATAATTAAGTGGAAGATAACAATTAAATATCTGGAATCTGGATCCATTACAACTCTTAAAACCTAAAGCACCCAAAACCTGGTGTCACGATGTCACAGTGTCACAGACGGTCTAAGAGATTACTTCATACAAAGTCCGAAGAAAATGACAATACATTGTTTCTGAATAAAAGGAAAATGAAATAGGAAATAGGAATAGAGGGGACGTCAGGGCTTGCGGACGCCTGCAGGTCTACCTTGGATCTCTGCGTGGACTGAAGGTAGCCTCCACACTACGGTCCGAAAGCTGCTCCGGGATCTGCACATAGTGCAGAGTGTAGTATCAGCACAACCGACCCCATGTGCTGGTAAGTGTCTAGCCTAACCTCGACGAAGTAGTGACGAGGCTAGAACTAGACTACCAAATAAACTTGTGCAGTTATATAATATACAGCGGAAAGTAAAGCAGAATAAGCAAATAAAGATGGGAAGGGGAAACATGCTTCGGGGAAAACAGGTAAAACAGAATATCAAGAGAACTATAAAGGAATCAAAATCCAACCACTAACAAGAATAAGGAAAACAAAGGCAGATTTCACTTTCTTTTTACATCTTGTTGCAGGCGTGCAACCCGATCTCATTTCATGTATCTCGTGGCAGGCGTGTCACCCGCTCCCATTTCATTTATCTCATGGTAGGCGTACCACCCGCTCCCATTTTATTTATCTTGTGTTAGGTGTATCACCCGCTCCCATTTCATTATATCTTGTGGTAGGCGTACCACCCGCTCCCATTTTATTATATCTTGTGGTAGGCGTACCACCCGCTCCCAGTTACAAGCCAACAATAATCACGAGGAATCTCGGCAAGGGAACAAGAGTAATATAACAACTTCCCGGCAAGGGAACAATACTATCAAAACAAACATCCCGACAATGGATCATTAATATCAAACAAACATCCCGGCTAGGGAACAATGGTGATAATAACATATGAAGCGCAATAAACCACAACGGAGTCATAACAATTATAATACAAGACTCACGGGCATGCTTGACACCAACATATAGATACTCTTCACCATATATATACGTCGTACTCCACAATTAATATGTAGTAAATAAGACACAACTCCTAATCCCTCAAGCTAAGGTTAGACCAAATACTTACCTCGATGTCACGAACACAATTCACGATTCAACTATAGCTTTACCCCTTGAATCTACCACCAATTCGCTCGTATCTAGTCACAAGTTACTTAATTATGTCAATAAGCGCTAAATGAATCAACCCCAATGCATGAAAATGAATTTTCTAAAGTTTTACCCAAAAAGTCAAAATTGCCCCCGGGCCCACATGGTCAAAACTCGAGGTTCGAACCAAAACTCGATTACTCATTCCCCCACGAACCCAAATATATAATTTATTTTGAAATCGGACCTTCAATAGAGGTCCAAATCCCCAATTTTTGAAAAATCTAGGTTCTACCCACAACACCCTATTTCCCCATGAAAATCATTGATTTTGAGTTGAAATCATGTTAAAAGATATTAATGATTGGAGAAAACGAGTTAGAAATCACTTACCAATGTTTTGGAGAAGAAAGGCTATTTGAAAAATCGTCTCTTATGTTTTTGGAATTTTGGAAAATGAAAAATAACTGAAAATACCATCTTAATATACTACTTTCAGCTGCCCTGTGCGAACCGCATAAAATCAACTGCGGCCGCACAGCTCCCATGTGGATTGCAGTGACATGATTTAGTATTTTGGCCATAACTTTCCCTAAAGATGACCAAATTGTGATTTTTTTATCTTTCTGGAAACTAGACACGAAGGGCTACAACTTTTGTTTTTGAATCATCTCAAACTTCCTTGTATACCAAAAGATATAGGCTTCCGAAGTCTGACTAGTGAAATATTCTTCACCGCGGACTGCACAGAATCTAGTGCGGCCGCAAAGCCCTCACCGTGGTTCGCACAAAATCTCGTGCGGCCGCACAAGCCCCTCCGCGGAAGCATTCCTCTTTGTGCGGACCGCAATGATCCGTTCATAGGCCTTCTACTTCTCTGAACCTGTAACAACTATGTTTTTAATCCTAAGACATCGTAGAACCTACCCGAAACTCGCCCGAGCCCTCGGAACTCCAAACTAAGTATGCATACTAACTCAAAGATATCATATGGACCTACTCGTGCAATCACATCATCAAAATAACATGAATTAAACCTCAAAACTCAACATTTTCATCAAGAACTTTCAAAATTCACAACTCTTCAACCGAAAGTCCAACTCACGCCAAATAAACTTCGTTTTTCACCAAATTTCACAGTTATCTTTTCAAATTCTATAACAAGTTTGTACCGGGCTCCGGAATCAAAATATGGGCCCGATAGCAATTGTTTCAAACATTAATTCTTTTCTTTATTTCTTAGATAATTCAATAAAATAATTTCTTTCAAAAATTGATTTCTAAGGCTTGGGACCTCGGAATTCATTTCCGGGCATACGCCCAAGGCCCATATTTTACTTTGGACCTTTCGGGATTGTCGGAACACGGATCCTGGTCCGTTTGCTAAAAATATTGACCAAAGTCAACCATAATCAAATATTTGACTCTAAAATTTCTATTTCTCATATTTTCACATAGAAGGCTTTCCGGATATAGGTCCGGACCATGCACGTAAATTAAGGTGGGGTAATAAGGAGGTTTTTAGGCCTCGGAACACTGAATTCACTTGCAACACAAGTGATGACCTTTTGGGTCATCACATTCTTCACCTCTAAAACAACCGTTCGTCCTCGAACGGACATAAGGAGGAAGTATCTGAGTCGGAAAAAAGATGGGGATAACGGCTCCGCATATCGAACTCAGACTCCCAGGTCGATGCCTCAAGAGGCTGATCTCTCCACTGAACACGAATAGAAGGAAAACTCTTTGATCTCAATTGACGAACCTGCCGGTCTAGAATAGCTATCGGCTCCTCCTCATAAGACAAGTCCTTGTCCAACTGGACAGTGCTGAAATCTAACACGTGGGATGGATCGCCGTGATACTTCCGAAGCATGGACACATGAAACACTGGATGCACGGCTGATAAGCTCGGTGACAGCACAAGTCTATAAGCCACCTCTCCCACTCGATCAAGAATCTCAAAACGGGCTAATGAACCTAGGGGTAAGCTTGCCTTTCTTCCCAAATCTCATCACGCCCTTCATAGGCGACACTCGAAGCAATACCCACTCACCGACCATGAATGCCAAATCTCGAACCTTGCGGTCGGCATAACTCTTTTGCCTGGACTGAGCTGTACGAAGCCTATCCTGAATAATCCTGACCTTGTCCAAGGCATCCTGAACCAGATCTGTACCCAACAACCGAGCCTCTCCCGACTCAAACCATCCAACCGGAGAACGACACCGCCTACCATATAAAGCCTCATATGGAGCCATCTGAATACTCGACTGGTAGCTGTTCTTGTAGGCAAACTCTGCTAAGGGCAAAAAATGATCCCACGGGCCTCCAAAGTCAATAACACAAGCTCGGAGCATATCCTCCAAAATCTAAATAGTCCGTTCGGACTGCCCGTCCATCTGAGGATGAAACACTGTGCTCAACTCAACCCGCGTGCCCAACTCTCGCTGAACTGCTCTCCAGAAACGTGAGGTAAACTGCGTACCTTGGTCCTAAATGATAGACTCGAGCACACCATGAAGACGAACAATCTCTCGGATATAGATCTCAGCTAACCTCTCCAAAGAATAGGAGATTACCACAGGAATGAAATGCGCTGACTTGGTTAGCCTATCAACAATGACCCATACTGCGTCGAACTTCCTCTGAGTCTGTGGGAGTCTAACAACGAAATCCATAGTGATCCGCTCCCACTTCCACTCGGGAAGCTCAATCCCCTTAAATAAACCACCAGGCCTCTAATGCTCGTACTTAACCTGATGACAATTCAAACACCGAGCCACATATGCGACGATATCCTTCTTCATTCTCCGCCACCAATAATGCTGCCGCAAATCCCGATACATCTTAGCGACGCCCGGATGAATAGATTACCTGGAACTATGGGCCTTCTCTAAAATCAACTCTCGGAGCCCATCCACATTAGGCACACAAACTCGACCTGCAATCTCAAAACTCCATCATCACCTAAGGTAACCTACTTGGAACCTCCGTGCTGCACCGTGTCTCTAAGGACACACAAATAGGGATCATCATACTGCCGATCATGGATACGCTCCAATAAAGAAGAACGAGCGACCGTGCAAGATAACACACGACTAGGCTCCGAAACATCCAACCTCACGAACTGATTGGCCAAAGCCTGAACATCCAAAGCAAGCGGTCTCTCACCGACAGGAATATAAGCAAGACTGCCCATACTGGCTAACTTCCTACTCAAAGCATCAGCCACCGCATTGGCCTTTCCCGAATGATATAAGATGGTGATATCATAATCTTTTAACAACTCCAACCACATTCTCCGCCTCAAATTCAACTCCTTTTGTTTGAACAAATACTGAAGACTCTTGTGATCCGTGAACACCTCACATGCCATGCCATACAGATAATGCCTCCAAATCTTCAACACGTGAACAATGGCTTCCAACTCCAAATCATGAACCGGATAATTCTTCTCGTGAATCTTTAACTGCTGCAAAGCATAGGCAATGACCTTGCCATCCTGCATCAACACTGCACCAAGTCCAATACGAGATGCATCACAATAAACTGTATAAGGCCTTGAACATGTGGGCAAAACCAACATCGGTGCCATAGTTAGAGCTGTCTTGAGCTTCTAAAAGCTCGCCTCACACTTATCCGACCACCTGAACGGGGCACCATTCTGGGTTAACCTGGTCATCGGGGATGTAATAGATGAAAACCCCTCCACGAACCGGCGATAGTAACCTGCCAATACCAAGAAACTCTGAATCTCTGTAGCTGATGCTAGTCTAGGACAGTTCTTGACTGCCTTAATCTTTTGCGGATCAACCTGAATAACCTCCACTGATACAACATGACCCAGGAATGCAACTGAACTTAACCAGAACTCACACTTCGAGAACTTAGCATATAACTGACTATCCCTCAAGGTCTGAATAACCACTCTAAGATGCTGCTCGTGCTCCTCCCGGGTGCGGGAATATATCAAAATATCATCAATGAAGACTGTCACGAACGAATCCAAATAAGGCTTGAACACTCGGTTCATCAAATCCATGAAAGCTGTTGGGGCATTTGTCAACCCGAATGACATAACCAAGAACTCATAATGCCTGTACCGAGTGCGGAAAGCTGTCTTAGGGACATCGGATGCCCTAATCCTCAACTGATGGTCGCCAGATCTCAAGTCAATCTTCAAAAATACCTTGGCACCCTGAAGTTGATCAAACAAATCATCAATCCTCAGCAATGGATACTTATTCTTGATTGTAACCTTGTTCAACTGTCGGTAATCAATACATATTCTCATCGATCTGTCCTTCTTCTTAACAAACAACACCGGCGCACCCTAAGGAAAAACACTTGGCCTAATGAAACCCATCTCAAGCAAGTCTCGCAACTGCTCCTTCAACTCTTTCAACTCAGGCGGGGCCATATGATACGGCGGGATAGAAATGGGCTGAGTGCCCGGAGCCAAATCAATGCAAAAGTCAATATCCCTATCGGGTGGCATACCTCGCAGGTCTGAAGGGAAAACCTCAGAAAACTCACGAACAACGGGCAAAGAATCAATAGAAGGAACCTTAGCACTAGAATCACGAATATATGCCAAATAGGCCAAACATCCCTTTTCGACCATACACCTAGCCTTCACATAAGAGATAACACTACGGGTAGAATGACCAGGAGTTATTCTCCACTCTAAACGAGATAAACCTGGTAAGGCTAAGGTCACAGTCTTGGCATGACAGTCCAAGATAGCGTGGTAAGGTGATAACCAGTCCATCCCTAAGATGACATCAAAATCGACCATGTCCAAAAGAAGCAAATCTACACGAGTATCAAGACCTCCAATCACAACTATACATGAACGATGGACTTGATCTACCACAATAGAATCAACCACCGGCGTAGACACACAAACAGGATCACTCAAAGAATCACTAGGCATGACCAGACATGGTGCGAAATAAGAAGACACATACGAGTACGTAGACCCTGGGTCAAATAACACTGAAGTATCTCTATCACAAACCAGAACCGTACTTGTAATAACTATATCGGAAGCCTCAGCCTCGGGCCTAGATGGAAGATCATAACATCGGGGCTCGGCCCCACCACCCTAAACTACATCTCTAGGATGGCCTGCTGCTAGCTGGCCTCCACTTCTAGCGGCCTGAGATCCACCTTTAATACCTCTACCTCTACCTCAAGCACTTCTACCCCCACTTCTAGCTAGCTGGGCAGGTTGTGGAACACCTGGTGCCTGAACCATGGCACAGGAACCCTGATGCTAAGAGCTACTCGGTGCTCGAGGATAATACCTAGCAATGTGCCTCGTGTCACCACAAGTAAACCAAGCCCTCGACTACTGGGGCTGACGACCCTGGAAACTCTAAAGTGGCGGTGCACCGATTGGAGCTAGTGGTACACTATAGGACTGTTGATCAAAATACTATATCTGAGAACCACGACCACCTGAAGCACCATGAGAAACCTAAAGTGCTGACTGGAAAGGCCTGGGAGGATGGACCCTACCATATGAATCCCTACCTCCAAACTAGGTGCCACTGAATCTACCTGAATGACGAGTCCTCTTGTCCGACCCATGACCACCTCCTTGTGACAGAACCATCTCAACTCTCCGGGCCACATTGGCTGCCTCTTGGAAAGATATCTCACTCCCGGTCTCCCTAGCCATCTGAAGGCGAATCGGCTGAATAAGACCATCAATAAACCTCATCACCCTCTCTCTCTCTCGGTGGGAAGTATGACAAGAGCATGACGAGCCAAGTCGATGAATCTGGTCTCATACTAGGTAACAATCATAGAACCCTGCTGGAGACGCTCAAACTGCCTCCGATAGGCCTCTCTCCGAGTGATGGGGAGAAACTTCTCCAGAAATAGCTGAGTAAACTGCTCCCGAGTCAAAGCTGGCGATCTAGCTGGTCTAGCCAAATAGAAATCCCTCCACCAAGTCTTGGCAGATCCAGACAAGCGAAAAGTAGCAAAATCGACCCCATTGGTCTTAATTATCCCCATGTTCCTGAGAACCTCGTGACAACTATCTAGATAATCTTGGGGATCCTCAGTAGATGCACCGCTGAAAATAGTAATGAAGAGCTTGGTGAACCTATCCAGCCTCCACAAAACATCGGCAGACATAGCTGCTCAATCACCGGTCTGAGCTACCACACCTGGCTGAACTGGTCCAACTGGATAAACTACTAGAGTCTGAATCTGGGGAGCTACCTGCTCCGGAGTGCGAGTAGCAGGAGTTTGGGCTCCTCCTCCGGCCTGAAAGACGACTGGTGCTACAGGAAGCAAACCTTCCCGGGTGACACTCTTCATAAGGCACACTAGTCGGACCAGAGCATCCTGAAGAACTAGGGTAGCAATAAACCCCTCTAGGACCTGAGTTGGGCCTACCAAAACTGCTGGGCCGGAACCTCATCATCAAAATCAACCTGAGGCTCCGCCGATGGTGCTGCTGCTCGGTGCTGAACTCTGCCTCTACCTCGGCCTCTAGCATGGCCTCGGTCTTGCCTTCTGCCCCTCGTGGAAACTGCTACTGGGGGCTCGGGCTGCTGGTCAGTGGATGAGGAAGTGCGTGTTCTCGCCATCTGCGAAAGAACAGAGTAGAAATTCAATTAGTATTGAGGAACCAAACCGCACGATAGAAAGGAATAAATGTGAAGTTCTTCCTAACTCTGTAGCCTCTGGGGGATAAATACAGACGTCTCTGTACCGATCCCTCAGACTCTACTAAGCTTGTTTGTGAACTGTGAGACCCATGTAGCCTAGAGTTCTGATACCAACTTGTCACGACCCGGATTTTTCACCCTCGGGAGTCGTGATGGTGCCTACTAATGTGAGATAGGACAGCCAAACCTTTAATCTAATTAATTCATTAATCAATTATTTCTTTTTAACAAATATAAGACGATAACATGAAAATAGCGAAACTTTAAATAATTAAGCGGAAGATAACAATTAAATATCTGGAATCTGCATCCATTACAACTCTTAAAACCTAAAGCACCCAAAACCTGGTGTTACAGTGTCACAAACGGTCTAAGAGATTACTACATACAAAGTCCAAAGAAAATGACAATACACTGTTTCTGAATAAAAGAAAAATGAAACAGGAAATAGGAATAGAGGAGACGCCAGGGCCTGCGGACGCCTGCAGGTCTACCTTGGATCTCCGCTTGGACTGACGGTAGCCTCCACACTATGGTCCGAAAGTTACTCTGGGATCTGCACATAGTGCAGTGTGTAGTATCAGCACAACTGACCCCATGTGCTGGTAAATGTCTAGCCTAACCTCGGCGAAGTCGTGACGAGGCTAGAACCAGATTACCAAATAAACTTGTGCAGTTATATAATATACAGCAGAAAGTAAAGCAGAATAAGCAAATAAAGATGGGAAGGGGAAACATGCTTCGGGGAAAACAGGTAAAACAGAATATCAAGAGAAGTATAAAGGAATCAAAATCCAACCACTAACAAGAATAAGGAAAACAAAGGCAGATTTCACTTTCTTTTCACATCTTTTTGCAGGCGTGCAACCCGATCTCATTTCCTGTATCTCGTGGCAGGCGTGCCACCCGCACCCATTTCATTTATCTTGTGGTAGGCGTACCACCCGCTCCCATTTCATTATATCTTGTCATAGGCGTACCACCCACTCCCATTTTATTATATCTTGTGGTAGGCGTATCATCCGCTCTCATTTCATTATATCTCGTAGTAGGCGTACCACCCGCTCTCAGTTATAAGCCAACAATAATCACAAGGAATCCCGGCAAGGGAACAAGAGTAATATAACAACTTCCCGGCAAGGGAACAATGATATTTTAACAACATCCCGGCAAGGGAACAATACTATCAAAACAAACATCCCGACAAGGGATTATTAATATCAAACAAACATTCCGGCAAGGGAACAAAGGTGATAATAACATATGAAGCGCAATAAACCACAACGGAGTCATAACAATTATAATACAAGACTCACGGGCATGCTTGACACCAACGTATAGATACTCGTCACCATGCCTATACGTCGTACTCCACAATTAACATGTAGCAAATAAGACACAACTCCTAATCTCTCAAGCTAAGGTTAGACCAAATACTTACCTCGATGCCACGAACATAATTCACGATTCAACTATAGCTTTACCCCTTGAATCTACCATCAATTCGCTCGTATCTAGTCACAAGTTACTTAATTACGTCAATAAGTGCTAAATGAATTAACCTCAATGCATGAAAATGAATTTTCTAAAGTTTTACCCAAAAATTCAAAAATCACCGCCGGGCCCACATGGTCAAAACCCGAGGTTCGAACCAAAACCCGATTACTCATTCCCCCACGAACCCAAATATATGATATATTTTGAAATCGGACCTCAAATAGAGGTCTAAATCCCCAATTTTTGAAAAACCTAGGTTCTACCCACAACACCCTATTTCCCCATGAAAATCATTGATTTTGAGTTGAAATCATGTTAAAAGATATTAATGATTGGAGAAAACGAGTTAGAAATCACTTACCAATGTTTTGGAGAATAAAGGTTTTTTGAAAAATCGCCTCTTATGTTTTTGGGATTTTGAAAAATGAAAAATAACTAAAAATCTCATCTTAATATACTACTTTCAGCTACCATGTGCGGACCGCACAAAATCAACTGCGGTCGCACAGCTCCCATGTGGACTGCAGTGACATGATTTAGTATTTTGGCCAAAACTTTCTCTAAAGATGTCCAAATAGTGATATCCTTAGCTTTCTGAAAACTAGACACGAAGGGCTACAACTTTTGTTTTTAAATCATCTTAAAATTCCTTGTAGATCAAAAGATATAGGTTTCCGAAGTCGGACCAGTGAAATGTTCTTCACTGCGGACCGCACAAAATCTAGTACAGCCGCAAAGCCCTCACCGTGGTCCGCATAAAATCCAGTGCGGCCGCACAAGCCCCTCCGCGGCAGCATTCCTCTTTGTGCAGATTGCATTGGTCCGTTCAGAGGCCTTCCACTTCTCTGAACCTACAACAACTATGTGTGCATACTAACTCAAAGACATCATATGGACCTACTCGTGTGATCACATTATCAAAATAACATGTAAAAGCATGAATTAAACCTCAACTAAGACATCCTGGAACCTACCCGAAACTCACCCGAGCCCTCGGAACTCCAAACTAAGTGTGCATACTAACTCAAAGACATCATATGGACCTACTCGTATGATCACATCATCAAAATAACATGTAAAAGCATGAATTAAACCTCAAACCTCAACATTTTCATCAAGAACTCTCAAAGTTCACAACTCTTCAACCGGAAGTCCAACTCACGCTAAATAAACTCCGTTTTTCACCAAATTTCACAGTTATCTTTTCAAATACTATAACAAGTTGGTACCAGGCTCCGAAACCAAAATACGGTCCCGATAACAATGGTTTCATACATTAATTCTTTTCTTTATTTCTTAGATAATTCAGTAAAACAATTTCTTTCAAAAATTGATTCTAAGGCTTGGGACCTCGGAATTCATTTCCGGTCATACGCTCAAGTCCCATATTTTACTGCGGACCTCTCGGAATTGTCGGAATACGGATTCGGGTTTGTTTGCTAAAAATATTGACCAAAGTCAACCATAATCAAATTTTTAACTCTAAAATTTCTATTTCTCATATTTTCACATAGAAGGCTTTCCAGATATAGGTCTGGACCACGCACGTAAATCAAGGTGGGGTAAAAAGGAGGTCTTAGGCCTCGAAACACTGAATTCACTTGCAACACAAGTGATGACCTTTTGGGTCATCACAGTCATATATATATATATATATATATATATATATATATATATATATATATATGTATGTATATATAACAAAGGCCAGATCGGCCATGTACATGCTGCGAGACAAGGTGAGATATATATATATATATATATATATATATATATATATAACTGAATTGAATTAAAGAATAATTTTGAATTTATAGATAAAGTTTTTAAATTTGAATTAAAATAAAAAAGAAATTTTCTTTTCTTTTGGTCAAGTTATCATACTTAATTCGGTTAATGATCATATGCAATAATGGTAGGAACTTTTGTTATCTTTACTGATTATTTAAATACTAATGCGACTGTGAAAAAAAACTATTCCATATTACTATAGAACTCTTTCACACATAAAATCCTATAATTATAGTTCTTTAAAATAATATAGCTAGATTTGAATAAATCGAATTTCTTTTAAAATAAATATAACATATAGGATATGAAAATCTATATATATATATATTAAAGCAAGTAATATATCCAAGTAACAAAAAAGAGTTTAAAAATCTATATCTATATATATATTAAAGCAAGAAAGCTACCATATATAATCGCATTGTGGGTAAGCCAAGTGGCAAGCTAATAAATACAAATAGTATATAATAACTTTATTTTATATTCACACACACACACACACACACACACACACACACACACACACACACATATATATATATATATATATATATATATATATATATATATATATATATATATATATATATATATATATATATATATATATATATACATTCTTCAGTTTTTTAATTTAAGTGGTAAGTCGAGCACTTATTTAGGTTGATTAGATAAAGCCAAAATAAAAATATGGAAGAATTTCAACTAAACACTAAAAATATAAATAAAGTTCTTATGTAGACAATTTCTATTTAAACTCATCTTTTTATAGAGAAGTAAATTAGTTTTTTTGTAAAAAAAAAAAAAAAAGATATAAAAAATAAGATAAAAGAAAATAAATATAGAAAAGATGTTTGAAAAATCTAAAAATCAGAAATAAGAGATGACAACGAATTTCTTCTTCTGTGTCATCTATGTTAAGTATAAAAAATTTGGAAGTTGATATCATCGATTTTAAATATTTTTTTCAACTCAAATACATAGATTACAAGACAAGGATATCTTAGAATTTTTTTTAATTTAAATTGTGTGTCGTTTTTAAAAAATTACTATTACTAACAAACTGATATGATATCTGAATTTGAATATAGATGCAATTTGAGTAGTTTACATTGAGGTTAAGCCAAGTATGGTGTCGAGAAAAAATTACTTGGCAATTTCAAAATAATATATGCAATGTTATACAATAACAATCAACTAATTTAACATTTAGTGATTCAAAGAACAAAAAATTTATATATATATAGGCAGAGGCAGATGTAGAGTGTTGACAACAAGTTTCATTGTACCCATAACTTTTCACGCTGAGCAAAAATGTATATGTAAAACATTCTTAAAATTATAAACATAGTAGATATGAACTCATAACTCTAAAAATATAATGAGTTAAATGCTAAAACCTTAAAAATTGAATCCATCAAGTATAAATCTTAGATCCACCTCTGTATATAGGGTATTCCAAATTCAAAATATGTGTCTAGAGATATCGATAAACTCAAAATAAGGTCATATTGAAATAAAATTTTACCGGCTAAAGAATCATTTAAATTCTTAGATAGCCGACTAAAGTGAATTTTAAATTAAAGATAATAATTTCACTTGCATTATTATAAAGATAATATATATATATATATATATATTTAAAGTTTTAGAAATTGAAATGTCAAAATAGAAATATATTTTGAAAGATAACAACATACCAAATAAAGAGTTCAAGTCGTAGTAAAAGAGTCATGTCGTAACCAAAGAATTGTTCATATTGTGTCAACCTTTGTGCTTTGACATAAATACGAGTATTATTTCACTTTTTGACTATTTTTAGATTTCAATGACACCAATGAGAATGGTGCAAAAAAATAAAATTATCACTACGAGATTTGAGAAAATGTTAGTCTTTTTCATGTACTGTTTCGTAACTGATATCTAATGATTATCTAGAAGGTTTAAATTTTAAGGTTATTTACATATCATTCAAAAAACTCGGATATTTAATATGGTTAATGTCAAATATCAAAATGGAGTCACATTGGAAAAAAATATTACTGGCAATTTTTTAAATTCTTAGATAGCCGACTAAAATTAGTTTTGAATTAAGGATAATATTTTCACTTACATTATTATAAAATAAATTATTATTTAAAAATAATATTTTAGAAACTGAAATTTTAAAATAGAAATAATTTTTGAAAGATAAACACACAACATAAGAGTTCAAGTAGTAGTAAAAGAGTCAAGTCGTATCCAAAGAATCCTTCATAGTCTCAACCTTTGATTGTTTTGTTATAAAAATGAGTTATTATTTTGCTTCCCGACTAATTTTAGGATCCAATGACACCCGCGAAAATGGTATCAAAAAATAAAAATAGAACTATATCTAGGAAATTTGAGAAATGGTTAATCTTTTTCATGTAGTGTTTCTTAATTAATATCCAATGATTATCTATATTTAATAGAGAAAGTTTAAGTTTTAAGATTATTTACATATAATCCAAATAACTCAAATATATTACATGGTTAGTGTCCGCGCATTCGCGCGGGTGATAATACTAGTGATAACTAAAACTGATATTATCAATGAAACTAATTTAAATTCTTAAATGACTAAATCGTATGAGATTAAACGAACTAAACACTAAATATTGTTAAGATCGAAATAATCAGGTGTCATGCAGAAGTTGATGAAGCAAACTTTGGTGCAATAAATTAGACAACAAAATAGAAATATATAAAAAGAAACACAAACATTTAAAATACAGTTAATTGACCTACATCCACATGCGGAGATGAGCAATCCACTAGATAAAAGAGGGTACAAAGTATCGAGAGAATAACCTCACAAAGAGAAGGTGTCTCACAAACCCCTAAATAAGACTTTTAAACTATGGCTATGTTGTGGATGATATTGAATCAAAGAGAACGATCCTTAATTTGTAGAAGTTAATTTTTTTAAAAGACTAGCCAAATATGAAGAATTATATTTCCTTTTCATAAAAGGAAAAATCAATTATGATAAATATGTTATTTTTTATTTAAAAAATAGAAAAATTAAATATGATAAGAAAATTAAAACTAAAAACATGTATTATGATAGCTAAGGTCCATTTAACTAATTTCGTCAGTGATATCAATTTTTTGTCTTATGAAGATATTAAAAAAACATAGAATTGATCGTCAAAATCAAAGTGAGTTTACACTACACTCATTTCAAATAGGAAAAGTAATTTTCAAAGCGTAAATAATTGACTCTCTCTTCTAAGTTCTAACCACAGACGCTTATAAACTGTTTGGCCAATTTCTTTTAGGTTTAAAGTATTTTTTTTGTTGCTAAAATTTAGATGTTTGGTCAAGTTTTTAAAAGGAAAAAAAATACTTCCTAGCAGAAGTAAAAGTAAATTTTGATAAGCAAAACAAAATAGCTCTTCATCGAAAAAGTACTTTGGAAATATTCGCATAAAAGCACATTACAAATATTTGGCCAAATATCAATTACTGTTTAAAAATGCTTTCCAATTAATTGGTCAAATACAAATTGATTCACATCAAAAATATCTTTTGAAAAGTATTTTTGAGAAAAACACATTTTAAAATAAATTAATTTTAAAAGCTTGGCCAAATAAGAGTATTAATCATTTTGTTCAAATTGTTGAACTACTTCACCAAAGCAACTCCCGGAAATTTTTGGCGATGTCTACAGATTTTAGAAAATTTTGAAATCTGTTCAAAATTTAAAGTTCTTAAATTTTGGAAATCACCACTTTTAAGGGTGTGTTTGGTATAATGGAAAATGTTTTCTGTGGAAAATATTTTCTTGGAAAACAAGTAGTAATTTTATTTATTTTTCGGTTGGTACTCAAATTAAGGAAAATATTTTCTCAAAAGTATTCATAAATAATTTAGATACAATAAACATGAAGCCATAAACTTTCGAACCAACAACCTTCCGAACCCACAAATTTCATAGCTTCTGAATCGCTAAACTTTCGAAACCGCAAAATTTCGGACTCGTAAACTTTATAATTTCTAAACACTTAAACTTTCAAACACATAAACCTCCGAACTCATAACTTTGGAATTTGTAAAATTTCGAACCTGTAAACCGAAAGATGAAAAAAATAAAACTGAAAATATATTTTAAAAAAAAATCCGGGGGAGGGGGAGGGGTGGGGTGGGGGTGGTGTAAAAAAACGAAAAGCAGAAATCTAAAATGACAAAAAAAAAAAATTGCTGGGCGGGAGTGGGTGGTGACGAAAAAGAATATTTTTGGAGAGAGGGCATGGGGTGGGGTTAGGTGAGTGAGTGTGGGGGTGTGGGGTGGGGAATATGATGGAGAATGTTGAGAAGGAGTATTGGAAAATGTTTTCCTTTCTCTTGATAAGGAAAACAACCAACAACAACAACAACCCTGTCCCAGTATAATTCCACTTAGTAGGGTCTGGGGAGGGTAGTGTGTACGCAGACCTTACCCCTACCCTGCGGTAGAGAGGTTGTTTCCAAATAGACCCCCAACATCCTTCCCTCCAAAAACTTCTCACCTTCCTCTTGGGGAGACTCGAACTCACAACCTCTTGGTTGGAAGTGGAGGTTGCTTACCATCAGAGCAACCCCTCTTGGTTGGAAGGAAAACAACCAACCAAACATTTAAATCAATCAAACATGGAAAAATTGAAAAATATTTTCTCCGTCATACCAAACACACCCTAGTCTCAAATACATATCGATTTCTTTGTATGGATCAATAATAACCTATCATTAATTGATACTAGTATTAGTACCCGCGCGGATGCGCAGACGTTAATCGTGTCAAATATTTAAGTTATTTGAATTGTATTTTAGTAATCTTAAAATTTACACTTTCTCAGTAAATATAGATAATCATAAATATTAACTACATAAAAAAATTAACCATTTTTTATATCATTCTTACCGGTGTCATTGGATCCTAAAAATAGTGAGGAAGCAAAATAATAACTCATATTTATGGCAAAACAATCAAATGTTGAGACAATGAATGACTCTTTGGATAAGACTTAACTCTTTTACTACTCCTTGAACTCTTATTTGGTGTGTTGATATCTCTTAAAAAATATTTCTTTCTTAAAATTTCAGTTACTAAAACATTATTTTTCAATAATAATTATTTTTATAATAATATAATTGAAAATATTATTCTTAATTCAAAACTCATTTTAGTTGGTTATCTAAAAATATAAAAAATTCTTTAGCTACTGAATTGTTTTTACTTCATTTTGATAGTTGACATTAACCATGTTAAATATCTGAGTTATTTGAATTATATGTAAATAACCTTAACATTTAAACCTTCTAAATAATTATAGATAATCTTCATATATTAATTAAGAAACACTACATGAAAAAAGACTAACATTTTCTCAATTCTCTTAGTGATAATTTTATTTTTGCACTATTCTCATATGTGTCATTGGAACCTAAAAATAACCACAAAGTGAAATAATAACTCATATTTATGGCAAAGCACAAAGGTTGACACGATATAACGATTCTTTGATTACGACGTGACTCTTATAATACGATTTGAACTCTTATTTGGTATGATTTTATCTTTCAAAAAATATTTCTATTTTGAATTTTCAATTTCTAAACTTCATATATATTATAATAATGATTATCTTTATAATGATGCAAGTGAAGATATTATCATTAGTTTAAAATTTACTCTAATCAGCTATCTAAAATTTAAATGATTCTTTGGCCGGATTTATTTCAGTATGACTCCACTTTAAGTTTATCGATATCTCTAGCTCCAGAATTTGAATTTTTAATACCCTATATATACAAAAAATTTATTCTTTGAATTATTAAATGTTAAATTAGTTGATTATTATTATAAAATATTGCATATATTGTCTTAAAATTGTCTAGTAGTTTATTTTTCGATACCATACTTGGCTTAACCTCAATGCAAACTACTCAAATTGCGTTCCAATTCAAATTCGAATATCATATCAGTTTGTTAGTAATAGTGATTTTTAAAAATGATATATAATGTAAATTAAAAAAAAATATTCTAAGATATCCTTATCTTATAATCTATGTATTTGAGTTGGAAAAAAAATATTTGAAATCGATGAGATTAACTTTCAAATTTTTTATATTCAACAAAGATGAAACATAAGAAGAAATTTGTTGTCATCTTTTATTTCTCATTTTTAGATCTTTCTAACATTTTTTTCAATATTTATTTTCTTTTATCTTATTTTTTATGTCATTATATTTTTTGTTACAAAAAAATTAATTTATTTCACTATAAAAGGATGAGTTTTAATAAAATATTATCTACATATGAACTTTAATTATATTTTTACTCCTTGGTTTAAATTGTCTCATATTTTTCTTTTGGCTTTATCTAATCAGCCTAAATTGGTGCTCACCCGACGGCTTAAATTAAAAAATTGAATGATGTGTAATTTATATATAATTCATATATATGTGTGTGTATAATCGTGTGTTATCGGTGTATATCTATTTATATTAGCTATAAAAAGTAAACAATAAATATGGCCGTATATTATGTAAATATTCCATAAGATTTCAGTTTTTTGAGTTTATCCATGATATAACTTCTATTACAAATAATTATAAAACTCTCTACTAATGTTCAAAAATATATTATCTTTTTATTATCTTTGAATTAAAAAAAGTAAAGAGTTTTTTCGAAATAATTTGTTTACATTAAAAAAAAATTCACGTCATACCAATTTTTTCTTTATATATACTCTTTGTTACACTTAAAAGTCGTTATAGAAACTATCAATTAGAAATCAATTTCTCTCTTGTTGAGTTTGGAAAAAAAAACCTTTCAAATAATCTAATGATTCAAAACTAATATTCTTCAAAGAAAAAAATATTATATCATTACAATATTGGCGTGACTACAGCTAAATGAAGGGGTTTCAGCTTCTACCCTTTAATTCCTTGAATGCGCTAAATTAAAATTAATTATAGCAATTGTATAGCCAAAGTTTTGTTATTTGTTTGATGTTCATTTATGCAAATTGACTCTTTAAACAAATATTCTTCAAGAAGAAAAAAGAAATAACTTTTTTTTATTAATGTTGACTGATTTTGTGATGTTTCTTTCTCCAGTAAGTATGTTTACTTTATTATATATGTAAGTAAACTTTTATTTGGTCTTGTAAACTCTTTTTTGTTATTTAGATAAACATAGACGTGTACCCTATATATTAAATTTATTTTAAAAGAATTTCATTTTATTCAAATCTAGCTACAGTGTTTCAAAGAACTATACTTATAGGATTTTAAATGTGAAAGAGTTTTATAGTTATATGGAGTAGTTTCTTTTTGCTAGAGGCGAAGTAATATTTAAATAATTAGAAAAAATAACAAAAGTTCCTAACATGATTGCATATGATAACATGATAAAAAAAGATAAATTTTATTTTTAATTTAAATTCGAATTTTAGAACTTTATGTATAAATTCAAAATTATCTTTTAATTCAAATATACAAACACACACACACACACACACACACACACACACACACACACACAAACTTTATATATAAATTCAAAATTATCTTTTAATTCAAATATATATATTTGTATTTAACTAAAATAGTCAAATATAGAATAAAGTCACCATATACTATTGACATTTATTAGGTTGTCACTTGGCTTAACCATAATGTCAATTATATATGGTAACTTTCTCGCTTTAATATATATAGATAGATATAGATATATAGATTCTTCCATATTTTTCTTTTGGCCTTATCTAATCAACCTAAATAAGTGCTCGCCTTACCACTTAAATTAAAAAATTGAAGATTTTGTAATTTATATATAATCCACATACAATATGTGTATAATGGTGTATTCCCAGTATATCATCTATGGATATTAACTATAAAAAGTAAATAATAAATCTGGCCAGATATTTATGTAAATATTACATAAGATTTCGATTTCTTGATTTTATCCATGATATGACTTCTATTATAATAATTTAAAAACTCTACAAAATTCAAAAATATCTTATCCATTTATTTTTAAAATTAAATTATATTAAAAATAATCCCATTTTGAAATAATTTGTTTACATTTTTAAAAAAAAAAAAATTCATGTCATACCAGTTTTTTTAAAATATATTTTTTGTTACACTTGAAAATTGATATAAAAACTATCAATTAAAAACCACTGTCCCTCTTGTTAAATTCGAGAAAAATAATTTTTCACATAATCTAGTGATTCGAAACTGATATTCTTCAACAAAAAAATATTAAACTCTTGCAATGTTTGCTTGACTGCAGCTAAATGAAGATGTTTCAGCTTATACCCATCAATTCCTAGTAAGTGCTAAATTAAAATTAATGATAGCAAATATATAGACAAAATTTTGTTATTTATTTGATGTCCATTTATACCAATTGATCCTTCAAACAAATGTTTTTTCAAAAAAGAAAAAAATAAGTTTTTTGAATATTGACTGATTTTTGTGATGTTTCTTTCTCCAGCATGTAGGTTTACTTCATTATATATGTAAGTAAACTTTTATTCGATTTTTAAGTTCTTTTTTGTTATCTGGATAACCATAGAAGTGTACCCTGTATGTTACATTTATTTTAAAAGAAATTCGATTTATTCAAATCTAGATATATTGTATTAAAGAACTTAATTAAAGGGTTTTAAATGTGAAAAGCTTTATAGTTATATGGAATATTTTTTTTTTACCATAGGCGCAATAGTATTTAAATAATCAGAAAAGATAATAAAAGTTCCTAGCATGATTGCATATGATCATTAACCAAATTAAGTACGATAACTTGACAAAAAAAAAGATAAATTTCTTTTTTATTTTAATTTCAAATTTAAAAACTTTATCTATAAATTTAAAATTATTCTTTAATTCAAATTCAGTTTATATATATATAAACATAGTCAAATATAGAATAAAGTTACCATATATTATTTGCATTTATTAGCTTCCTACTTCGCTTAACCACAATGCAATTATATATGATAACTTTCTTGCTTTAATATATATATAGATTATATATGTAAGTAAACTTTTATTCGATTTTTAAGCTCTTTTTTGTTATCTGGATAACCATAGACGTGTACCCTATATGTTACATTTATTTTAAAAGAAATTCGATTTATTCAAATCTAGATATATTGTATTAAAGAACTTAATTATAGGGTTTTAAATGTGAAAAGCTTTATAGTTATATGGAATAGTTTTTTTTTACCACAGGCGCAATAGTATTTAAATAATCAAAAAAGATAATAAAAGTTCCTAGCATGATTGCATATGATCATTGAATTTATAGATAAAGTTTTTAAATTCGAATTAAAATAATATATATATACTATATTTGACTATGTTATATATATATATATATATATATATATATATATATATAACATAGTCAAATATAGAATAAAGTTACCATATACTATTTGCATTTATTAACTTGTCACTTGGCTTAACCACAATGCAATTATATATGGTACTTTCTTACTTTAATATATATATAGATGTGCATTTTTTATCTTCTTGACAATAAAACTTCACAAATTTAACCAATTATTAAATGCTAAACCATTCAATTATTAATGTTTTGTTTTAAGTTTGTACTAGTACTTCATATTGAGAGCAATATAGTTCTAAAAATAATCTATAAATCACATATTTCTTCGAATGGGCCAATAACACATATTTTAGTCAATTAAAGGATACGTGTGTTTAGCCAAATATACAAGAACCAAAACCAGAATTCATCGATAACTAAGGGACCAAATGTACAATTATCCATAAAATTTTAAAATCTTCTCAACTTTTTGCATAAGAGTCTTTGAGGCATTAATTAAAATGTATTTGTTTGTTTCCTCCGGCTAATATGACCTTACAATCTATCTGAATTAACCCTCATCTAGGGTGTGCTTGGTACGAAGGATGAAAGTTTTTTATCGTAAAAAATGTTTTCCTCAAAAATGACTGGTTTTATCACTTATTTTCCCTTGTTTGGTTGGTGAGTAAAAAAAAAAAATTCGGAAAATATTTTTTAATGTTTGGTTAGAGAGTATAAAATATTTTTAGGAAAATAAATTTTTGTGCTACTCTCCTCAATCCACCTTTCCCAAAATTCTCATGTTTCATGTACTCCTTCCCCCCACCCCCACCCCCACCCCGGACTCTATTTTCTTTAAGAATGTAATTATTAAATACTTTATTTTGTTGAAAAAGAAAGTATCTTTTCTACAATATGAAAGAAAATTACTCATTTTATTGAATGAAAGAAAATACTTTTTCTACATCATGAAAAGAAAATACTCAATTTGTTGAAATGGAAAAATATTTTTCTACATCATGAAAAGAAAGTACTCATTTTTGAAAAGAAAATACTTTTTCTATTCCAGAAAAAGAAAATACTTAGTTTGTTGAAATGAAAAAAAATACTTTTTCTACGTCATGAAAAGAAAGTACTTGTTTTCTTGAAATGAAAGAAAATACTTTTTTTTATATCATGAAAAAAAAAGTTCTTTTTGTTGAAATGAACGAAAATACTTTTTTTTTTTGTTAAAAGGGATATTTATATATAGCTAGTTATCAAAAGACATTATACAGGTGAGGCATGGTTTGGGTACTGGAGTACCACTACTGTAGAAATATTTTCTAGAATTGTTTCCATATTACAACCCACAAAAAATCTAACCGAATCAGTTCCTAGGATGTCTGCCCAAAATACATCATTGACAAAAATCGGAGGAACTGGTAGAATACTAGATTTGTTCAAAAAACTTCCTTTGTTGCTTCCTTAGTGTCACGACCCGGATTTTCCACCATTGGGAGTCGTGATGGCACCTACTATTGGAACTAGGCCAGCCAAGTATTAATACATTGCTGATAACATTCGCAACAATATAAATAAAACAAGACAATTAAATAAAAGCGGAAGTCTTTAAACTTAGATAACGGAAATCGAATGCGGAAGTCTAAATACATCTCTACCCAGAGTCTGGTGTCACTAACTCACGAACTACTAGAGAGTACTACAAACAAGGTTTGAATAAAAGATACAATGCTTTGTTCCGATACAAAAAGGAAACAATCTAAGTAAAATAGGAAGGGACTCCGGCCTGCGGACGTTAGCTAGGCTACCTCGAAAGTCCCTGGACTGAAGGCACGCTCCCAATCTACTGCTACTGCGGTCCGTAAGCTAGTCCCGAATCTGTGCACAAAAAGGGCACAGAAGTGTAGTATCAGCACAACCGACCCCATGTGCTGGTAAGTGTCTAGCCTAACCCCGGCGAGGTAGTGACGAGGCTAGACTGGACCTACCACAATTAACCTGTACAGATATATGTGCAACAACGGAAAGATATACAGAATTTAAACAGATAATATGGAGGGGACATGCTGTGAGGTGTAACAATTTAGATATAAGACCAACGAACAGAGAGATGGAAACTGAATAATTAACATCTATGAAAGAGAGCAAGCGAATCAACAACTGCACGGCACCAACCTTCGTGCTTTTACTCTCAATTCTCACCAAAACTGTCAAATATAGTGCACGGCATCACCCTTCGTGCTTTTCCTCACATAACTCTCACATCAAGGCACGAAATGACCCTTCGTGCTCAAATAATTAGAGACATGGCACGGAAAGACCCTTCATGCATAATTATCAAAACATGGCACGGAAAGACCCTTCGTGCATAATCGCTCTTCCTTACCCAATCATCAGTCACAACCAATCGGGGAAGCGAATATACAACAAGATTAAACATCCCGGCAAGGGAGAACAAATCAACAATAAGTCCCGACAAGGGAAAAAATACCACACTTCCTTCTTTAACTCATCTGTTTCTCAACTATCACTTCATAATTATATTAGCAAGTAATGAGCTCAACTGTTTCACATCTTTCGAATTTAAAAGCAACTACGACTCACGGTCATGCTAGACTCCGGTGCATAGATAACTGTCACCATGCCTATACACCGTACTCCACAGTTAACATGTAGCAAATAACATCCAAATCCTAATCCCTCAAGCCAAAGTTAGAACAAACACTCACCTCGAATGCTCCAAACTCAACTCACACTTCTAGTATAGCTTTACCTCTTGATTCCACCACCAATCCGCTCGAATCTAGTCATAAGTTACTTAATCACATTAATAATTACTAAATGAATCACTCCCCATGCATGAAAAATAAATTTTACAAGGTTTTTCCCAAAATGGTCAAAAACACCCCCGGACCCACGTGGTCGAAACTCGAGGTTCGGACCAAAACCCGGTTACTCATTCCCCCATGAATCCAAATATATGATTTGTTTTTAAATCGGACCCCAAATTGAGGTCCAACTTCTCAATTTGTAGAAAACCTAGGTTCTACCCAAAACACCCAATTTCACCCCTGAAAATATTTGATTTGAAGTTGAAATTATGTTAAAAGATGTTAAGGAATAAAGAAATTAAGTTAGAAATCACTTACCAATCGTTTTGGAGAAGAAACGTTGTTTGGAAAATCGCCTCTTAGGTTTTGTGTTTTTGAAAAGTGAAAAATGACTGAGATTTTCCGAACTTGTATACCTTTCTGAGGACCTGGCGCGGGCCGCACAAAAATGTGTTGCGGCCGCGCCGAGTGGGAGAAAAATTGGGGCTTTTCTGAACCCTTCCAGTGCGGACCGCACTGTTTTGGTGCGCGGCCGCGCTGGTTAACCTGAAACCCTAGCCCTCAGACTCAGCCACGCGGACCGCACAGAAAGGCATCGCGGCTGCGCTAGTGTCTGCAACACCTGAACCTGCATTTTCTTAAGTCCAAGACCTCCCGGGCCCTATTCAAAACTCACCCGAGCCCTCGGGGCTCCAAACCAAACATGCACACAACCTTAAAACATCTTACGGACTTACTCGTGCGATCAAATCGCCAAAATAACATCATATACATAGGATCAAGCCTCAAACACATGATTTTCTTTCTTCAACTTTCATAACTCAAATTCTCCATTTTTAGTCCGAAACACGTCATATGACGTCCGTTTTTAGCCAAACTTTACAGATAGTGCTTAACACATATTTAAAACTTGTACCGGGCATCGGAACCAAAATACGAGCCCGATACCTATATTTTCTAACTCCTTTTCACTTCAAATTTTCATATCAAATTTCAGAAAAACAATTTCTTTCAAAAATTCATTTCTCGGGCTTAGGACCTCAGAATTTGATTCCGGGCACATGCCCAAGTCCCATATTTTTCTACGGACCCTCCGGGATCGTCGAATCACAGGTCCGGATCCGTTTACCCAAAATGTTGACCGAAGTCAACATTATGCATATTAATACCAAAATTCATCAAATTTTTCACATAATTCACATATTCTAACATAAAAACTTTTCGGCTACGTGCCCGAACTGCGCACGCCAATCGAGGAAACTAAAAGCGAGGTTTTCAAGGCCTCGAAAGCGCGGAACAAGGAAGAACTACGGTGATGACCCTTCGGGTCGTCACACTTAGCCAAATCATCTGCCACCTTATTCTGCTTCCGGTAAGAGTGCTTTACCACTACCATGTCCATCCTACATATTAATGACCTGCATTCACAAATTATAGGATCATAAGTGAAGCTACCTATCATTAGCATTTGGATAATTTCAGATGAGTCAGTATTGATTTCAAGGGGAACCAGATTATTTTGATCCACAAGTTGGAGTCCTTTTAGGAGGGCCTTCAGTTCTGCCACAGTGTTGGTTGTATGGGGAATATTCTCCATAAACCCCATTACCCTATCTCCATTGTGGTTTCTAAAAACTCCTCCTATCCCTAGATTCTTTTTAGCTGCTCCATCTATGTTCAACTTTTAGAATCCTCTTCTTGGTGGCTCCCATTTGGTTGTGATTTGATGAATTATCTTGGTGGAACCATTTTTCGTCAACATGAAGTATTCAGTGGATTTGGAGATAGTGTTGGAAGAGTTGGTAAGTTCTTTTTTGTTGTTAAAGAGATTATTATTTTTGGTTAACCAGATGTGCCAGAAACAGAAGGGGATGATGTTTTCCTAGAGAAGGATGCTATTGAAAGGCTTATTCATAATTAAATTCCAGGTTGATGGCCACTAGTGAGCAGAGAAGCTTGGTCTGTGCTGTCTATTTTCATTAGAGGCTTTAGAGAAGAGGTCATTCCAAAAGAGTACTGCATTAGTACACTTAAAGAAGATATGGTCAATCATTTCTTGACCATTGTTGCAGTAAGAGCAGTAGGGATCACAATTGACCCATATTCTGTGGAGGTAACTCCTTGTGAGAAGTCTCCTATGGGTAAGGTGCCAGATGAAGTTTTTTATTTTATTGGGAGCTTGGAGCTTCCAGATCCATTTGAAGGAGCCTTCTTCATCTGTGTCAAGGTTGTTGGCTGCCTTGCTTAGGAAAGAGTAAGTAGAACTATTTGAGAAGTGGCCACTAGAAGTTATACCCCATATGAGGGTGTCTCCTTTGTAGGATTTGGGGAAATGAAGACAGAGTTTAGTAAGTTTAGGATGCTAGGGGAGAGATCCATTGTTAATGTGGATAAGTCCCAAGCCCCTTAATTGTAGATTGAGTTAACCTTGGCATTTAGGTCATTCTGAGTTAGAAGGCCCTCAATCAATTCCCTAATTGCCTGATGGTTGGAAATTCCAAGTATCATTCAAAAATTTATCTCTATTTCCTTTGTGAACTACCCATCTGCTTGCTTTGCAGCAAGTGTCCCAGCCCTTTAGAATGCACTGCAAAGTAGGAGACTTGGGGTACCTAGGATATCTAGAGGTTCTAGTTATCCTCTGAGTGTGGCTCATGTTGCAGTGCTTATGAATGAGGATTCTTGCCCATAAGCTATCGGTATTTTGGTAAATCCTCCGAGCAAGATTTGTGAGAGTTGCTTTGTTCTTAAGGTCAGCTTTTTGGAGCACTAATCCTCCATCAACCTTCTTTTTTGTGATCTTATCCCACTTGTTTCTACATCATGAAAAAGAATATATTCATTTTGTTGAAATAAAAAAATTACTCTATCTACAACATGAAAAGAAAGTATTCTTAATAATAATTTTATTTAGGGTGGGTGGTGGGAGAGGTTGGGGTAGGTGGGGAGTAGTCGGGGGGAGAGGGTTGGGGTGGTTTGGGGGGTGAGCGTGGGTTGGTGGGCATGGGGAATAAAGTGAAAAAGGTTGAAAAAAAGTTCTGAAAAATATTTTCCCTCATTTTGATAAGGAAAATATTTTCCTCCAATTGGAGGAAAATGAATTAATGAGGAAAATATTTTTCAAAACATTTAAGCCAACCAAACATGAAAAAATTCGAAAATATTTTTTGGAAAATATTTTTCTTTGTACCAAACACACCCTTAATTATTTCACCAAATATTTGCGACCTTCCACTATTATAAGCATAATCTAAAAGGAAGCCCGGTGCACTAAGATTTCGCTATGCGCGAGATTCAGTGAAGAATTTGATCACAAAGGTCTATTATACGCAGTCTTGCCCTTCATTTGTGCATAATCTATTCACAAAAATTTAATACTTACTCTAAATGCAACAAAGACAGAGGTTTGATTTTGACCAAGAGCTCTCTTTCTCCTCCATCTATTCTTTTTTCTCCTTCCCCAAGCATCTTATTAACTCCTATAATACTTATGCCTCAATTACAAATAAATCGGGTTGACTATGTGAATCTTATTGGTCATGTCGCTCTATTTAAATTCATGTTAGATCAATATTATACAAAAAAAAAAAAAATTGATGTTATTTTTTTTTCTAGGCATATAAATTTCCAACAATACTAAAAAACTCTTGAAAAATATAAGACCTCAATTAACGACTAAAGCATACTTACAACTAAAAACAGTACAAGTTCACCTATCATATTAAATTTTTCATGACCCCTTTTTTCTCCAAATAAGTGATCATAGAGCAAATCAATAATGTCAATTCACCAACAAAAACAAAATGTCTTTTTTTCTTGGGAAAAACAATAGCACCAATTCACAGTCTTAATAAAACCACCGCAAACACCACCTCCGGCCACCATAACAGGTTGAACAAAAAATCAAAATCCGCCGCCTTCGAGGATAACATCGGACGGTAGCTAATGATCCGATTTATTGATTTCCATGCTTTGATATCATGTTACGATCGAGTAATTGATGCAATTTGAAGAGAGAACAAACACAACCCTAGTTCTTAGAGAGAGAGAAAGGGAAAATTTTATTCATCGAAATAAACTGAGTTCTCTAAACATTTACTAACCAGCTAACTAATACACACACACACTATATATATATATATATATATATATATATATATATATATATATATATATGTAAATAATGTTATATGTATAAAAGAATGGCTACTACTAAAACAAGATTATAATTATAAAGATAACTAGGGGTCTTCTGGGTTGTCTTTATTATGGACCAGTGGCCATGTGTCTTTAAGTTGGGTTGAGGTAAATATAGAAGAAGAATGTGGTCCAACAATAAAGAACAATTAACTGGACTAGCAGCCCATTTAGAACAATAAAGAACAATTAATCGGAACCCAATTGTGGTTCTTTTGGACTCAAAATACATAAATAGGTGGGGGTAAAAAGGTGACATTTTTATGTATAGCGCCACAATACTTGGCGCTATACAGTAACGTTAACTGTGTCGTTACTGTATAGCGCAAAGTATTGTGGCGCTATACTGAAAAAGCTAACACGCTCAGGTATAACGCCACAATACCTGGCGCTATATATAAGTTTTATATATAGCGCCTCGTATTTTGGCGCTATACTCCTTTTTCCTGGCCCCACCAATAATTCCTGACTTCAATAATTCAAAAGCATATAGTGTCAACTTTTTGGGCGCTATATATATAAAAAAAAATCTCGGCTAGCCATTTCCTATATAAAGAGGTCAGGATTGTATAGAAATTCATTCAAAAAAATTTTAACTCTTGTTGAAACGTTTATTGTTGTTAAATTCTCCAACATTTTTTCATTATGTCTGAAGAGCATAGAATAAGAGTTTCATTATATTGGGGGGGGGGTGAGGTTGTGATGGAGAATAATTTCGTGGGCTATAGTTTACCTGCTCAGTGTCATGTTAAATTTCCACTTTCAATAAAGTACGATAAATTGATATCGTTGTTATGCAAAAAAATGAGTGTACGGAAACGTTCAGTGATACTTAAAGTAACTGGAAGATATCCGTATTTTGTCACTCCGCAAGGGGTTGCTTTTTACTCGGAGTTTAACATCGACGATGATAAAACTTTGAGTGATTTTCTGAGGACTCCGGACGAATTCCGGGAATTTCTTGAAATCACAATGTTGGAGATGTACGTGAAAGTTGAAGTCGTTCCAAAAAATGAGGTTGTGCGTAGTAGATATAACCCCCAGTCATCGAGTGGTTATTCTGGAGCAGTTTTTGCCGGACAGGTTCCGGATGAAAGAGTTTTCCTTGATTTAAACTTATCATCGCCGGCGAATGAGCAGCGAGAAAATAATTTATACCCTGCTTTCCATAATTCACAAGACGAGTGGTAAAATTCAATTTTCATTTGTGTTAATTATGTATATTTTTGGCGTATTGAATTTGTATTAACGCTCACATATTTAATAGGAGGTACTGACCGGATATGAATTTTATAAGTAGCCCATCCGGTAGTCATCACCTAATTGAAAACGCCCATCATGGAATTTCATCACATTACGACTTGTAAGTGAAGTGATATAGCCATATGGAAAGCATTTATTAATTCAGTAGCTTATATTTTTGTTGGTTGTGCAGTGAAAACGAGCAAGTTGAACCTCCCATACTCACTCAATTGACCGAAAACGACGTATTATATTGGGATCTAGCAGATGCACAGAGTGAGGAACAGAACAGTGATTACGATAACAATGCCGATGAATCCGGATACGAGACACCCTTTTTCGTGAGGATGGTGATGAGCAGGATGAGGAGGAAGGACCTAATTTGAAGAGAGAGACCCCTAGACGAAGAGTGTACGAGTCCGAAATGTCGTTTTATTCAAGGGAGATTCCTTACATTGATAACTTGCCAACCGTGCCGGATGTGGAAGCTCTCACAAGGGATTTTGATGAAATCCGAACAGCAATGTGGGATGAGTCTAGACCAACGGTGCTTGCAAAGGGGATACTTTTTCCTGATAAAGCGCTCTTAAGCAGGGCTTGTAAAATGAACAACGTAAAAGAGTGTCGTGAGATGCAGGTATGGGAGTTAAGTCCGATGATATACATGGTTGTTTGCCGCAGGTGGTTTTGGCCATGTAATTGGATGTTGCGTACGACCAAGAAAAAGACAGGTATGTGGAAAGTGGGTAAATACATTCCCACCCACACATGCGAAATGGACACATTCAACGTGAATCACTTCAACTTGGATATTGACTTGATTTCACTTGTACTTATTCCGCACCTCGAAGCGTCCATAAGGTATACAATCAAAGAATGCGTTACATCAGTCCACCAGGAATATGGCCATACCATTACGAAAAGAAAGGCATTTCTCGGGCGCAAACGAGCGTTTAAAATTGTGTACGATAATTGGGATAAGTCATTTGCATCTCTGCCAAAGTATATGGACGCACTGCAGCACTTTAACCTTGGAACAGTTGTTGAATGGAAGCTTGAGCAGAATTCGGGAACAACAGAATACATATTCAATTACGTGTTCTGGGCGTTTAAGCCAGCAATTGATGGTTTTTCGCATTGCCGACCCGTAATATCCATAGACGAAACTCATGTCTATGGAAAATATGATATCACTCTATTGATAGTCGTGGCAGTGGATGCTAATGGACAGATATTTCCTATAGCTTTTGTTGTTTGTGCCAATGAAAGCACAGAGACGTGGACGCTATTTTTGAACCACCTGAAAGAGCACGTTGTCAAACAACGTTCAAGTATTTGTCTAATATCTGATCGGCACAGTGGTATATTAAGTTCTGTGGAGAACTTGCCTGTATGGCAAGAACCTTATGCATACCATCATTACTGTGTGAGGCACTTTAAGTCCAATTTCCAGAAGGCACATCCCAACAAGGATCTACATGATTTGATGTGGATGGCAGCAACAGACCACCAATAACATAAATTTCGGAGGCATATGGATTCTATCAGGCAAGAAGACGAGGCAGCCTATCGTTGGTTAATGCGACATGACCCTGAAAAGTGGACGTTGCATGTGGATGGTGGCAGACGATGGGGAATTCTTACTACAAACGTGTCAGAGTCCTTCAACGGGTTATTGAAGTCGGCAAGAGGATTGCCCGTCACAGCCATGGTGTGGATGTCGTTCAAGCAGATGGCGGAGAGGTTTGTTGAACGGTCTGCAGCTGCAACGAAATTGATGGAGAGGGGTGTTGAATTTATGCCAATGCCGATGCATAGATTTGAGAAATACAGACGGCGAGCACATTGACATTCATTTTTGCAGTATAATAACGAAAGAGGTATTTTTGAAATTCGCACCGCTATCCTTAATAATCGGGCTAATAATGTACATACCTTAAATGAATCAGCAAGGTTATGCTCATGTGGGAAATGGTCCATCTACCACATGCCTTGCTCACATGCCATCAAGTGTTTTCAACGTGTTGGTTATGCGGAGACCAACTATGTTGATCAACAATATAGTGTTTCCAAGTACCTAAACACATATAGTGGTCAGTTGCATCCAGTGGGTGTTGAGCATTATTGGCCTCCGGAACCATTTAAAATGGTGTGTAACAAGTCCTATTTGCGTAAAAGACAGGTGCAGAAGAGAACGTGTATAGAGAACCAAATGGATGTTAGTGACACCGTTTATGCACGCAAATGTGGTATATGCTCGCAAACAGGACACGACCGTCGTAAATGTCCTTCAGCTGGTTTGGGTGGCAAAACTAATCAAGCTTGTGGTGGGTGTTCTTCTAGTGTACCTAACTACCCATGAGTTAATGTTGTAATAATTAGTTGTTATGTCTATGTTGCAAGATTTATGAAATAAAATTATGCTTGTTAACTATAATTTGTACTTTCCCATTTTACCTATTTAAATAATAATTTAATAAAATTATCTGTATATTTATTATGTGTGTGTTGTCTTGTCGAACTGAAAAAGCTGACCGGCTGACATAAAGTTGTCTTGTCAATATCATGATATTTAACACGCAAAGTATAGCGCCATTAGATAGTACGTTATGTGTGTGTTGTCTTGTCGAACTGAAAAAGCTGACCAGCTGACATAAAGTTGTCTTGTCAACATCATGATATTTAACATGCAAAGTGTAGCGTCATTAGATAGTACATTATGTGTGTGTTATCTTGTCGAACTGAAAAAGCTGACCAGCTGACATAAAGTTGTCTTGTCAACATCATGATATTTAACATGCAAAATATAGCGCCATTAGATAGTACGTTATGTGTGTGTTGTCTTGTCGAACTGAAAAAGCTGACCAGCTGACATAAAGTTGTCTTGTCAACATCCTGATATTTAACACGCAAAGTATAGCGCCATTAGATAGTACGTTATGTGTGTGTTGTCTCGTCTATAAATAACGGGCTCATTGTAGTTATTTTGTGTGCTCAAAATTTACTAAAAGCAAATATTTTATTAAAAGTAAGGTTTTTTTTTTACTAAAAGCAAATATTTCACAAATGAATCAACCTCTTCGTCCACCAAAGTGCAACTGTGGAAAAACATGCTTGATGCAAAATTATTGGGACGGTGGTGAAGTTGGACGCCGCCACTGGCACTGTATGAACCAGTTTTACAAGGTTCCCGGCGAACCTATTTGTGATTTTGAGGAATGGGTTGATGAACCATGTTATCAGGAATGTTACAGAGAACAACTGCAGTTTCTTCATAATATGTGTTTAAGACAACGGGAACATGAAAAAGAAAGCAATAGAATTATTGCAGACTTGAGGGCGAACCTGAAGGAGGTGAGAGAAGAAAAATGGAAAACACAATGGAATTTTGAAGCACAAAAGGAACTTAAAAAAAATATAAACTGGAACTTGCGGAGGTGAAGGCGAAACTGAAAGAGGTAGAAGAAGAAAAAGAACAACTGGAAGAACGATTTAAGTGGTTGGAGCGGAGAATAAATAGCAATCGCGGTTAAACATTGGCATATATGTGTTTAGTGTATTTTTCATATTTCATGTATTTTTATTATGTTGGTATGCTATGTTTGTGTTTGTGCTTGTGTTTGTGATATAGTAATATTTTCCTTGTTTGTTGTACTAAATTTTATTTTAATTGAAGTAGAAGTTAAGTTTAAGTGCTTGTGAGAAGTGGAAGTTAAGTTTAAGTGCTTGTGTTGTACTAAATTTTATTTTAATTTAAGTGGAAGTTAAGTTTAAGTGCTTGTGTTGTACTAAATTTTATTTTAATTGAAGTGGAAGTTAAGTTTAAGTGCTTGTGTTGTTCTAAATTTTATTTTATGAAACTATCAAACGAATGGAGAACTAAAAAAAGTAATGGGCATATTCGATTAAATATTGTTGTTAATGTATACAAAAATATTATTTACACCATGTCAATGTGTCCCGCATCCGGTGTGTCTCAATGCAGCCGCTGGCCTGAGGCGCATCCCCTCCCGCCCGGGTATGCTATCAGGATCATCATCATCAAGTCGTCTCCTTATAGCCGGATGCGGCGCAGGATGACATGTATCGGTGGTGTGGTCAGCTCCAGTAGAATGCTACATAATAATATGAAACTTAGTATAGAAAACTACATAACAATTCACAACAATTTATATTATCTTACCATCATCGTCTCTAGATCCTGAATGTAGTCATCTGCCGCTGCATCGCATGAAGCCTTAAAAAGGAAATTAATAAAGTTAAAGAAAATAAATAAGTTACAGTTTAAACAAATTCAAATCAATACTAATAAACTCATACCTGCGCATGTGATGTGGAGCATAACTCAGTCGGCGCCCACTATAAAAATCTCGGGTCGGTCGATCCTCAACAGTGGTAGACGGGCCTGGGAAGTATCTACCCCAATCCACTCCTTGAATATTTGAGCCCGTGATCAATAATTGACCCGATGGGGTCACCTACGATGGCACTGGAGTGCGATAAATTCCAAGGATGTAAGATGGCATGTCCGTCTCATGCATGCCACCTGCCATATCAACAGCAACATCATCAGCAGGAGCCTCAACGCCCTCTTTCTGGGGACAACCTCCTCTCCACTCACGACCACGTCGTCCGGTACCACCAGCTCGTCGGGCACCACCAGCTCGTCGGATAGCACGACCTCGATGGTACTGCGTTGGGTCCATATAATCAGCTTCGTATGCCAAACGCTGATCCGATCGGGCTCGTTGTAGTGTCTGGGCAGCCACATCCATGAATTGACAACTATACTCCTGTATGGCCACAGGATCGTGGACATAACTCGGCATCTGCTGCCCCATATGATAGACGGTATGCAATCCAATCGCCTGCACAAAGTAAAAAATATAAACTACATATTTGGCACTAAATTACAGGTATATAACTAATAATAACAGAAAACATACCAGGGCCTCGTGTCTCCCGGCGTATGGGACGTACCGACCGTGTGCCTGATGAACTGGGTTCCCGATAACAAGTCGGGAAACAGTGTGGTACCATGCCATATAACGTTGAATAGGAAAGTGTTGTGGAGGTGGGGTCAAGTCCCCTCGCCTGTCCCAAGTACCCAACTGCTCGTTAAGCCATGCCATAAATGTGTTGTCCGCCCTGGACTGATCATCCATCTCATAATTTAAAGCATGCCATGCTGGCAGAGTCGGTATAGGTTGTGGCAGGTCAAACTGACGAAATACCCACTCGGAGGCATGGTGCTCGACAATATCGAGGCATATGAGTGGGACAGAAGCCCTCCAAATATGTCGACCGAACGTGCAATACGATGGCAGGGTACCTATCACCTCATCGTTGTACGACGTCCAGATGAACTATCAAATAAGAACACAAACCGTTAGTATGCACAACACTAAGTTAATCTATAACAAGTAAGTTTAGTTAGATATTCACTTGTGCGTCCTCCAACAGATCCAACACATCCCTGCAGAGGGGGAGATTATGATGGGCATCATACCCTCGTACAAGAGTATGACTCATAACACACATACGGGCTAGAGGGAGTTGCGTAATTTCTACATTAGCCGGTAGTTGTGGTAGAGGTGGCTGAAACTGCAGAAATCGCTCCCAGACCCAAACCTAACATACAAAGTTGACGTAAAGTATAAGATTAACTATAACTAGGTAGAATTGTAACTAATGGACATATTATTTGAATATGTTGTCACCTGTAGAAGCGGTATAAAGCCACCAACGTCTCTCTATGAGCCGATGCAAGCCCGACACATCTGCCTGTACAGATATGAGATGATAGCACCACCCCAACTGTAGATGGATGTATCCTCGAACCAGGTAATATGATGCAGAAAACGGAGGCTCACTAGGTTCCCCGAAGTGTTCGGGAACAAGACCCCCCCCCCCAAATAGAAGGAGCAATAGCAGCTTCGTATATCGTTGTACATCCACCTCCACTGACTCGTCGGTGATAGTATGGCGGATCTGCACCAGGTGGTCTCTAATGGGGACCAACTGTATACGACTGGACCCAGACGCTACCTCCTCGTCCTCTGGCATGAAACCCATGAGCATGTGCAGCATATCCCAATATGCCTGCCGCGAATAATATCTCATGGTCGCAGGCAGTAAAACTGGCAAGCCATCAGTGGACAGGCCATATAAAATCTCAGCGTCCTGGAGTTTGATGGTGGCCTCGCCGATGGGCAAATGGAAAGTGTGCGTCTCCGGTCCCCACCGCTCAATCAAGGCCGTGATCAAAGCATAGTCGAGTTGTATCCAGCCAATCCTAATAATCCTATATAATCCCATCTCCTCCAGGTAATGGACCACACGAGGATGTAGAACATGGGGAGGACTCAAAAACTCCCACAAGAGATCCACTCTCCTAGCCCGGAAAGTCTGCGTAAGCAACTGTCCGTCCCATATATACTCAGATCTATGCTGGGCTGTAGGGCTAATAGATCCAACGTCCGAGGGCCGGGATGTATAGTCGTGTCCATGTCGTCAACTGTAAATTCATATTTTTTAATAACTTAATTGTACAAATTACATATATATATATATATATATAGATGAGTTCAGGGCTCAATATTTTAGGGACCAGTGACACCAAACTATCATTAATAATTATGTATTTTTATTATAATTTAAATTCATATTTTTTAATAACTTAATTGTACAAATTATATATATATATATATGGGTTCAGGGCTCGATATTTTGAGGATCAGTGACACCAAACTATCATTAATAATTATGTGTTTTTATTATAATTTAAATTCATATTTTTAATAACTTAATTGTACAAATTATATATATATATATATATATATATATATATATATATATTATATATATATATATATATATGGGTTCAGGGCTCGATATTTTGAGGACCAGTGACACCAAACTATCATTAATAATTATGTGTTTTTATTATAATTTAAATTCATATTTTTTAATAACTTAATTGTACAAATTATATATATATATATATATATATATATATATATATATATATATATATATATATATATATATATATATATGGGTTCAGGGCTCGATATTTTGAGGATCAGTGACACCAAAATATCATTAATAATTATATGTTTTTATTATAATTTAAATTCATATTTTTAATAACTTAATTGTACAAATTACTAATTATGTGTGTTGATACAATTATTAACTTAATTGTACAAGGTTTGCATTTTCAACAACCAGTATAAGATACTTAAACAAAAGGAATTCTAAGCTAAAATACTACACATTACTACGCTACAAGGCTCTAAATTTTACTACGCTAAAAGGGTCTACGTTTTACTACGCTAAAAAGGTCTAAATTTTACTACGCTAAAAAATAATTTAAACTAAACATAAACAACAAATAAATTTAATTGCAAATAAAACACAAAAAGACATGAAAACACATATATATAAATCAGGATATTAACAGACAAATTTATTTTACAAATTTATATTTTTTTAGAAAACACTAATATTAAATCCGGATAAATTTAACATGCTAGTTTCGAAAAAAAAACACAAACCGAAATAGAACACATACAAATCAAATAATATGCATTATTATAAATGTTTCAACTTAAAATAAATCGAAATACCTCGATTTAGAATTTTCAGAAAGCAAAAAGATTGAAATTTTGATTCCAGAAATGTGAATCAACAATAACACGAAGCTCTACTCGAATGTGGGACCTACGTTCTTCAAGTTTTATGTGTCGGGGGGACCCAAATTTTTTTTTAAAAAAAGGAGCGCAGAAGCGGGTATGGGGTGGGGGACCAAGAAGAGAGGAGAAGGTTAAAAAATGGAGAATGAATCGATGAAGAAGACGGAAGGGATTTAAAAAATGTATGTATTGTGGCGCTATACCTGTGCCGTGTCAGCTTTTACAGTATAGCGCCACAATAACTGGCGCTATATATAAAAATGTAACTTTTTTTTACCATCTCTTTATGTACTTTGAGTCCAAAAGAATCACATTTTGATTCCGGACTCCTCATTTTCATTACTCGACTTAAACAATTAGCAACCCTATTTTACTTTTTTATCTTATCCCCACTTTTTCCCAAAAAAACCTAGTGTTCACCCCATCCTCCTCCTCGCTCTGCATTGCCTCCCTCGTTCTCAAAAAACTGACGGCTTCTCTTCTTTCTCTTTCACCTCTCTTTTCCTTTCTGCCATTCACCAATTTCTTTGTTTTTTGTTCTCAGCCTCAAACCCAATTGCTCTTTCTCTTTCTTTATATACTGTCAACTAGTTTTCTAGGTAGTGCATCTGGATTTTTTTTCTTTTTTCTCCATGGTGACTACTGAAAATATGCCTTACTCCTATTTACAAGGGATGCATTTTTTTGATGAAGTAATGTCGTGTACAGGTGGAGGCTCTGGGTCCTTTTTGTGTACATATTAAGTGTATAATTTGGGTATAAAAAGTGTATAAGGTATATACACTGATTGTATATGGATTATGCATCAATTCTACATTGCATACTAAATGTATAATGTGTATAAGCTAATGTATAATATATTTAGACTATGATAGATTTTGAAGTTGGAGAATGACATATACAAAATAACATGAAATTTGAAAACCCACGAGAAACAATTGAATTTAGAGAGTTAAAGTGAATTTTGAAGAAACAAAATTTTTTGGGTTCTGGCTTCAATAGCAGAATGAAGAAAAAACTAGAAACACTTGTTTTATGCAAAAGCCTTTTGGGGTGGTGGTAGTTTCTGAAGAATTCTTGAATGACTGAGAAAGGAAGAAGCATGCTGGAGAATTTTGGCGTTTTGATTGAATTTAAGGTTATATCAGTAACAAAGAATAGATAATAGCTTTGTGTCATTGACAAGAGTTGTTAAGACTTCGGTTTGTTTACTCGTTTGTTTACCCGAAAAATGGTATAGTTAAATTTATATGTGATTTCTATACAAGTAAATTAATTTGATCCTAAAATAATAAAGAAATTGAAGAAATATGTATCACTTAGCCTTGATATGAAGATGAAATAGCAGAGATATAATTTCCGGAGCGAAGCTTTCGGGCACAGTAATAATGAAACCAAAAAGTAAGAAGATAAAATTGTATAGAGCTTTGAGTAAATTATAGCATAAGTTTGCTAGAAAATTCGTGACCCCTTACAATGATAATAGAGCTCACTATTTATAGCTACACATAGGGAATAAGGTCCTAGGATCTAACCCCTCTTCACTGCCAATAATGAGGGTCATTGAAGGATATATATAACGACAGTCATGAATGCCATATTCTTTTGTAACGGACAGCGCACTAAATGTTATGGAATATTCTCCATTAAATGCTACCGGAAGGAGGGTATTTATCGCCTATTTACGAGTGTCATTTCTTCTGGTAACAAATAGGATAATTGCCTTCGGTTTTAACTATCTCCCGCCTTAGGCTCTACTCGTCATTCTCTTAAGCGACACTTAACATAGCATATTTTACCCTATACAGATAGTCCCCCTGCTTTCCGGTGACATAACTTTTGTCACCGAGAAGTTGGTAGAAACTCTCTTTTTGGCGGGAGTTACTACGATTCCTTCTGAAAAGCTTCTGACGGTTGATTAGATGCACGTCTCTTCGCATTTAATGCCCTGAACATGCGTCACCCCACGATTCAACACATTTTGCCGAGGTTATCATGATTACGAGTTTAGCCGCCCAAACCTTTACTTATACGCAACAACCTCCTTCATTCATACTTTATAACTCTCCAAACTCTTTAAGGCCTTCTTTATTCAACTTGTGTCCTATTCTTTAACTCTCTTCAATCGAAAAAGATTTTCCTTCTTCTATAATATATAATGACTTCTTCTTCAAAGAATACCGGTTCCTCAAAGAACAAGAACAAAACCGAGGACGTTGCCCCTCCAACACTAAGAACTATCATCCCTAGAAGTCTTGTTACAACAAAAGACTTCGAAGAGAAATTCCATTCAGTTAGCCCTCGTACATGGGTCGTTGGCAGATACCCTTTCTTCCCATCCGCCCTTTCAGTATTTCTGTTGTGAAGGAAGATTGTCGCTGCCAAGATTTGGACATTATTGCTCTTAATCTAACATAGCGAGTAACCTTACCCAATGAGGGTTTTACATACTTTTACACATATCCCTTTGCTTTGGGAGCGTTTTCTTGAGTGGAGAGCTTGACTCTATTATTGCGGAGTTCTGCCTCCGCTACTAGGTGTGTTTGGCACAAGTAAGTCCTTGTGTGTGGAGGACAATTGCTTGTCTTCGGTGTTTGTACCAAGAGACTGGAGATAATCTATCCTTAGCTCATGTGATGAATCTATATTCCCCCAAAATATTCTGTAGGGAAATGATAAACTTCAGCCAATGCGGCCACCATGCTCTATTATCTTGCATAGATGATGAAAATAACCGTGGGTGGATGGAACGGTTCGTTGTAGTTGCCACTAATGATATTACTCCAGCAACGGCTTAATCCTTTTCGAAATCATGGAACCACACTCGTAATTTCCTTATTTAATATTTCTTTCATTAGAATTTTTCCATATCCGTATAGATCTTCCTTTCTTCTCCTGTTTCAGCAACTCGATAGGTTCCACCTAGGATTAAAGACTTGGAACAGTGGGTCCGTAAAGTCTTGGATGTCACTATGCTCAAAACCCACACGTGGGAAGAACTAGCCCTGAAATACAGGTGGAAGGCAAAAAATCATGGCAACTTTGACTCATCTCGTTTTTGTTTCTTACATGAGGAAATTGATTGATCCTTTCTTCTTCTTTTTTTCTGAATTCAGGTCTACCCCTGGGGTCAGTTTTCATCCCCGAGGAGGATGTTTTAGCTGATCCTACTGATGCGGCAAGGCTGCTTCAAGAGGCGCTTACTCGATTAGGGGTCTCCAGGCCTGCTTAGGGTACAAGTATTTCCTCACGGACTCCCCGGCAGGAGAACAAGCAACCAAAAGGAAAGTGTTCCTCTACGGACGAGGGAAAGAATAAGAGGGCAAAGAATGCTGCCCCCGAGTCGTCTCCGAAAGTTGTGGTGCCAAGCCCTCTGCCTGGGCCGGCCATAGACGCCGTGATGATTGACGATGATGGAGAAGCTAGTGATGAGGGAGCTTCTCTACATAGAAGACGACGATCCTTATCATCTCAATATAATGCTCTATCTGTTGAGTTAGTTCCATCAATCGAGGACGATGTCTTGGCGATTTGGGGGTAATAAGTAGGAATTTTGACTACTTATATGTACTCTTTTACCTTCGTTTTAGCTCAAAATTGCTTAAAGGTATTCCCAAAAACTAATGAAATGTGCTTGCTTGCAGGAGTGTTAGAATATGAGCTAAAGAGATTAAAATCAACTCAAGAAGGAGTAATTTTGGATAAGGACAGAAACAAGGCTAAAAGAGCATTGTGTGAACTGCACAAAAGTTAGTGCGGCCGCAGATCATGAAAAAAGCTTCTGGCAAGAAATGCTATGCAAAGTGCGAACCGCAAAATTCTGGTGCGGCCGCAGAAGATAAAGTTCAGAGAGTTGGGATTTTAAGGTCAAGAAGAAATGCAGACTGCACCATTTTTGTGCGGCCGCATAATTAAGAGCGCGGCCGCACTCAGAAATATGCGGTCCGCAGAAATCCCACAATGCCAAAGCCAAAGCTCAAGGAGTGCGGACCGCACTATAATTGTGTGACCGAAGAAGCAAGACTGCGGTCGCACTCAAAAATATGCGATCCGTTGAAGTTGGAAGAGTGCGGCCGCAACCTAGAATTTTGCGGCCGCATAACTGGAACCTATCAAGCTAAGTCTCATTGTGAGGACCGCACACATAATTGTGCGGCCGTACAACCTCCGCATGGGCAATTTTGTCAGATATTTTTAGCTTAGTATAAATAGAACTTTTTGTCTTTTTTTAGGTTAAGTTTTTTTTGGGAGAGCACCTGAGCCGTTTTTGTTTACTGTATTGGGTAACACTGTACTAGATTAGCATTTTAACATTAGATTTTCTTCTCTTAATCATCTATTATGGGTTTTATCTTAATTTCTGCATTTTTCATGAGTAGCTAATTTTTTAGCTAGGGTTGTGACCCAATCCTAGTGTGGGTACTTAATGAGTATTTGATTTAGGGCTTGTTTGTAATTGTGTTAGTGATATTTAATCTAGTTCTTGCTTGAAATTAAGAATTAATGGTTGCAAATATTGATTCATGCCTAATTGACTTGGTCTCTACTTGAGAAAAAGAGACCAAGTCTAGGAAAACTTGGCTAACAAGAAATTGGGGTGAACTCAAGAAATTGATAGTCTCAATTAAAGGGTTGAATCTAGAGATAGCAAGACCCGACCTGAGCATTTATCACTTGTTTTATGCAATACCCATTTGGACTTGAGAAAGCCAAATTGGGCAAATCACTCTTACTACCGAGAGGTATTGAGCGGGTAATTGCGTGTGATTGCTATATTACAACCCCAACCAATCAAACTTGCTCTAGAGTTTACAACCCATTAGGTAACCACCTAGGTGGAGTTACGACCCTAGACCTTTTATCAACTTGAAAAACAACTACACCAAAAATATTATTTCTTAGCTTTTCATTTGCAAACATTAGCATAATCAATAGAAGTAGAAAGACACAACCAAATATGTGAAAGTGTAATCTTGGGCACATCATACACCTAGTGTAGACATATACCTAATCCCATATCTAATTCCCTGTAGATTCGACCCCGACTTGCGTTGGGTTCTTATTATTGCTTCGGCTGCCTCACAACCTATATTTGTGTGAGTTTGGGAGACATCAGGGGGCAGTTTGAAATGGTATAAAATGCCAATTCCTGTTGCCCGATCCTTGTCGTTGCGCCCGGTACTGTGAGGCTAAGTATTGGGCCCCTGCCGTCTTTGGTTGATGTGCAACCAACTACTAGCACTGCATTCATCGCAGCTGCTTCTCATCCTTCAATGCCATCAACTTCATCACCTTCTACGCCAACTCTTCCGCCAGCAACTGCTACAACATCTCCATCGGCCGCATCTACCTAAGAAGAAGATGTTCCTTTTCCCCAGTACCTAGTTCATGGGAATTTAGGGCAAAATTATGCTTCCCCATCAGAAGGTCCTCAAGGGAGGAGGAACATTACTCTCTCGGTCTTTATAGGATGCAATTTGCTATCTCGATTGGTGGAACTTGTTAAATATCTGAAGCCTTTGGCTTCAGAAAAAGATTGGAAAAAGATACAGACTCTCTTAGGAGAGTGCTTGTTGAATAATGCCATGCACAACGCTGCAGTGATATATTCTTCTTTTCCATTGTCATTTCTTCTATCTTCAATTTAGTACTACTTTTGAATTTGCCTTTCTTGTTTCGTAGGCCAATTTCCTTGCTTCTGAGGGCCTCCAGAGGTTGATTCGGGAAAAAAAGGAACTTACCTCCGAGCGGGATCAACTTTGGTTGAGCGGTACCAAGCCATTGTTCGCCTCTCAGAACTGGAAACCAAAGTTGTTGAGGCCATTATGTTAGAGGTTTTTTTGCAACAAAGCGAGCAAGAAGTGGAGACCCTTAGCCAAGAGATCACCCCGCTGAGGGTTCAGTTTGAAGAGGCTAAGGCCAAATGGGCTGAAGTTCATAATGTTGTTCTTGCTGCCCCCGATCGTGTAGCTGCCTCCGCTAAAAGATTGATCAATTTAGAGGCATCCTTAAACTCCAAAGTTGAAGAGCTTGCTGCTGCGGGGGTGAAACATTCCTAGTTAGAGGAGAAGTATAGGAAAACTATTGAGCATAATAGGCTCTTTAGATCAATTGTCTGTGACCTTGATGTTAGCCTCAGATCCGTTAGATCCGCCTCTGAAAACCTTTCTATCGAGGTAACCCAACTCAAAGAAGAACTTAAGCACCAAATGGCTTCCTTCATCATTAAGAAAACTTATGTTATGTACAATATGAGGAAAAAAACCTTGGAAGAGGCCAATGCATGTATCATTGTCTTTGATGCCGAAATCGCTAAGGCCCGTGAGCTTGAGTCGAATGATAAAAAGGGTCTCCCGGTAGGGCATGATGCTTCTGGTTCTTCTGGTTCCGGTTCTGTGTTCTCAAGAACTGAACAGGAACCGAAAGGTGATGATGTTGAGGGCAAATTTATGAGGGCCAAAATGCTGGGCCATCGGCGGATCTACCTACTTCCCCTTGGGGCACGAACACTTTTCTTTCTTTAGGTTCCGGAGAGGTAGCAGTTTAGCTTTTCCTTTCTTTTCCCAACTTTTGTACTTGTGCCGTTTTGGCACAATTATTGTAAATAAAATATCTTTTGCTCAAGTATTGCACGAGTTTCTCTGCGTTCTCTTGTTTGAACATTTATGCAAGTTTTAACCTTTGCATTCTTTTTTTTTTTTGCTTAATTGTTTTACGCAAATTATATTTTTTTGCATTTTTTTTTGCAAGGCTTCGAGTGTATTTTTTGAAGGCATTTGGATTCCAGGTATCAACCATTTAATGCGAGGGCTTTCATAAGAGAGAGCCCTATTATGTTTACGGTGTTCTTGAAGATGACGTCTCTTATTCATTACGTCACTAAATATTGAAGTACTTGTTAAACTTTCAAATGACAAAGTCAATTCATCGTTCAGATAAGAAACAATATTTCATTTTCAAAAAGTACATAAGCATTTGTTATGCTAAAAAGAGATTGTCATTGCTTGTGGCTAATTTGTATAACATTTTTCTACGGGGTTGGTCGCGCAGTCCCCGGTCCCGATGATATAACTATATTTCTAGTTTTCATTTTCCAGTTGACGTGTCATTCATTGTTATCATATCTTCATATTTGAACGTGAAGAATGAGAATTAGAACGCTGGAAGTTTTGCGCCTTCGAGGACCCCACTAATGAATTGCTAGACAATCTTTAACTTGGTAACACACTTTGCTTCCCCTTAGGAATTTATGCTAACGAGCAAAAGACTATCTAACAATCCTCTAGTGGTTTGTATTTGTGAACAATCGGGTAACCTTTGTTGGATAGAAAACTTAACTTCCCAGTAGAAATTTTGCTATCGAGCGAAAAATTAACTAACCATCCATGTGATTCTATGTTTGTGTGCCTTGTTATTAGAACGTCTTATTGTTGTCGTTGAAACTTTCTTCGTAGTATGCTTTCTATTGTTACCTCGATAAAATCCTTGCCAGAAAAACTCAATTGGACAAAAATTGGACGAAGGAAAAAAGAGTGCAACACATACTTTCAGTACAGGTGATGTTCATCAGCAATAATATCTCTTGAGATGTACCACATTCTAGTTGCTGAGCAACTTCTCTCCATCTTGGTTTTCCAACTTGTACAAACCTTTCTCAGTGACAGCTGAAACTCGGTAGGGGCCTTCCTATGTTGGACCTAGCTTCCATAGGTTGAGCTCCTAGGTGTTTTGAGTTACTTTCCTTAAGACCAAGTCTCCTGCTTTGAAATAATGGAGGTTGGCTATTCGATTATAATATCATTTTATTCTCTGCTTTTGGGCTGCCATTCTTATATGTGCCAAGTCCTTTCATCGAGTAACTCCAAGTTGACCAACATCGCTTCGTTGTTCGTCTCTTCGCTTGTTTACAAATATTTTAAGATAGGCTCTCCTACTTCCACCGGGATTAAGGCTTCTGCTCCGTACACAAAGGAAAAAAGAGTTTCTCCCGCGCCTTATTTGGTCGTCGTTCGATACACCCATAACACTCCAGGTAATTCTTTGTGAACTTTACACCAATAAATTGTGGCCCATTATTGCATGCTATCTCTTTTGGTATTCCAAACCTGCACATTATGTTCTCCCACAAGAAATTCACTACTTCACATTCGCCGATCTTTTGATAAGGACTTGTTTCAACCCACTTAGAAAAATAGTCAGTCAAAATTAAAAGAAACCTTACCTTGCCGGTGGAAGCGGTCCGACAATGTTCATCCCCCACTTTATGAATGGCCACAGAGACAGAACTGAGTGTACTAGTTATGCCGGTTGATGTACCAGCGGTGCGTAGCATTGGCACTTATCGCATTTTTGCACGAAAGCTTTGGTGTCTTGTTCCATTTTAGGCCAATAATGTCCTACCTTTACAAATTTTAGCACTAAGGATTCTACGCCCGAATGGTTTTTGCATATTCCTTAGTGGACTTCTCGCATAACATAATTAGCTTCGGACACCCTCACACATTGGGCCAGTAGGCCTTGGAAAGATTTTCTACATGGTTGGCCTGGTTTGAAGCTATATCGTGCTGCTTTAGCACACATCGCTCGGGACGCCTTGGAGTCTTTGGGAAACTTCTCGTGCTCGAGATAATCGATGATCTCATTCCTCCAGTCCCAGACCAAATTCATCGTATTTACCTCATACTAGCTATCCACATCCAGGACCGAGTGCATGAGTTGTACTACCACCCGAAAATCCAATCCATTCATTTTCGTTAATGAATCAAGGTTAGTCAGGGCATCCTCTTCTGCATTTTCTTCCTCGGGATATGACTAATCGACCACTTCCGAAATCGAGCCAGCAGAGCCTGGACCTTCATTACGTATTGTTGCATTCGCTCCCCTTTGGTTTCAAAGATCCCGTAGACCTGATTTACCAACAACTAGGTGTCGCATTTGATTTTTATGACCTCGGAATCTATTCCTGGGACCAGTTCGAGTCATGCAATCAAAGCCTCATACTCTGCTTCATTGTTAGTTAAAGGACCCGTTCTGATGGCTTGCCTTAGGGTTTTTCCCGACAGCGTGGTTAATATTATGCCAAGCCCGGACCCTTTTACGTTGGAGGCTCCGTACGCAAATAAGGTCCAAACTCCCAATGTCAATTCTGACATAATTATTGTCTTTTTGGTTTCTAGATGCAGCAATCCCGTACTGAAATCCGCCACAAAGTCGGCCAAAACTTGTGATTTAATCGCAGTCCTTGGTTTATATTCTATGTCAAATTAACTCATTTCGATGACCCATTTGGCCAATCTTCCCGAGAGTTCGTGTTTGTGAAGGAAGGCCTCAGCTTCCGAGCGGCGACTACGAGAGCTAAGGCCAGCTTCTCCAAATGCAGGTAGCGAGTTTCTGCTCTCGTTAAAATTTTACTAACATAATAAATGGGAGATTGTGTACCTTCGTCCTCACGGACCCAAAATGCACTTACTTCTACTTCTGAGACTGCCAGGTAAACCAATAGTGTTTTACCTTCCTTCGATTTTGAAAGTAACGGAGGGCTTGACAAGTACTTTTTCAAATATATCAAATCCTGATGGCATTCCGGGGTTTATTCGAAATTATTTTTCTTTTTGAGCAGCGCGAATAAATGGTGGTATTTCTCTGACGCCCGAGAAATAAACCTGCTCAAAGTGGACAATCTCCTTGTGAGTCTTTGAACTTCTTTCACACTTGACAGTTGGTCGGGGATGTCCTCGGTGGCTTTGATCTTATCAGGATTTACCTCAATCCATTTTTGCGATACCAGGAATCCTAAGAATTTGTCGGAGCTGACCCGAACGTGTACTTCTCGGGGTTAAGCTTCATGTTATGCTTCCTTAGGATGTCAAAAGTTTCTTAAAAATGCTTAAGATGATTACCTACTTTCAAAGACTTAACGCGCATATGGTCAATATAAACCTCCATAATTTTTCCTATATGTTTTTCAAACATCTTGTTTATGAGCCGTTGAGAAGTGGCTCAGGCGTTCTTTAGCCCGAAGGGCATCACATTATAGCAATATGTGCCAAAATTCTTTATGAACGAAGTCTTATCCTGATCCTCCGGGTTCATCTTAATTTGGTTGTACCCGGAATAAGCATCGAGGAAACTCATTAACTCGTGCTCGGCCATCGCATAAATCATTTGATTGATGTTTGGAAGTAGGAACGAGTCTTTTGGGCACGTCTTATTCAAGCCCTTATAATCTACACACATGCAAAACTTATACTACTACATTAGCTAGCCAGTCTGGATACTTTACCTCTCGGATCAAACCGGTATCAAATAGGTGAGTTACCTCTTCTTTGAAGAATTTATTCTTGGCCTCCGTAATAGGGAATTTCTTTTGTCTGACCGGAGGGATGTTTGGATCTAAGCTTAGCTTGTGTACGACAACTTCCGTTGGGATACCTGTCATGTCTGCATGCGACCACACAAAACAATCAACATTATATTTAAGAAATTCAATAAAGCCAGACCTGAGCTCGAGGTGCAGTCCTATCCCCAAGTGGAATTTTCTTTCTAAGACTTTTTTGAATAATGCTACTTGTTCGAGCTCTTCCGTTGTAGATTTTTTTGCATCCATCCCTTTTGGTACCTAGAAATATCTCGGCACTTGATAAGATTCCGACGCTTCTTCCCCTCCCCCTCCCCCACTAGCTTCATTCGATTCGGGAGCGGGTCCCCCCTCCTCGTCTAGCTTCATTCTATTCGGGAGCGGGCGCCGGTTCCTGTAGTTGCAATGTTTCGTGCTCCTTCCCTTTACTATTGGAAACCAAAATTGCATTTATATCCCTTGCTACCGATTGGTTGCCTCTTATCTGTTTGATCCCTTTGGGCATTGGGAATTTCAGCAACTGATGATATATTGATGGTACAACTCTCATCTTGTGTAACCATGGTCTTCCCAAAATAATATTATATTTCATATCACTGTCTACCACTTCAAAAAGAGTCATCTTCATCACTTATTTGGCGTTCTTGGGCAGCAAGATCTCTCCTCGGGTTGTCACACTTGCGAGGTTGAATCCGGCGAGGAGTTTTATGGCCGGAATGATGTTTCCGGTGAGTTTGGCTTGTTCTAATACCCTCAATTGTATGATATTAGCTGAACTTCTTGGATCCACTATACCGCATTTGATTTAAAATCTAATACATTTAAGAAATTACCAATGCGTCGTTGTGCGGTAGCAACAACCCATCTGCGTCCTCCTTCGTGAAAGTGATGTCGTCTTTAGCGACTTCCCGTGTCACTTGCTATAGGTCACTGATACCTTCATCTTTTTTGCTGCTGAGAAGGTGACCCCGTTGATCTCGTTCCCCCCGAAGATCATGTTGATCGTCTGGCGCGGGGTATCTTCCCCTGCTTTCGAGGGTTCTGCATTATCATGGTTACGACCGTAGTTGTTCTTGTCCCGGTCACTTAAGAATTCTCTGAGATGTCCATTTTTCAAGAGTGTTGCCACTTCTTCACATAGATATCAGCAGTCCCCAGTCCAGTGGCCATTCATCCCGTGATACTCGCACCACAAATTACGATCCCTTTGGTTGGGATCGGACCTCATCAGCCCTGGGAACCGTGCTTTTTAAATGTTCTTCATAGCCGATACCAACTCTACTACACTAATTTGAAGCTATATCAATATTAGATTTCTTTACTTGAGTAGTTCCCTCATGTGTTGTTTGCAAAGATTCTCATATCTCCTTGGCAGTTTCACAAGCAGAGATTCTATTGTATTTATCAAGTCTTATTCCACACACCAAAATTTTCTTGGCACGAAAGTTTTTATCCACAGTTTTCCTGTTAGCATCAGCGTATTCTTTTATGGTCTTTGGCATTGTCAATGGAAGGTCTCTGGCGTTCTTCGTTGGGATGTAAGGACTATCACATATGACATCCCACAACTCAGAATCTTCAGCCATGATAAAATCATGCATTCTTGTCTTCCACCAACCATAGTATTGCCTATTGAACTTAGGTGGTCTGTAAGTAGATTGACCTTCTTCAAAATTTGGTGGAGGAGCCATAAAGATCCTTCCTAGATGTTAGCCTAATAGGAGGAACCTGCTCTAACACCAATTGATAGGTTATATGAGTCCACCAAATTATAGAGTATCGGATCCTCTATAAGTGCCTACTGAGAATACTAATAAAACAGTAAGTAAATAAGACAAGGAGTTTTACATGAAAAAATCCTTGCTCAAGGAGATAAAAAATCACGACCTACACTAGTAGGATTTCAACTTTACTATGAGCAACTTTTAGATTACAACCTATGAAATCTTGGAATTAAACTCTTAATCCCTCACTAACTCATAATACACCTATTACAAGTCACTTTGCAATACATCTAATACAAAGAATTCAACTCATGACTAACTCTAGTCACGACACAAACACAAAGGGTTTATGGTTTTATAAAGGGGTTCCTAAGCAGCACTTCTAGCTAAGCAATTTAGGAATTACAATGAAGAACAATTACAAAGTTACAACTCAACTAAGGACAACAAAAATACTAGATTTAGGAACTGGTCCGTAGTAGTGTTTAACTTTGTTCTTGAGGCTCTTGAGAATTAAATTCGCTGTCTCAGAAGGCTTGAATACTTGAAGTGAATTATCAAGTGTTCAAGTGATGTTTTGTTGAAATACTCTTGTTAATACACCTTTGATGGCATCACTTGAATGATGTAAGCACTTTGTTGGTCAAAAGATAAGTGACTGCAGAACTGTGCTGCACTGTGTGCATAGTCTCTGTGGCAGTCACTTTCCAGTTGTACATAGTTGACTTTTGTAGTGTTGTTAGGACACACACAAGGGACCAGGTCCTTGAGTTGGTTCTCTGTCTTCTATAGTTGCAACAGTTCACATTATCTGGAGTCCTAACTGGAGTCCGTTGATTAGCAATGTCTACCAAGTGTGTCAGGTTCCCTATCTGGTTCTTGACAGTAAGTTTGTTAGATCATCAAAACATAAGGTTAAGACATTGAAAACCTATCAATTTCCCCTTTTTTGATGATGACAACCTTAGACATTGATAGCATATGTTTAGAGCAGAAAATAACCAGATGAAGCAACGAGAACTTCACAACTTTCCCCTAACATTATGCTTCCCCCTTAGTCAGATCCCTGTTTCAATTATACTTCCCCCTTTTGGCATTATTAAAAATACACAAGTAGGCAATCAGTATAAAGAAGTCTAGCCTAGCTAACTCATGACACATATGTGCACACAACATGATAGAAAAGAGAAATAGAGAACACAAGCATTTAGATAGCAAAAAGAGGATAGTTTTTATATAGATACATATGCCTTTGCTTATAAAGCAAAGGAAAGATTGGACTGTTGAAATCGGGAGTAGTACTGATACATCCCATCCACATCAAAATAAAGAAACAAACACAACTACCAAGTCATTAAAACAAAAGTAGACAATCCAAAAACTGGTCACTGAAAGGGTTGCTTAGGGAACACTAGGAGTAGAGGGCTTGGAAGCTGCAGCAAGGGTTTAGAGAACTAGGTCTATTCGGGCATTCGCCGACTTTTGTTCGTTGAGCAGTTCTGCTTTCAGGTTCTCAACTTGTGCCCTGAGATCAGCATTTTCTTTTGTCAAACGAACCACCTCCTCATTTGACTCTGGGTCCCCTTGAGCCTGCTGACCTTCCAGGATAGCATTCCTCTCCTTCAACCTTTGAATCTCTTCAGTTGCACTATTTTGAGCATTGATGAGCTGAGAGATTGTTGATGTACTGCCTAAACCCCCCCCCCATTCTTCTCAATGCACTCACATTCTTCTAAAGTTGTTTGAGAGAAGCTTTGCTTCTTGGTCCCTACTTTGCCTTGTCCCAGTGGCACTTTGAAAAACTTAAACACTGGCGTAAGAAGGAACCCACATGGAAGACCATGATTGCCATCCTTGAAGGTTTCTAGCTTCTGCATATGTTCGATCATGATGGCAGGCAAGTTCACAGGTGTAAAGCCATCCAGTTTCTCCATTAGATACAGGTCAGACCTAGAAGTCATGGATCTCAGCACGAGGTAACGGAACCTTATTCACCAACTCGAAGAGAAACTGATAAACATGGAGTAAGGCCTTCTTGTGAACCTGGTCCCCCTTCTGGTTTGTATTATCCTTCACCACAGCATTTCGGAAGTTTGACCCACACACATATTTCACAGTAGACACACCAACCATAGGGACTTTAAGAATATCCCCAAGCAGAGTCATATCAAACACGATATCCACCTCATTCACTAAGGTGCAAATGTGGTCAGTATCAATAGAGAAGAGGCTGGCATAGAAGCTTTGAACCTCATCCTCATATACCTTGGGTGCATCTATTTGGAATAGATTCCAACACCGTTGAAACTCAACCATTGCAAGTACTTGTCTCATACCAACCATATCAGAAATTGCTAGGTCAAAAGTGTGACCCGACAGGACCTTTTGGTGCCTCAATCATTCTGAAGCAGAACTAGTTTCACTTCTTACCTTTTTCACAGAACCAAGTTTCCTTAACAGGTTCCAACTTTCTCTTGCCAAACTTCACAACACTTGATTTTGCTTTTTCCTTAGACTTGACCAACATATTCTCATCAGAAGTTGAGGGTTCACTCACAACATCTTTTAATTTTGAACTGGGGGTTGTAACATTCTCCACTAAAGCAGATTGCTTCTTCTTCTGGGACCTTCTCACTTAGGAACTTGGTTCCTCTGTTGTTTCCTCTTCAACTTCTACCATAGGGACATCCTAATCACACATTACTTCATTATTTTTCAACAGTTTCCTCATTTTCTTCTTACTGCTCTTTTTGCTCTTTTGAAGGGCAGAGTCATAAGCTACATTTGCTTGCAACCTAGTAGTAGGTCGCTTAGTAGAAGACTCAAGGGAGATTACTGCACTTCACTTGACTATGAATGCATCAAAAGCAATGTTGTCTTGATCTTCCTCATATCTAGACCTCATCTCAGAGACTATAATGTCCAAGGGCTCAACAACAAAGTGTGGAGAAGGTGCAGGAGCAGAACTGACCTGGGAGTGGGAGCCATGACCTGTTTCCTTCGGAGAGGGGTCAGGTCCCTCATAAGAGGGCTCAGTAGTTTCTACTGGTGCAAAGCTTTCAATAATCACCATAGCTCCTTCTCCCACCAGTCCATGTGTCTCATTCCTCTGAGACTTGGGTATTTATCTCATGCAAAACTCCATCTGCAGACACAACAAAGATAGTCACGACAGGAGCATCCTCGATAGGCTCCATGGCCACCGTATACTCTGAAGCAACAATGGCAGAAACCTCTACAACCTAGAACTTTTAACCTGTTCTCCACTTTTCCCTTGGTCAATGAGAATCTCAGAAGAGAAAGACGAAGGATCAACAACTTTTGGGGGTTCTGAGATAGTCGCCTTAGAATTGGAGGGTGAAGGGAACTCTGGGTTAGGAGTGATTTCAGTGGTTAGGACATGGATGGTAACAGAAGGTTCATCGAGGATAGAGGCCTCAAGGGTTTTCTCTGGGTTAGTGATGACTGAGGAAGGGATTTCGGAGTTTTTGTCAACCATTGAAGAGATAGAGTATAAAATTCCTTGGAGAAGTTCTAATGAGGGAATATGGTCAGTGAAGAGAAGAGAGGATTTTAATGAGAAAGAGGATAATTATGAAGAGAGATATAGGAACCGGTTCTAAAACGGCGGTAGTGCTTAGGGAGATGCAACATTTCAGAGGGAGATGGAAAGGATTTGAAACGAAAAGACATGATAGCAGAGTCTGAAAAGGTGGATGACATGGCAGTTGATATTTGTACCTTTTCAAGACGTGTATTAAAGAACGCACAAGACTACTAACCTTTGGTACATGAACCAGGTTCTTGATCTATCTTTGAGAATTTCAATCATCTTTCATTACCCATGCAATGCATCTACAGTTTCTACAATCATAATGCGTATTTACCTGTAACAGTATTGAAGTAAGTTACACTTGGCCAGAAAATACTTCTAGCTAATTTTACCTGAAGGTGAATGTCATAGCCAACTGATGGGAATCAGGTTCTCAATTAGGCTTCAATAGCCCCGACTTCACCCTATTTATTTCAAAATGTCCCCTACTCAATACTTTGGTGAAGATATCTGCAATTTGATCTTTTATACTGCAGAACTTCATACAAATCAGCCATTTCCCTACATTGTCCCTTAGAAAATGATGTCTCACATCAATATGCTTGGTTCTTTTATATTGAACTGGATTCTTGGCCATGTTGAGTGCACTGGTGTTATCACATAGAAGAGGCACACAATCAGTAAGTACCCCAAAATCCTCCAATTGTTATTTGATCCATAGGATCTGAGCACAATTGTTGTCCAATAGATGAGACACGATCCTAGAAAGTGAGTCATTCCAGAAGTACTTTTCCTGTCCAAAAGATAACCTGCATAATCAGCAGTAGCATACCCAATAAGATTAAAACTGTCACCTGAGGGGTAATACAGGACCAGGTCATGTGTTCCCTTAAGATATCTCAAAATTTTTTTGGCATCCTTCAGATGAGATTCCTTGGGATTTGACTGAAACCTTGTACATAGTCCCACACTGAAGACACTATCAGGTTTGTTAGCAGTGAGATAGAGAAGAGACCCAATAATGTCTCTATACATAGTTTGATTCACAAGAGATCCAGCCTCATCCATATCCAGTCGAGTGTTTGTTGCAATGGGAGTGTCCATCACTTTTGATGCTTCCATATCAAACCTCTTCAAGAGCTACTTGATGTATTTCTACTAACAAATGAATGTACCCTTTGTGGACTGCTTCACTTGAAGACTCAATAAGAAATTCAGCTCCACCATCATGCTCATTTCATACTCACTTCCCATGAGTTTTGCAAATTCTTCGCATAGTGAATCAGTTGTTGCCCCAAAAATGATATCATCAACATAGACATGAACAATGAGCATGTTCCTTCCCCGTTTCTTCAGGAACAAGGTATTGTTAATTTTCCCTCTTGTAAAACCGTTTTCTAAAAGGAACTTTGACAGTCTTTCATACCAAGCTCGAGGAGCATGCTTCAAACCATACAATGATTTCTCCAGTTTAAACATATGTTTAGGGTGTTCATGACATTCAAACCCTGGAGGTTGCTTTACATAGACTTCTTCTTAAAGAAGTCCATTCAAAAATGCACTTTTGACATTTTTTGGAATATAGTGAATTCCATGTGAGATGCAAAAGCAATTAGGATTCTAATATCTTCCATGTGAGCAACCAGAGCAAACGTCTCATCATAATCAATTCCTTCCTCCTGATTGTAACCTTGAACCACTAGCCTAGCCTTGTTCCTTATAGTGTTTCCATGTTCATCAAGCTTATTCCTAAACACCCACCTAGTTCCTATAATGGTTCTATCTAGGGTCTGGGTACCAGGTGTTATACATTATTCGTTTCGAACTAATGCAACTCATTTTGCATGGCTATAATCTAGTTTGCATCTTTCAAGGCTTTCTTGATATTTTTTTGGGTTCTATTTGGGAAAGAAAAGCTGAGAAGACAAGTGAATTTCTGGTTTGCACTCCAGAATCTAGAGGGGTAATTATGTTGTCAAGAGGATGAGAGTTTTTGTGTTTCCAGTTTGGTATATGAGGCTCATTTGCGAAGGAGTTGGGTATATCTAACTAGTTCCCTTGTGTTCTTCTCTCGGGTACTTGAGGGGTACCCTGCACTGCATCAACCACTCTTTCTTCAGCTTCAGTAGTTGTAATTGAGGTACTTGGCTCCCTTGAGGAAGATTCAGCATTGTCTATGCTTGGCTCCTTCACTTGGCTCATCGTGTCTGCCTTTACATTTGTCATGTCGATGACTTCACTTGGAACCAGTAAGGGCTCCCCATCTTGATCATCCTTGTTGCTTTTCTCACAAGAGGGATATGATTCGTCAAAAATTACATGAACACTTTCCTCAACACATTGAGTTTGCTCGTTTATATCTTGTAAGCTTTGCTTTGAGAAGAATACCACAGAAAGATTTTGTCATCACTCTTGGCATCAAGTTTACCAAGCTGATTCTTTCCATTATTGAGAACATAGCATTTGCACCCAAATATTCTTAGGTGAGTCAGCTTGGGTTTCCTTCCGTTTAGCAACTCATAAGGGGTTTTGTTTAGGAGAGATCTGATCATGCACCTGTTCACCAAGTAGCAGGCAGTGTTGACAGCTTCAGCCTAGAAGTTCTTTGTAATCCCACTGTCGATCAATATTGTTCTTTCCATTTCTTCAAGAGTTCTATTCTTCCTTTCCACAACTGCATTTTACTAGTGAGTTGTTGGGTCTGAAAGTTATGGGTAATTCCATTCTCATTACATAACTCAACGAATTTGGCATTGACAAATTCTGTTCCATGATCTGATCTGATACATACTACTCTAGACTCTATCTTTACCTGGATTTTCTTCACAAAAGCCACAAATACCTCAAAGGTTTCATCTTTTGTTCTAAGAAACAGAGTCCATATGAATCTGGAGTAGTCATTCATTATCACAAAGATGTATCTTTTTCCTACCCTACTTTGCACTCTCATAGGGTCACACAAATCCATATGAAGAAGATCGAGTGCCTTTGAGGTGCTGACATCTTTCTTAGGCTTAAAAGAGGACTTCACATGCTTTCCTCTAGCACAAGCATCGCACACTTTCTATACTGTGAACTTTGACATGGACAGACCATGGACCAGGTCCTTTTGAATTAGTTTATTCAAAAGATAGAAGCTTGCGTGCCCCAATCTTTTGTGCCAGAGTTCAGCATCATCATCAACAGCTTTCAGACAACTCAGATCACCACTTTGTATGGACTCGAAATCAGCAACATAGATGTTCCTGTATCTCTTGGCCACAAGTACCACTTCACCAGTTACCAGATTAGTAACTGTACATATCTTGGACAAGAACTCCACCTTGTTTCCTTTATCACATATCTGATAGACACTCAAGAGACTGTACTTATGACCATTGACATAGTACACATTCTCAATAGAGTGATTGAGTGATTTCTTGACTTTTCCAACTCCGAGAATGTACCCCTTTTTCCCATTGACAAAGAATACACTAACTCCTTGCAGGGCTTTTAGTGAAAGAAAGTCCATGGTGTTACCAGTCATGTACTTTGAACATCCACTATCCATAAATCATTACTGACTGCTTTCTTTCACTGTTCCCTGCACAAGGAAATCAAGAGTTAGTTTTAGGAACCCAAACAAGTTTGGGTCCCTTGTAGTAGGTAAGAGGATGAATAAGAGCTCTCTTAGTTCATGCAGGCAATATGAATTTTTTATGGGTGGCACCTGGTCCTTTTTTAGTAGTTACATTTTCAGTAAACACTTTTTTTCTGAATCGACTAGACCCTAGCTTGGCAATTTTCCTTGAAATGACTATTGTTCCCGCAGTGGGTACACAACCAGTTATCCGAAATAGTAACATACTTGTTATGGGAGTTGTAAGGGATTTTCTTCCTTTGGAACCCTATTCCCTACCTGTTTTCATCATTATTAACATACATGGCAGTGATAGCTTCTGAGGACCAGGTCCACTTAAGGGACTTTTCAAGATCATTTTTTACTCTTTCCAGTTCAGTTTGGAGATGTTTTTTTCTCAGTTTCAACACACAAGCTAGTTTATACAGCCTTTAACTCGTTTTCAAGCCTAATATGTGCCTCACTAGCTACCTCTTTTCCTTTTCCAGAATTTCCAGGTTTAGACTCAATTCCTCGTCCCTCTATGGTTTCCCTTAGATCTGCAATCACTATCAAGAGATCATCTCTTTCCTCCTCAAATTCAGTCACTCTTTTCACTAAGGCCTCTTTCTCTATACTGAAATTCTCAATGGTTTCCTTATAGTCAACAGCTACAACAACTAAGTCATCTCTTTCATGTTCTATGCTAGCAATTTTTTCAGTTAAAATAATTTTTTCTTTCTCCAAATCACTTATGGTTTCCTTCAGATCAACTACACACACTACCATATCATCTCTAATTTGTTCAGCTTCTCCTAGCTCTAAAGTCAAAGCATTTTTATCCTCCACAAGACTATGATAAGCATCAATCAATACACTAGCTAAAGACATGAGTTTCTTAGGGTAGTAGGATTTCAAATTTCTATGAACATCCCTGAAGTTTACCTTACTATTGCCATCATCCTCATCATCATCTGATTGGGCCATCAAAGAAAATATCGAATCATATCCATTTTCCTCACTTTCAATTGCCATCATGGAGTTGTCACCTGTATCAGTTTCATCTTCAGACTCACTAGAGGAGTCTCTCCATGCTGCAAGAGCCTGTTTCACCACATTGTCAGTAGATCTCTTCCTTTTGAAGTGCTTGTCAGGAACCGGATTCCTCTTTGTTACTTTCTCAGGGTTGTACTTGGAGTGTTCTTGCTTCAGGAGAGGACAATATTTGATGAAGTGCCCTGACTTTCCACACTTATGGCAAAGATCATAGTTCTTTGGTTTGCTGGAGTTGCCCTTTTTTAGTATTCCTCTATTTCTTCTGATCATCTTCTAAAACCTTTTGGTTAACTAAGCCATGTCACTGTCCTCCTCACTTGAGTCATTGCTTTCAGCTTTGAGTACCAGGTTCTTTTCTTTCTTTGGTTCTCTTCTTTCACTATCTATCTTTCTCTTCATCTCATAGGTCTTCATATTTTCAACCAGCTCATCTATGGTCAGCTTCTGCAGGTCCTTTGCTTCAATAATAGCATTCACCTTACTTTCCCAATAACTGGGTAGGATACTAAGAATCTTCCTCACTAGCTTGTTCCTAGGAATGATTTCACCAAGTAAGTGTAACTCATTTATGACGGAAGTGAATCTTGTATGCATATCTTGAATAGATTCATCGTCTTTCATCCTAAAGAGTTCATACTTGGTAGTGAGTATATCAATATTAGATTTTTTTACTTGAGTGGTTCCCTCATGTGTTGTTTGCAAAGATTCCCATATCTCCTTGACAGTTTCACAAGCAGAGATTCTATTATATTTATCAAGTCCTATTCCACACACCAAAATTTTCTTGGCACGAAAGTTTTTCTCCACAGTTTTCCTGTTAGCATCAACGTATTCTTTTCTGGTTTTTGGCATCGTCAATAGAAGGTCTCTGGTGTTCTTCGTTGTGATGTAAGGACTATCACATATGACATCCCATAACTCAGAATCTTTAGTCATGATAAAATCATGCATTCTTGTCTTCCACCACCCATAGTATTGCCTATTGAACCTAGGTGGTCTGTAAGTAGATTGACCTTCTTCAAAATTTGATGGAGGAGCCATAAAGATCCTTCCTAGGTGTTAGCCTAATAGGAGGAACCCGCTCTCACACCAATTGATAGGTTATATGAGTCCACCAAATTATAGAGTATCAGATCCTCTATAAGTTTCTACTGAGAATACTAATAAAATAGTAAGTAAATAAGACAGGTAGTTTTACATGAAAAAATCCTTTCTCAAGGAGATAAAAAAGCACGACCTACACTAGTAGGATTTCAACTTTACTATTAGCAACTTTTAGATTACAACCTGTGCAATCTAGGAATTAAACTCTTAATCTCTCACTAACTCATAATACATCTATTACAAGTCACTTTACAATACATCTAATACAAAGAATTCAACTCATGACTAACTCTAGTCACGACACAAACACAAAGGGTTTATGGTTTTATAAAGGGGTTCCTAAGCAGTGCTTCTAGCTAAGCAATTTAGGAATTACAATGAAGAACAATTACAAAGTTACAACTCAACTAAGGACAACAAAATACTAGACTTAGGAACTGGTCCGTAGCAGCGTTTAACTTTGTTCTTGAGGCTCTTAAGAATTAAATTCGCTGTCTCAGAAGGCTTGAATACTTGAAGTGAATTATCAAGTGTTCAAGTGATGTTTTGTTGAAATACTCTTGTTAATACACCTTTGATGGAATCACTTGAATGATGTAAGCACTTGGTTGGTCAAAAGACAAGTGACTGTAGAATTGTGTTGCACTGTGTGCACAGTTTCTGTGGCAGTCACTTTCCAGCTGTACATAGTTGATTTTCGTACTGCTGTTATGGACACACACAAGGGACCAGGTCCCTGATTTGGTTCTTGTCTTCTACAGTTGCAGCAGTTCACATTAGCTGGAGTCCTAGCATGAGTCCGTTGATTAGCAATGTATACCAGGTGTGTCGGGTTCCCTATCTGGTTCTTGACAGTAAGTTTGTTAGATCATCAAATCATAAGGCTAAGACATTGAAAACCCATCAGAGCTAAATCATTCCCCTTTAGCGCCATTGTATATGTGGTAATATGTTTTTGAGGGTCTAAAGTCCCATCATACTTCGACACATCGGGCATTTTGAACCGTTTCGAAATTAATTCTGGTACCGCACTTGGTTTGTACGGCAACTGAGTATACTTCTTTGAGTCTGACCCTTTTAACACCGGTGGTGCGCCCGGGATTTGGTCCATGCGGGCGTTCACTTCCCTCATAAACCGTAAGAGTTCATTCTTGAAGGGATCGTTCTCATTGTTGAGATCGAATCCGCTCCCCCCACCCCCATCGGAGCCAACGTCGCCCGTTGGTGTGTTGTTATCAACCCTCTGCGTTGTTTGATTTGTGGGAGCTCCGGGAGGAACTAGACCTCGTCTATTCGTGTTATTGGAATCCCCCAATAATGCCTGCTTTAACTCCGTTATAACCTCATCTTGTCGTGTGAGGTGGCCTAGAATGATCGATTGTTGCTCTTGTAAGACCTTTAATGCATCAACAACATGCTTCTCATCAGCATCATCGGGAGTCACCTCCCGAACATGTGGCGGATACCGCTTGTCATTGTCACGACCCATTTTATGTACAAGTTGGGACTGGCACTCGATCACTAAACATGACCGAGCGAACTATCTCTGCTTATCAAATCTATTATAACTCTAAACTTTATATGCAACAAGTCAATACTCTAACCAAATACTTTTGATTAATTTAAATATTTAAATAAATAAACTCCAAAACTTTATTCGTAATAACTACTGAATTACTGCTAAGTTATTATCAAAAACAACTGAATCTTAACCCAATGACTATATCTATGAAGCCTCTTCTGATAAACTGACGTACTGCTCAGGACATGAGATTTACTGGCTAGTTCTCTAAGTAAACAAAGGAATAACTAAATAAAGATGACTCAAAGGAATACTCCACGAACAAAAGCAGAGCTCACCAATAACACTAGAAGAGAAGGAAGTCCTAACCAGTAGCCTGCTTGCCTGCAAAATCGGTTCCTACGTTGTACCGCAGACCAATGTAGGTTCCCAAAAAAAAACGTCAGTACCATCCATTGTACTCAGTGAGTCTCAATAACAGGGGGCGAAACTTTAATAACATATACATTACAAGCAAATGTTCTAAATGCATGTAAAATATAAAGCTTATAAGAATAATTCTAAAATGATTGCATAATAGCAATTTATGAATATTCTAAAAGAAATTCTTTTCTTTTTCTTTCTTTAAAAAATACTTCACTTTATACATTGGGAGTTCCAACTATCATGACTTAATTATGTCTCAGTCACTGTGTGATCGGCATGGGTTCGATCCCAACCTGATCGAATAGGCCCAATCCACGAGGTGTCACTCGCTTCATGGTTCTCAGCGCTCATGTATACCTTAGCATCGCTAAGTAATTTCTCAGCAACGAGACTCTCGGCTCGTGTGCTCCCTACTTTGGCACAAGTAGTTTCAGGAAGTCAATGCCTTGGTCAGGACCCTCAGTCTGGACGATGACCCCTTCTCAGAATAAAGGATACTCCCAAAAATCTTTTCTTTCTAAAACTTCTTCGTGTAACTTTTCAAGTCTAAATCTTTCAAACATACTTATTCTAGAATTCTTAAATGTAAGGTATGACATAAGAATAAAATAAATATTCAAAATTATTTCTAAATATTCTTGTTTTTTCATGAATTTTCAAAATGAAAATGGCATATAAGAATAACACAAAAATCTAAAAATTTATGCATATATATCAAAATAAATCATCTAACTTTAACAAAAAAAATAATTTTAAGCTAATAGGAACTCACTCACTTCAATTAATACATATTCACTCTTTTAGCCAATTCATCAAACACCTTGTATGTATACTTTTGTGAGTTAAACCACTTTGGTAAAGGGTTATATCAACTCACCTCAAAACTTCTCGAGCCAATACGTAGGCCCCAATCCAATTAATACTAGTCAAATAATCGATTCTACAACAATCAGTGCATTTTAATCAATTTTAAAGTTTCACATCTACACATGAAATTTATTGTTGATATAGAGGAAGAAGGGAATTAACTATTCAATTCTTACCTACTACCACGGTAGGATAATTAACAATAAAGAATTTTATATACCTGAGTTCAAGGATTATTAGTTTGTAAAGAACCTTAGAATTTTCGAGCAATTTCAGGTTGCCTCTGTTCAAGCAGTACGTCTGCGTTCTCTAAGGCATTAAGCCTTTTTGTTGTTTTATTTTAGTGGAATAAGGCTTCTATCCTTTTTGCCTTTCTGAATAAGAATTACGTATTTCTCATTCCAAGGCTTTAAGCCTTTGTTTTGTTGTTTTATTTGTTTTACCCCCTTTTTTTCTTTTTCTTTTTTTTGACTTAACTAATAATTAATGATACTCACCTTTAATAATTAACAATATTAAAACTGTTAATATTTTCCTAATTGTATATCCAATTATATATATATATATATATATATATATATATATATATATATATATATATATATATATATATATATATATATATATAGGCAAGATAAAAATAATAATAATTTAGTTCTATAGTTAGCGTGTCTCGAAACTTTTATAAATTTGAGGAGTGTTACAATCTTCTATCCTTAAAAACATTCATCCTCGAATGTTACTAGGGCCTTATTCTTAAGCTAATAATCATCTCTTAGGTCCTTGAACCTCTTAAATTTTTCTTAGCACTACTCACTTTTCCAAGTGACTCAAAATTTTGGCTAACTCCCTAAATTTTCAAAAATTTCGGCAGAGTTTTCCTTGTAAATTGGACTATCCAGAAAAAATATCTCTGTCACAAATACCACACCTACACCAACAGCAACCAAATATATCATAACAGGCCATATATAGGCACCATACATAGCTCATAAATTAAGTACTCACACTCCGGCAAGGAGGTACCACAATAACTAACAAGAATCTAAAGCACAATACTTTAGCACAAGTAAATTACTTTAATGAATTAAATATACTATGACATAAACTAAATTACTATAACAACTAAGTATAATCTAGGAAGGACATGAATACTTGCTAACTTGTATTTAATAAATGAAATATAAATGTCAAGCCAAACCTAGGTTCACATACATTGTTACTCAAATAAATATGGATATTTCTTCCTCATATATTCCTCGACCTCCCACGTAGCCTCTTTTGAATCATGATTACTCCACAAAACTTTTATCGATGCTAAATCTTTTGTTCTCAACTTTCTTACTTGTCTATCGAGAATTTCTATAGGTACCTCTTCATAAGTCAAGCCTTCTTTAATTTCTATGGTATCGGCAGGTATTATATGCGGCTCATCATGAATGTACTTTCTAAGCATAGACACATGAAAGACAGGATGAACAGAGGATAACTCAACGGGTAGCGCTAGCTTATAAGCCATGTTTCCTTTCTTTTATAGAATTTCATAAGGTCCGATAAATCTAGGGCTAAGTTTCCCTTTCTTACCAAACCTCATAACTCCTTTCATTGGTGAAACTTTCAAAAACACCTTATCACCAACCATGAACTCTAACTCACGATGCCTCTTGTCAGAATAAGACTTTTGACGACTCTGAGCCGCTTTCAGTCTTTCTCTGATTAGCTGGACTTTCTCTAGGGCCTCACAAACAAACTCTTGACCAATTAATGGCACCTCCGCTGGTTCTAACCAACCCACTGGAGACCTACATCTTCGCCTATACAACGCTTCATAAGGAACCATACCGATACTAGCCTGATAGTTGTTATTGTAAGCAAATTCTATAAGTGGCAAGTGATCATCCCAATTACCTCCAAAATATATAACACATGCTCGCAGCATATGTTTGAGAGTCTGAATGGTCCTTTCTGCCTGGCCATCAGTCTGTGGATGGAAAGCGGTGCTCAAATTGACCTTGGTGCCTAATCTTTTCTGAAATGCCTGCCAAAAATGCCCCGTGAACTGATGGCCTCTGTCAGATATGATTGAAACTGGAGTACCATGCAATCGGACTATTTCTTTGATGTACAACTGCACATACTACTCTACAGAATCTATCGTCTTTACTGGTAGGAAATGCATGGACTTTGTTAGTCGGTCTACAATAAACCAAATTGAATCATGCTTATGGTATATGTGAGGTAGATCTACTACGAAATCCATATTAATCATCTTCCACTTCCACTGTGATATCTCTATATCTTGAGCTAGGCCACCAGGCCTCTGATGCTCGGCTTTGACTTGCTGGCAATTTAAATATTTAGCCACATAATCTGCTACTTGTTTCTTCATGCCTTTCCACCAATACAACTCTTTCAAATCTAGATACATTTTGGTAGCACCTGGGTAGATAGAGTATCTCGAACTGTGAGCTTCCTCCATTATGACCTTCCTAAGACAATTTACATCAGACACACATAACCAATCATTCAACTTCATAACTCCGTCACTTCCTAGAGTGAAAGCAATGATTTCTTTATTTCTGACTCCTTCTTTTAATTTCACTAAGTACGGATATTCGTCTTGCTTAGCCCTAACATGCGCAACAAGCGAGGATTGCGCTAAGGCATAAGACATTATACCTCTTTCTTTGGTCTCATCCAATCTAATACCATTATTTGCTAGTTGTTTAGTTTCTCGGCCCAAAGATCGCCTTTGTACTGCAAGATGGGCCAAGACACCCATTGACTTCCTACTAAGTGCATATGCTACCACATTAGCTCTACCCAGGTGATAAAGGATATTGATGTCATAATCTTTCAGTATCTCGAGCCACCTTTTCTGTCTCAAATTTAATTCTTTTTGCTTGAAAATGTACTGGAGGCTTTTGTGATCTGTAAACACTTCAGAATGCTCGCCATAAAGGTAGTGTCGCCATATTTTTAATGCAAACATCATTACTACAAGCTCCAAGTCATGTGTGGGGTAGTTCTTTTCATGATTCTTTAATTGCCTGGAAGTATAAGCAATAACTTTTTCATTTTGCATAAGAACACAACCAAGACCAACTCTGGAGGCATCACAATACACTGTGAGCCCACCCGAACCTATCGGCACGGTTACCACGGCTCAACCTCTTCTTTAACTCTTGAAAACTTTGCTCACAAGCGTCTGACCACTGGAACTTAACTGCTTTCTGAGTCAACTTAGTTAATGGAGCTGTCAGTAAGGAAAATCCCTCTACAAACCTTCTATAGTATCCAGCTAACCCCAAGAAACTCCTGATTTCGGTTGACGTTGTAGGCCTAGGCCAGTTCTTGACTACTTCTGTCTTCTGAGGGTCTACTTTTATTCCTTCACTAGATACCACAAGGCCTAAGAATGCCACTGACTGCAACCAGAACTCACATTTTGAAAACTTGGCAGAAAACTCATTCTCCTTCAAGGTCTGCAAGGCTATTCTGAGGTGTTCTGCATGATCTTCCTTGCTCTTAAAGTACACCAAATATTGTCTATAAACACAATAATAAAAGTATCCAGGAATGGCTTGAAAACTCTATTCATGAGGCCCATGAATGCAGTTGGAGCATCTGTCAACCCGAAGGACATCACTAGAAATTCATAGTGCCCGTAGCGAGTTCTAAAGGCTGTTTTAGGTATATCTTCTTCTTTGATTCTCAACTGATGGTACCCTGACCTCAAGTCTATCTTTGAAAAGTACTTTGCACCCTGAAGTTGATCAAATAAATCATCAATTCTTGGCATTGGGTACTTGTTCTTAATGGTAACTTTATTCAACTATCGATAGTCGACGCACATTCTGAGAGACCCTTCTTTCTTTTTGACAAATAGGACCAGGGCACCCCACGGTGAAGCACTCGGCCTGATGAAGCCCTTGTCAAGAAGGACTTTCAACTGCTCTCTCAACTCATTAAGTTCTGCTGGAGCCATCCTATAAAGAGGTATAGATATGGGTTGAGTGCCTGGCATGAGATCAATGCCAAAGTCTATGATTCTTTCGGGAAGAAGTCCGGGAAGGTCATCTGGGAAAACTTCTAAAAATTCTCTAACAACTGGCATAGACTGAAGAGTTAGTGGTTCTGATTCTAGATTAATGATGTGAGCCAAATAGGCGAGACACCCCTTACCGATCATTCTTTGTGCCCTAAGTTAAGAAATAAACTTACCTACAAGCGATGTTGAACTACCCTTCCACTCTAAGACTTTTTCATTTGGAAATCGGAACCTAACTATCTTAGCATGACAATCTAACATGGCATAGCAAGAAGATAACCAATCTATACCCATGATCACATCAAAATCCAACATTTCTAACTCTATGAGATTGGTTTAGGTGTTGCGACCTTGGACTGAAACTATACAACCTCTATAGACTTTGGTGACTTTCACTGACTCGCCAACTAGAGTAGATACTAGGAATGGCTCACTAAGTTGTTCCAGTTCTATCCCGAGGTTAATTGCAAAGTATGGAGTCACATATGAAAGCGTTGAACCTGGATCCATTATGGCATAAGCATTATGTGAGCAGACTAGAAGTATACCTGTAATAACTTCTGCATATGCCTTTGCACTCTGACGATCAAGTGTAACAAAAAAACAAGGTTGTCCCCCTCCTTGAGTAACTCGATCTACACCTCTACCTGCCCCATGCCCGGTCTGATTATGAGAACCATGAGCCTGAGGTGGTACAACTACAGTAGCTGAGGAACTAGAAGGATGAGTTGATCTACCATTGAAATTACGTTGCAACTTTGGGCAGTCGGCCTTTATATGACCAATTTCTCCACAATGATAGCAACCATGAAACCCGAGCTTGCACTGACCTGAATGTTGCCGCTCACATGTTACACAAAGACCTTGTTGGTGTGAATGTTGCTCAGCCTAACTCTGGCTATGTGAGGATGATGTCCTAAAATTCTGGTTCTGGCGAAACTGATTTCCATAACTCTGAGTACATCTGAAGGAAGACCCACCACCTGACTGATGACTAGACTGAGCTGGTGCTAATGATTCCTTATTAGAGGAATCCCTTCCACCTCCGCTGGATGTACCATTAAACCTGCCCATTGTCCGGGCTTTCTTGTTATGCTTTTTTTCTTCTCTCCTTTGTTGTCTGTCTTTTTCTAAGTGTTTGGCAAATCCCACAACAGAGAAGAAGGTTGTCATCCCTAGTGCTGCAGCTGATGTCATATCCTTAATGTGGTAAGTTAAACCGCCAACAAACCCGTGAATCTTTACTTTTTCTGTCTTAACCATGTGAGGAGCATGCTTAGCTAACCTTATGAATTCCATGTAGTACTCTTGCACACTTTTATTCCCTTGCTTGAGTTGTTCGAACTCTGTAGTCTTAGCTTCCCTATCCTCTTCTAGGATAAAGTTAGCCATGAAGGCCTCTTCAAATTCTTCCCAAGTAGGCGGACCATCATCTTCATCTCTTCCCTTTTCCCACATCTCAAACCAAGTGCCGACCACATCTCTAAGTTGGTAAGCAGCTAGCTCCACAACTTCATCATCAAATGCTTTCATCACTCGGAGGGCTTTCTTGACACCCTCCAGCCACAATATCGGATCTTCATCAACTATAGAACCATGGAACACTGGAGGACTCAACTTCAAAAATTCATTCACTCTTGAGGACTCAGAATTGTTCTGTCTATTTGATTGAGGTGGAATCTCATCTCTTCTCTCGTTCTGGTTGGCCATAAAGGCTTTAAACATCTCCATAGCACTGTTGACAGCATTAAATATCTGACCCACCTCGCGAGATATAGTTGCGTGAGCCGGAGCTGCTGTTGGGGGTGGCACTAGATCCTGAGATACTTGTTCATCATTATCCATCCCTTCTTCACGTTCAACTCGGGGTACTTGGACCCCTTTTGTGGATCTACCTTTCCTTTTCTGAGTTAAAGCCTTCTAAGTTCTGCCTTGAGTCACAATAGTAGCAATAGTTTCTTGAGCAGCATCCTGAGTATCAGTGTCAGAGTTGCGAGTACGAGCCATTTCTGCGAGTTTTAGAGAAATGAATACATTAGATAATTTCTTAGAGGTAGGATCTACTGCACGGTCTAAAGTATGAGAAAAATGAGACTTTTCCTAAATGTTGGTAGCCTCTTGTTTATAAGCATGGCGCGCTTCATACATATAAACAAGACTCTCCTAACATGGCTTCATAGACCCCTAGGACTCTATAAACCTGAGGCTTTGATATCAAGTTTGTCACGACCCATTTTCTGTACAAGCCGGGACTGGCACTCGATCACTAAACATGACCGAGCGAACCATCTCTGCTTATCAAATCTATTATAACTCCAAACTTTATATGCAACAAGGTAATACTCTAACCAAATACTTTTGATTAATTTAAATATTTAAATAAATCAACTCCAAAACTTTATTCGTAGTAACTACTGAATTACTGCTAAGTTATTATAAAAACATCTGAATCTTGACCCAACGACTATATCTATGAAGCCTCTACTGATAAACTGACGCACTGCTCAGGACATGAGATTTTCTAGCCAGTTCTCTAAGTAAACAAAGAAATAACTAAATAAAGATGACTCAAAGGAATACTCCACGAACAAAAGTGGAGCTCACCAATAACACTAGAAGAGAAGGAAGTCCTAACCCGTAGCCTGCTCGCCTGCAAAATCGGCTCCTACGTTGTACCGCAGACCAACGTAGGTTCCCAAAAGAGAATGACAGTACCATCCATTGTACTTAGTGAGTCTCAACAACGGGGGGCGAAACTTTAATAACATATACATTACGAGCAAAGGTTCTAAATGCATGTAAAATATAAAGATTATAAGAACAATTCTAAAATGATTGCATAATAGTAGTTTATGAATATTCTAAAAGAAATTCTTTTCTTTTTCTTTCTTTAAAAAAAATACTTCACTTTATACTTTGGGAGTTCTAATTATCCTGACTTAATTTCTCAGTCACCGTGTGATCGGCACGGGTTCGATCCCAACCTGATCTAATAGGCCCAATCCACGAGGTACAACTCGCTTCATGATTCTGAGCGCTCATGTATCATACCTTAGCATGGCTAAGTAATTTCTCAGCAACGAGACCCTCGGCTCATGTGCTCCCTACTTTGGCACAAGTAGTTTCAGGAAGTCAACGCCTTGGTCAGGATCCTTGGCCTGGACGATGACCCCTTCTCAAAATAAAGGATACTCCCAAAAATCTTTTCTTTCTAAAACTTCTTCTTGTGACTTTTCAAGTCTAAATATTTCAAACATACTTATTCTAGAATTCTTAAATGTAAGGTATGGCATAAGAATGAAATAAACATTCAAAATTATTTCTAAATATTCTTGCTTTTTCATGAATTTTCAACATGAAAATGGCATATAAGAATAACACAAAAAACTGAAAATCATGGACCGGCGTGGCACCATTCCCCTCATTGTGGGTGTCGCTAACTGAATTCTCATGATGAGGTTGATCTCTTTGAGACTCAAGATTGTATGTATTGTTAACACCATTATTTGCCATTTTTATATTTTTTGCTAAGACAAATAATCAAAACACGTTATTAAAAGAGACAAGGATCAACTTAATTAAACGACTGTATAGGCCCCACAGTGGGAGCCAAACTGTTTACTCGTAAAATAGTACGGTTGAATTTATATGTCGTTTCTAAACAAGTGAATTAATTCGATCCTGAAATAATAAAGGAATTGAAAAAATATGTAACAATTAGCCTTGATATGAAGATGAAATAGCAGAAATAGTAATTCCGGCAGCGAAACTTCCGGGCACAACAATAATGAAACCAAAAGTAAGAAGATAAAATTGTATAGAGCTTTGAGTAGATTATAGCAAAAGTTTGCCAGAAAATTTGTGTCCCCTTACAATGATAATAGAGCTCACTATTTATAGCTACACCTAGGGAATAAGGTCCTAGGATCAAACCCCTCTTCAATACCAATTATGAGGGTCATTGAAGGATATATATAACGGCAGTCATGAATGTCATATTCTTTTGTAACGGGCAGTGCACTAAATGTTGTGGAACATTCTCCATTAAATGCTAACGGGCGGAGGGTATTAATTGCCTATTTATAAGTGTCATTCATTCCGATAACAAACGGGATAATTGCTTCGGTTTTAACTATTACCCGCCTTAGGCTCCACGTGTCACTCTCTTAAGCGGCCACTTAGCATAGCATGTTTTACCCTATACAAGGTTAAAATTGATTTTGAAATTTGGTTGGTTAAGCTTTTTTATTTTATTATTATTAGATTTACTAACAACAGTTAGAAATATTTATGGCTGTTTATAGTGAATAAAAATTTATGGCTAAGCGGGTGTAACCAAAAGTATTTGAGCGGCTAATTGTGTTTTTTTTCCCAACAATAAATGACCTACAACGATAAAGAAACAAAATGTGAAAACTAGACTAGTGAGGTTTACTCTAATGATAGAGTACCTCCACCACTAAGCGGTAGATTAGCGATTAAAACACTATAAATTCTCTTGAATCTCTCACATGTTATCGCTGTGAATATGAAGCTGCCGATCACTTTTATATATCTTGTCTAAATTTAACAAATATGAAAAAACCTTTCTCATCTTTTTCATATATTTTAACTAGCACTGACCAAATATGTGATACAGCTAATCTCAGTATGCTTGTCCAAATTATACTTTAATCCTTATAGTGTTCAAATTTCATTAGAATGAGACGAAAGGGTCAATAAGCTTTATATTGTACATTGTTTACACAATGAAATAAGATACGAATACTTTATATTTAAGTGAAGTCCACTTTAAGCCTCTCAAAGTAAAGAGCTAAAGAGAGGTTATTAGCTTGGATAACACTAAATACAAGTCGTTGGTTCTCTTGAAAAAGAAAAAAGAAATGACTTAAATGTCTACTTCGAGATTTTCTTTTTTATATATTTATTTGCAATAAACATAAGTTAACCATAGAACTTAGTTATTTATCCATAAAACTTTAATTATCATTCTGTTCATATATCTACGGGCTTCCAAAATGTTACTAATAGAATATTGAATTTTCTGAATTTTTTTTTTTTGAATTGGTTAGATCTCACATCTTAAACTCTTCTTGTTAATGGCGAAACTACCTATGATGCTTCTCTTGTATATATAGTGCTAATATTTCTTAAATTCCTTAATTTCACGTTGATGATAAAAGTTTCATCAACTTAAATTACATAAAATAACAAATCTTAAAACTACATTCTTAACATTTTTTTTCTTTCACACAAAAAAACAAAATAACTAGAAATCAAGTGAAGATTCCTAATTAAATGAGCAGTTAAGCTTCTAGCCACTAGACTCACCACGTTCACTAAATATCGATGAATACATGTCACCTTGATATAAAGACAAATTTTACCCAGCCGCATGTCAAATGAGTTATAGGAGGTTGGATGATCGATAAATCTGTCGAAATTTAGATGATCAAAAATAATAATGAAACCTGAATCTAAAACTTGGTGGGTTTTTGGCGAATTGGATCAGTTTAATTCAATTGATCGGTCTTTCAAAAAAAAAAATATTTACCACTCACATTTGAGTTTTCTTGAAAAAGAAAATCGTGAATTGAGATGAAAAAGAAAAAGGAGAATGAGTCATAAATGAAGATTGACGGAGGACATAAATCAAAAGATTTAGGGTGTGTTTGGTAGGAAGGAAAATATTTTTCGAAAAAGGTTTTTTAATTTTTTTACGTTTGTTTGGTTTAAATGTTTTGAAAAATATTTTCTTAATGAACTCATTTTTCTCCAATTGTAGGAAAATATTTTCCCTGTCAAAAAAAGGAAAAATATTTTCTAAAATTCTTTTTCAACCTTCCCCATCATCCCCACCAACCCCTACCAACTCACCCCCACCCACCCCCCAAACCACAACCCTACCCACCCCCAACCCTCTACCCTCCCCCCTTCCCGCACACACTCATCTCTTTCATTCAACAAAACGAATACTTTTTTTATGATGTAATAAAAAATATTTCAACAAAATGAATACTTTATTTTCATGATATAGAAAAATATTTTCTTTTATTTCAATAAACTAAGTTTTTTTTTTCCAATAAAATTAGTACTTTCTTTTCATGATGTATAAAAAATAGTTTCTTTCATTTAAACAAAATGAATACTTTCTTTTCATGATGTAGAAAAAGTAGTTTCTTTCCATCCAACAAACTACGTATTTTCTTTTCCTGAAATGGAAAAAAGTATTTTTTTTTTTCCAACAAAATAAGATTTCAAGATGTAGAAAAAATATTTTCTTTTATTTTAACAAAGTGAGTACTTTATTTTCATGATGTAGAAAAAGTATTTTCTTTCATTTCAACAAACTGAGTATTTTCTTTTCATAACGTAAAAAAAGTATTTTCTTTCATTCAACAAAATGAATAATTTCTTTTCATGTTGTAGAAATGATATTTTTTCAAATAAAGTATTTTCTTTTTGGTTATCGAGCTCGAATTTCAACGTTATTATTGTGTGAAAAAGTAAAACAGCACATTAGTTCATTTGAGTTTGTATAAATTTTGAAAAAAATAATTAAATTGTTGAAGAAACTACAGTGGTGGTGGTGGGGGGGGGGGGTACAAGAAACATGAGGATTTTGGGGAAGGTGGGTTGAGGAGAGTCCGAAACTTAAATAATGGTATTTTGGACTCAAAATACCATTATACAATTAAAAAAATTACATTTATAACTAAAATGCAGTATTATACTGCATTTTAGTTTAACGGAAAGTTAGCCGTTAAAGTAAAATGCAGTATAATACTACGTTTTATTTAATAGTTTACTTTTTATAGGAAAATGCAGTATAGTACTACGTTTTAGGGAAACGTAGTATCATACTGCGTTTTCCTATAAAAAAAAACATAACCTGTCTTCTTCCCCACGACAGAACCACTGGTTCATTTTTAAACCCCCCTCCCCTTTTTGTGGTCCCTTCCCCCCTCCGATTAAAAAAAAATCCTTGGGCCCCACCCGTCACACAAAAAGTGAAGAGTGTAGGTCCAGCATACAACCAAAGCCTTCGATTGTTGTGGATTCCTTCTTTCGGGCTCAAATTTTCAAATTTTCGACATTTCAAAAAACATAAATCGAGGTATTCCGATTTAGTTTATGTCGAAACTCGTAGAGCATATGCGAATGTGTTTCCACGTTGATTTGTGTTATGTTTGCGAATAAATTTGTATGTTATTTTTACTCGAATTAAATTATTAGTGTTTTAAAAAAATAGTTAAAAGTTGAGAAATAATTTTTATTGTTTATAAAACTGTTCACAAATATCTTTTACTGTTTTATATGTAATTTCGTGAATATTATGTTCATATGTTTGTTATTTTTATTTAGTTTAAATTATTTATTTGCTTAAATAATAGTGGCCTTTTAGCGTAATAAAATATAGAGCCTTTTAGCGTAGTAAAATATAGAGCCTTTTAGCGTAGAATCTCTCTAGTTTAAGTATCTACTAACTACAAACTCTATCCAATTACACTTTACAAAATTAATTATTTAAGTTATAAAACAAACTTACAGAACAAACAAATTAATATATGTTGTCGAATTGAATATCGAGTATGGAACTCATAGTTATATACCATGTCCAATTAAAAATTACTTATTTAATTTATAAAACTAACAAAATTTTAAAAATATTGAAATTAACACACATAAGAATTCAGGATAATTTGGTGCTATTGGGCCTCAAATATCGAGCCTGGAACCCATAGATATTTACTCTGTCCAATTAAATAATTAATTATTTAATTTATTAAACAAACAAAATTATAAAAATATTGAAATTGACACACATAAGAATTAAGGATAGCTTGGTACTATTGAGCCTCAAATATCGAGTCTGGAACCCATAGATATTACTCTGTCCAATTAAATAATTAATTATTTAATTTATTAAACAAACAAAATTATAAAAATATTGAAATTGACACATATAAGAATTAAGGATAGCTTGGTGCTACTGAGCTTTAAATATCGAGTCTGGAACCCATAGATATTACTCTGCCCAATTAAATAATAAATTATTTAATTTATTAAACAAACAAAATTATAAAAATATTGAAATTGACACACATAAGAATTAAGGATATCTTGATGTTACTGGGCCTCAAATATCGAGCCTGGAAAGAATTTTTTTAATATAGGGAGACTCGCGCCTGCGTTTCCCTTTAGCCACTCGCGAATGGGCATCAAAAAGGAACTCCCACTAAAACCTCAAGGAAGATTGAATCCTCTAGCATAAATCAGGCTTTCTGCGGAGATAAAAGGAAGATTCTTTATAGAAGATTCTCTTTATTCCCACCTCAAGCTCGGTCATTGGTTGTCCTCCTCAATCGATTAGACTATGGCGAATCACTTGTGTATTGGTCTTTGGGAAAGTGTAAGATGTTATTGCTCGCAACTGCCCTTTAGAGAAATAATTACCTTTAGGTTAGCTTTCTTTCTCTGCTCTCATTGCCCCTCTTATTATTTGTAAAGTGCCTTCTCGGCACATCATCGGTAGGGGAAAGCGGAACTGCTTGACGCTGTATACTAAATACAACAAGCCTGATTCGTATGCATGCGGTCCGGGAACACTTTGGGGTGAACACCTATCCGAACAAGTTCGCGGGTCTATCACCCCAATTGGGTTAGTTAGGAAATTATTTATATGAGTATGCCCCTATTCCGTAAGAACCGAATTGTGGTAGGTAGGTGCGCGAATAATATAGTAATTGAGCGCAGTTTCCAATGTGAGAGGAATTCGCCCTAAGACCCTTTCTTCTAAAAAAAGGATTCTTATATATATATTTTAAAAATAGCTGCAAGACCAAAACGGGAACCCATAGATATTTACTCTGTCTAAATAAATAATTAATTATTTAATTTATTAAACTAAAAAAATTCTAAAATTTTTGAAATTGATACACATAATAATTAAGGTTAGCTTGGTGCTACTGGGCCTCAAATATCGAGCCTAGAACCCATAGTTATATACTTTGTCCCATTAAAAATTAATGATTTAACTTATTAAACTAACAAAATTTTAAAAATATTGAAATTGACACAAACAAGAATTAAGGATAGCTTGGTGCTACTAGGCCTCAAATATCGGGCCTCGAATCCATAGATATTTATTACAATACAAACAAAATTCTAAAAATATTGAAATTGACACACATAAGAATTCAGGATAGCTTGGTGCTACTGGGCCCCAAATATCGAGTCTGGAACCCATAGTTATATACTTTGTCCTATTAAATAATTAAATATTAATTATTATAAAACAAACACACAATTAATATTGTTTAAATTACAGTAGACGACATAGACTTGCTGCCTGTGCATCCTGGACCAGCCTCGGATCAGATATTAGTGTTACAGGGCGACCATAGGTCCGCCTACGTATGGGAGGGACATCTATTGGATCAGAGTCTCCGCGCCAGGAGACCGGACGATTTTTTGAGGCAGAGATACATACCCGCGTAGTTCATCACTTGCGTGTTACAGGCTTCCTTAGGATTTTTGAGATTGGGCGGCTGCAGCTCAACTGGTCTCTCATCACGGCGTTGGTAGAGCAGTGGCGACCGAAAACGCACTCTTTTCACCTTCCCACTGAAGAGGTCATCATCACGCTTCAGGATGTTCAAGTTTTATATGGGCTGCATGTTGATGGACTGGGTGTTGCACTGCCCCAGTATATGAGAGCTATGATGCGTGCCCAATATTTGGATTTGCTGGGGCAGTATACTGGTTTCAGGCCACAGGGTGAGGCTGCAGTTAGAGGGGGTAGTCGCATTTCTGTGACAGCTACCAGAGAGTATATGGAGGTATTGCACCCCGACATTACCGGCGAGACAGAGGATCTCCATATTCACCGGTACACTAGGTTGGCGTTGTTTCTTCTTTTTGGGGGTGTCTTGTTCCCGAACACTTCAGGAAATCTAGTGAGTATGTACTTTCTACATCATCTCCAGCAGCTAGATGAGTTACCCCAGTACAACTGGGGTGTTGTTGTTCTCGCTTACCTGTACAGGAGTATGTGTCGGGCTAGCATGGGCACCCAGGTGGACACATGTGGTTTTCTACCGCTTCTACAAGTGACAACATATCTGAATACTCTGTTCATTACTTCGAATTCTATATAGTCAAAATGACTTAAATTTTATGTCAACCTTTTATATTAGGTTTGGGCCTGGCAACGGGTCTTGCCATTGCAGCCACCTTTACCACCATTAGTGCCAGGTGTAGCACCTTCGTTTCTCCCTCTATCTAGGAGGTGGATTCTCCGGCGTGGGAACTACCGAGGCAGTATGCTCATCATAATATCCCCCTTGTTAGGAATATCTTAGATATGCTGGAGGCCGCACAGGTAAATATGTATCTAAACTTACTTGTTATAAATTCACTTGTGTTGCGCATACTCACTTTTATGTTATTATTTTATAATTCATCTGGACGCCATACATCGACGAGTTGCTACCTGATCTGCCCGATTATTGCTCGATCGACCGACAGCTTTAGAGCACTTTCGTCCTGCTGATGTGCCTCAATGTTGTGGAGCATCATGCCACAGAGCGGGTACTTCGTCAGTTTGACCATCCCCAGACTATACCGAGGGAGCCTGAATGGGTGGCTACTCATTATCAGCGGGATGATCATTCGAGGGTGGACGACGCAATTTTAGTATGGCTAGAGGCGCAGGTCCTTATTTGGGAGTAGCAAGAGGACCTGATTCTGCCACCACCTTCACAAATCCAGGCGACGATTATTGGGCTCTATACGTCATGGTACCGCCGTCACACCCGACTGATGATCGAGAACCCCGTTCATGTACCTGGCGGTCGGTTCAGACCATACGTCGGGAGGTATGAGACACTGGTATGTTTTTGTTGGAACCCATACTTATAATTGTGATATAGCATTATGTCATTAATATTTTAAATGTTGTACATGTTATTGGGCATCACATGTTCTACCAGTTGGGACAGGAGATGCAGCAACATGCCGATAATGCTACAGTCGTTGAGTATGGCCGGCAGGTGGAAGAACTGGCTCTCCGGACCCTGCAGCGAGCCAGAGAGGACAAGAGGTTGGATCACGAGGCTAAGTATGCGGCGCCAGAGCATCACCATCGGGTTAGGCATGTACCACGAGGTAGGGGTCGGGCACGAGCCAAGGCTGCTCCACGAGGCAGGGTTGTCCTACAAGCCAGGGGTGCCCCACGGGGTCGCGGGAGCTGACGAGTTGGTGGTCCCCAGCAAGGGGGCATTGAGGCACCTGTCGACCCACCTGTTAAGCCATCTGATGAGGATCTTAGAGATGATCATCCAGGTTATTTCCCTCGGCTAGACGAGCCTTCCAGTTGCATGCCATCGTACAGCCTTCAGCTGGATCTGCTAGCATCGCAGGTCACCCCGTTATATTTATTGTTGATCACGGGTACATTCGACGGAGATGTATACCAGTTCTTTTCAGGCCCATCTACCACAGCTGAGGATCGGCCAATCCGAGATGTGCATAGCAGGCGCAGGTTGAGTTATGCCCCATCCTCGGCAGTTGATGTGGATCTATCACAGGCGCAGGTATGTTTGTATTACTATAAAATTTCAATTTGTTTTATTTTCCTTAATGATTTACCATAAATTAATTTTTAATTTTCTTATTAAGTCTTCGTCCCAACCTATCACGGAGGCCACTGTATGCGATGATGAGGACACCATAAATGCTTATACTCAGGAGGCCGACGAGACCATGGTGAGAAAATATTTTTTACTTAACACGTACATTACTAATATACATTTTCATATGCTAAGCTTAGTAATTGTTTTGTAGTTGTTGATGGCTCGACGACCCCTTCTATCGATCCTGCCAGCTGCACTGTCGATGTTGTGCATCCTCACATAGGGGTGGGCATATATCAGTTTGAACCGAAAAAACCGACCGAACCAATTTTTTTTAAATTTCGGTTTCGGTTATTCGGTTTTTTCGGTCGGTTTCAAATTAAAATTTTTAAAATTCAGTTTTTCGGTTCGATTGTCGGTTATTGATTTACATTTTTCGGTTAACCGAAAAACCGAACTAATACTAATATAGGCTAAGGCCCAAGTTTATGTTCCATTAAAATCAACCCATCCCAAACCCAAATACCCAATTGCCCATCAGGCATCAGCTGATCATCTCCTTTTCTTTTCTCATTCTTACTTTTTTAGGCAGTTAGGAACTTAGGCAGCTAGGGCTTTTATTTCTCCCTTCTCTTCTCACTTCACTTCTCACTTCTCAGTTCGGCAGTTCCTCGCTGGCTCGCCCCCAATTCCCCAAATACGCTAGGGCTTCCATTGATAAACTGGTGGAGTGGTGGTTTTCCCAAATACGCTAGGGATCTATCATTGTCGTCAAATTTCTTGTGGAAGGTAAGGTTAATTTTTGTTATATTTCGCTCATTTCTTCTTTTTTTGTGTTCTCTACTCCTCGACCCTCGCCGATCTTCTCTTCTTTCTCTCGTTTCAGTTTATTTTTTATTTTTTTCCTGTGAAAAGTAAGTATTTAAAGACTTAAAGATGCATGCAACATAGAAAGAAGTCTTGAGTCTTGACTCTTGAATGTGATGTCCATTTTCTTGTAATATTTGTTGATTTTAGTGTTGTTGAGAGGTTCTAAGTTCTAACTTGTTATTAAAACAAGAAAAGCTCACTGGTCAGTAATTTTTTTTAAGCAAGGTCATACTCATTACATTACATGGGTCATACTCACTGAGAGTTGTGTACTTGTGTTTGATGCAACATTGCATCAATTTCATCACCATCGTATTGTTCAGTATTTTATTGTTATGTTTGTATTCTTTTTTGTAGATGGAAGAAAATGGAAGTAGGGTAAGCGAAACCTGCAAAGGTGGGGGTTCGAATGATAGCTTACCTAATACTGAAGGTCTCAGTCCAGACAGTCCTGATGAAGCTCCAAAGAAAAGGAAAGTGATGCAACCTAGATCTGATGCTTGGAAACATTTTGAGAAATATGATGATCCTAGTGGAGCTAAAAGAGCAAAATGTAACTACTGTCAAAAAACTTATGCTGCTGCTACGAAAGGTAATGGTACTACATCAATGAACAATCATCTCATTAAGTGTCCCAAAATGCCCCGTATCATGGATAATAGTCAAACACAAATCAGTTTTCTACTAGCTTCAAATGGGGCAAATGAAGGGGTGCTTACCACTTGGAAATTTGATCAAGCACTTAGTAGGAAAGCTTTAGCTCAAATGATAATTTTGGATGAACTGCCATTTAGTTTTGTTGAAAAGGAAGGATTTAAGAAGTTTATGGGAGTCACAATGCCTCAATTTCAAATTCCTTCTCGTAGAACATTGACAAGAGATTGTTATGAACTTTATTGTGAACAAAGACATAGTTTGAAGAATTCCTTCAATGAAGCACGTCCTAAAATCTGTCTTACAACAGATACTTGGACTTCTATACAAAGAATAAACTATATGTGTCTTACTGCTCACTTTATTGACAGAGATTGGAAATTGCATAAAAGGATAATAAACTTTTGTCCTATCTCTAGTCATAAGGGTGATGATATGGCATCGGTAATTACTAATTGTTTGCTTGATTGGGGGTTGGAAAATGTATTTACTATAACTGTAGATAATGTTAGTTCCAATGATGTCACAGTAAGAGAAGTGTCTAAACAATTGACTACCTGGGGAACTAATATAATGAATGGTAAACACCTGCATGTTAGACGTATGGCTCACATACTTAATCTCATTGTACAAGATGGGTTGAAAGAAATTGGTGTTTCTATCAAGAGAGTTAGACAAGCTGTGAGATACATTAGACAATCTCCCGCTAGGATTAGAAAGTTTAAAGAATGTTGTGAATCTCAAAAGTTAACTTCTAAGAGATCATTATGCTTAGACGTTTCAACTCGATGGAACTCTACATACATGATGTTAGACACAGCACAACAATTTGAGCTTGCCTTTGACAAATATAGTTTCTTTGATATTGGATTGTTGCATCATCTTCGTACCTATGTTTGTGAAGATGGAACTAGTGCAGGTGATCTCACAAGTGTTGACTGGGATAATGTGAGAACAATGGTAAAATTTCTTGAAGCTTTTTATTTGCTTACTTTGAGGGTTTCTGGTTCTATTTATGTCACTTCCAATGTGCATTTTGTTGAAATTTGTGAGCTTGATCTTATATTGAAAGAGTGGATGGAACATGAAGATACTAGTTTGAAAGAAATGGCAAAAAAAATGAAAGAAAAATTTGTCAAGTATTGGGGTGAACCTGAAAAAATGAACAAAATGATCTTTATTGCATCAATTTTGGATCCCCGTAACAAGCTTGAATATGTTCCTTTTGCAATTGTGAGGATGTTTGGAGAAAACAAAGGGAAAGAATTGATTTTAGAGGTGAAAAATTATATGGATTCTTTGTTTGATTATTATGTTAAAAAAAATTCAATAGGAACATCATCTGCTTCATCTGGAAACACAACAACTACTGTCAGTGGTTATGGTAGCTTTTTAAAAAGAGGAACAATGAGAACAAAATTAGAATTTGAGAAACATAAGGAAGTGACCGGAGGTTTAGGTACTAAATCAGAGTTAGAAAGATATCTTGCTGAAGATCTTGAGCCTGAAACAGATGACTTTAAAATCTTAAAGTGGTGGAAAATCAATGAGCCTAGATTTCCCATTCTTGCGGAGATGGCTCGTGACGTATTAGCCATTCCTATTTCAAGTGTTGCATCTGAATGTGCATTCAGCACGGGAGGTCGCATTCTTGACTCGTTCAGGAGTTCGTTGACGCCTAAACTGGTGCAATCTCTTATTTGTCTTCAAGATTGGCTTAGAAGTGAACCTATTCCTATTAAAGTTGAGGAAGACTTGGAGTATCTAGAACAACTAGAACTTGGTAATTATTTTGTGTCTTTCCTTTATTATATTACAAATAGTTTACTTAACACTGATGATGCATGACAAAGTTTTCTTCTATATTTTCCTTAGATCTGGCTGATAGTGCAAAAGATTCAACTATTATTGACATATAGTTGCAACATGTACCATGTGTGGTAACTGGTAAGTTGATAGCCTTCTGTATATTTGAAGATATAACATTGATATACTTTATTATAAATCAATTGTGTTTTTGACCTATAATTATGTCTTTTGTTGCAAAGGTTTGATCATGGCGCCTAGATGGAAGTGATGCTATAGTAAATAGACTTCACTTGTTTCATGCTACTTAATGTAATTATTTATCTGGTTTTGAGACTTCAGCTGTTCAGCAGCATGAAAACATTCTAACTTTTGGATTACTCTTTTGGTTATGTAATATGCTTGTACTAAACAATGGCAGCAAAGTAGCATAGATTCTAAGTTTTTTGTTCTCTCATGGGCCATGGCTGTAACTTGTAACCAGTGGCAGCAAAGCAGCATAGCTATTTTGGTTTTTTGGTTCTGTAATGTAGTGCTCTTTTGGTTGTAACTACTAACTACTCCCTACTCCCTAGTTTATATTTGTTTGTATGATTGTGGGATCTTGTATGGACCAAGTAGAGGTGTAAACCGTGTAATTAGCAGCACATTAAAAAATCCAGGCTTACACTGAAAAGAACATATTTATGACTTAACACATTCAAAAAGTTCAAAATTTTGGAAACAACCAACAAATTAGTCCAATTATTAAGCAGAATAAGCCCAGCCAATATGATAATGTTCAAACCGAAAACCGACCCAAAATTAACCGAACTGAAATTTAAAAAACCGAACTGAACTGAAATTATTTCAGTTCGGTTTCGGTTATCATATTTACAAAACCGAAAACCGAATAACCGAACCGAACCGACCGAATGCCCACCCCTATCCTCACATAAAGAGGCGACTTGATGATGATGATCCTGATAGTGTACCCGGGCGACAGGGGATGCGACTCAGGCCAGCGGCTGCACTGAAGCACACAGGCTGCGGGACTCATTGATTTATTTTTGTTTGTATTTTGTGTAAATACTACATTATGTAAATAATGGCAAGAATTGTATTTTAACAACAATTTTATTTTAACATAATTTGAACAACAATTTTAGTTTAACAGTTCAACACAAACACAAACATAGCAAACCTAACAAAACATAAATTCAGTACAACTAATGATAACACATGACAAGGGAAACATAAAGATACACTACTACGCTCAACAAGTACATGCCATTGTTTCGTCACCACCGCCGAGTATTCTCTGCTCCAACCACTTGAGTTGGTCTTCCAGCTTTTTTTTCTTCTTTCACCTCCTTGAGTTTCGCCTTCAACTCCGCAACTTCTTGTTTGGATTGTCGCTCTCTTTCTCACTGCTTCAAATACAAACTATGAAGATGATACAACTTGTCTTTATAGTATTCCTGCTCACATAGTTCATCAATCCATAAATCAAAATTGCAAGTAGGTTTGTCGGGTTGCCTATAAAACTTGTTCATACACGCCAAGTAGCGGCGTCCAACTTCTTCCCAACAATCGTGCATCATGCATTTTTTGACGCACTCGCACCTTGGGACATAAAGGGGTTGTTGAGACATTTGATAAAGCGTAAAAAGAAACCTTGATTTTATGAAAATATTTGCTATTGGTTATTGTTAAGCGCAAAAAATAACTAGAATGCGCCAGTTATTTATATGCAAGACTTCACACAAAACATAGTATTATACCACGCTTTACATATTAAATTTTTCCGAAACAAAACAGCTTTTGCACAGTCGATTCAACTTTTTTCAGACCGACAAGACAACATACAAAACATAGTATTATACCACGCTTTACATATTAATTTTTTCCAAAACGAAACAGCTTTTGCACAGTCGATTCAGCTTTTTTCAGACCGACAAGACAACACACAAAACGTAGTATTATACCATGCTTTACATATTAAATTTTTTCGAAACAAAACAGCTTTTGCACAGTCAGTTCAGCTTTTTTCAGACCGACAAGACAACACACAAAATATAGTGTTATACCACGCTTTACATATTAGATTTTAAGAAGGATAATAAAGGATATCTTGATTTTATAGTTTTTTTTTTTAATTTTAAGATTGGTTTCTTTACTAACACCAATAAGTTGAATATTTGAACTACCATATCAGCCTCCCAATTCAAAAGATCATGTTAAAAAATAAGATGTAACAAGATTATGGAACATAATTTTATTTGATAGATATTGCAACATACACAAGTACAAACACGTATTACAAAAAATAATACGAAAACAAAAGACTAGGTATATCCTTGATAGATGGGTACATTCGACGAACTTGCATCAGGAGCTGGATTACCACCGCCACACACACCACCTGAAGGACATTTACGGCGGTCGTGTCCTGCTTGCGAGCATATGCCACATTTACTCGCATAAATGGTGTCACCAACATCCATTTGGTTCTGTTATACGCGTTCTCTTTTGCACTTGAAGCTTGCAGAAATAGTCCTTATTACACACCATTTTAAAAGGTTCCGACGGCCAATAATGCTCCACACCCAATAGCTGCAACAACCCACTATACATGTCTACGTATGCAGCGACACTGTATTGCTTATCAATATAGTTGGTTGCCCCTAAACCAACTTGTTGAAAGCACTTCAAGGCATATGCGCACGACATGTAGTAGATGGTCCATTTCCTACATGAACACAACTTGCTGGCTTCATTCATCGTCTGTAGATTATTCCCCCAGTGTCCGCGGATAGCGGTCTTAACTTCAAAAATACCCCGGTCGTGATCATACTGTAAAAATGAATGCCAATGTGCTCGCCTCCTGTACTTCTCAAATTTTCTTATCAATATTGAACACCCCTGTCCATCAATACCGATGCAACTCTATGCCTTTCAACAAACCTCTCCGCAATCTAGTTGAATGTCATCCGGACCATGGCAGTGACATGCAATCCACGGGCAGACTTCAACAAGCCGTTGAATGACTCCGACACATTTGTAGCCAGGGATCCCCATCGTCTGCCGCCATCAATATGTAATGTCCACATGTAAAGCTCATGTCCCATCAACCAAGTATAGGCTCGTGGATCTAATTGCCGGATCGCTTTCATGCGCCTCGTGAATTTGCACTGCTGGTGCTCAGTTACAACCATCCACATTAAATCATGCAAGGCTTTGTCGTGATATTTCTTCTGGAAATTGGCCTTCAGGTGCCTCACACAGTAATGGTGGTATGCATAGGGTTCCTGCCATTCAGGTAAATGCCGTACAGTACTTAAAATGCCACCGTGTCGATCAGATATTAGACAAATACTTGAATGCTATTTGACAACGTGCTGCTTCAAGTGGTTCAAAAAAAGCATCCACGTCTCTTCGCTTTCATTGGCAGAAATGGAAAAAAGCTAGTGGAAATATTTGTCCGTTGGCATCTACTACAACTACAATCAAAAGGTTAATATATTACTTTTCATAGACATGAGTACCGTCTATGAAAATTACAGGACGGCAATGCACAAAACCATCAATTGCTGGTAATGACCAGAACACATAGTTGAAAATATATTCCGGTCTGTCCGGACTCCGCTCACTCCTCCATTCAACAATAGTCTCGGGGTTAAAGTGTTGCAGTACAGTCATGTACCTGGACAGAGATGAAAAAGACTTATCCCAGACACTATAAATAAGTTCAAAGGCACGTTTGCGCCCGAGATATGCCTTTCTTTTGGTTATAGTACAACCATACTCCTGGTGGACGGCTGTAATACACTCTTTAATCTTGAACCTAATTGACACTTCCAAATATGGAATCAAGACAAGAGAAATCAAGTCTACATCCAGGTTGAAGTGATTCTCATTGAATGTGTTCATTTCACATATGTGAGTGCTAATATATTTACCCACTTTCCACAACCATGATTTCTTCTTGCTAGCACGCAACATCCAGTGGCAACCCATAAAGTCTCTACGGCATAAAACCTTGTACACCTCCGTAGTTGACTCCCTTACCGTCATCTCACGACACTCTCTTACGCTGTAGATTTTTACAGCCCTGATAAGGCTAGCTTTATCGAGAAAATACATGCCATTTGTCAGCACCGCTGGTCTAGACTCATCCCACATTGCTGACTAAATTTCGTCATCATCTCTTGTGAGGGCATCCACGTCCGACATACTTGGTAATTTATCAAGGTAGAGAATATTCCGCTCATGAAACGACACGTGGGACTCGTACACTCTTGGTCTAACGGGAGGTGGAAGAGCATGCTCCCTCGTCAGCTCAGGTTCGACATCCACTTCCTCCTCGTCATCATCCTCATCAGGGAAGGGTGTGTCATCTCCAAACTCATCGGCATTGTTGTCATAATCACTATCATCTTCCTGACTCTGTGCATCTGCCAAAATCATGAGTCAACACGTCGTCTATGGGCAACTATGTGAGGTTAGGAACATCAAGTTACTCGCTTTCACTGCACAAAAAGAACAAAATGATAAGCTACTCAACTAGATAAATAATTTACATATAGCTATATCACTTTACTTACAAGTCGTACTGTGTTGACGTTCCATGATGGACATTTTCTTGTTGGTGATGACTCCCAGATGGACCACCGTGGTCCAACACGCCAGAGCTACGCATATTCCAATTAGGAATGGGGTCATAACTTGTAAAATTCATATCCGGACGGTACCCCATATGACAAATATATGTGTTAATACAAATCCAATTCAAAAGACTTAAAATAAACATCGCTAAAGCGTAGAAAAATTGAAGTTTACCAGTTGTCTTGTGGAGTATATAAAGTCGAAAAATTATTTTGTGGTTGCTCATTCGCCGGTGGTGACAAGTTTAAATCAAGGCAAGCTCTTTTATCAGGAATCTGTCCGGCAAAAACTGCTCCAGAATAACCACCCGATGACTGGGGGTTATCCCTACTATGCATGCCCTCATTATTGGGAACGTCTTCAACCTTGACGTACATTTCCAACAATTTTATTACAATAAATTCCCTGTATTCATCCGGAATCCGCAAAAAATCTCTAAGAGTCTCATCATCTTCGATGTTAAACTCAGAATAATAAGCAAACTCCCGTGGAGTCACAAAATACGGAAATCTACCGGTTACTTTAAGGTTCACCGAACGTTTCCTCACACTCATTTTTTTACATAACAACGATACCAATTTATCGTATTCCATTGTAAGCGGCAATTTAACATGACACTGTGGAGGTGAACTATACCTCACACAGTTATTCTCCATTACAACCTCACCCTCCAATATAATGAAACCCTTATTTTTGGCTCTTCAAATATTATAAAAAAAATGCTTGATAACAAGAAGAGAAGTATGAATGAAAGTTTGAAGGAAAGTTTTGAATGGATTTTCATAAAATCCTAACGCCTTTAAATAAAGCAAGTCCTAACTTGGGGTGCAGATTTTTTTTTATGTAAAACGCAGTATAATACCACACTTTATGTATTTGAATTATTGTTATGTCAGTTATCCACGTAACACTTATTGGTGGGCCCAAAAATTTAATGTAAAATGCAGTATAATACGAATATTGTCAGTTATCCTAAGAATATGGAATATTGGTGGGCCCAAATTGAAGTAAAACACAGTATAATACTGTGTTTTAGTTATAAATGTAACTTTTTTAAAACTGTATAATGGTATTTTGAGTCCAAAATACCATTATTTAAGTTTCGGACTCGGGTTGAGGAGAGGAGCATAAAAAATTATTTCCCTAAAAATATTTTATACTATCTAACCAAACACTTTATTTTCCTAAAAAAGTTTCACTCATCAACCAAATAAGAAAAAAAAAAGTGACAAAATTACCCATTTTTTAAGAAAATATTTTCTGAGAAAATATTTTCCATGAGAAATATTTTCATTCGTACCAAAGACACTCTTAGAAATGAAAGAATTTGTTTGTGATTGTTTTGCCATTTACGGAATTAGACCATCTCCAACCCTCCCCCATTTTTCTATATGGGGGCAACTTTTGCTATAATGAAACTCCAACCCTCTTCCATTTTTGCCTCCAAAATGGGGGATGGATAGTGTTCTTCCAAATATGGGAGACACTATTCATCTTCCCTATTACTATTCATGCATATTTTATTATTATTTAACTCTTTTAATTTATCTCTTTATATATACCTAATTATGTTTACGTAATATCTTTATAATATTAATTTTACATCTTAACTTTGGCGTGTAATTTAGATAAATTAATTTTCATGCATTTATTATTTTTATGTAAAATTGTAAGTTAATTTTATTATAAGTTATAATTGTACAAAGAATATATAATCATCTCAAAAAATGAATGGCGCAAATATAAAATATTAGATGTTGCTAAAATTAAAAGGTGCGAATATAAAATATTATATGCTGCTAAAATTGAGAAGTGAAAATTGAAAATACATTAAAATTGAAAATACATGAAAATTGAAAATATATTAAATTAAAATAAAAATTAAAACTACGGTAAATAACACAATAACTTAGCAGGGAGGTATATCATTTTCAAATACACCAAAATCATTATAGCATTGAGTGAAAGTTGCTCATTTTGTACTTCGTAATACATTAATAGATAATTTATGGGAGCATACTAAGGGTGGAAGTTGAATATTTATGTAATATTTAATACGAATTTTACCATTATATGTAATACGTATTGAATTCTTGTATCTTAATGATTTCACTTTTATTTGAATTATCCTTTAATATATATAAAATATATAATATTTGCTTACAAATTTGTATGTGTAAGACACTAAGACGTATTGAAGGAAAAAAATTGGCCGAATTAGATTGATTAGGGATATGGTGTCCTTAGTTTCTGGAATAGATATTTCAATGCCACTCACATGTAAGTTAAACTAATTAGGTTAATTGAATTAATGAATCATTCAAATTTCTCTTCTTTCCTTTTTCCTTATTTTACGTAAATATAAAAATTCTTGTCTCAACCTAATTAGGCATAGTCAAACAAATCTCTGACAGCGTGTAAACTAATACTAGTATACAAATCATTCAGATTTGAGGGGTTTATAGTTTCCAATTGCATGTGAAATTAGTCAATTCTTTTCCTTTTTTAATCAAAATCGGAACATGACGGTCGTACGTAGCACACGTGGAAAGATCTCATCCATTGACGAAAATTTTCAGATTTGCCGCGCTGAGGTCATTTTATGCCCCAGGTTCGAAATTTGTCCTTTGTCCGAAACCCAAGGCTCGGAGAACCCCAACCTACACCAGTTTCCAAACCAAAATCCTATCTGTCTGTCAAGTCGACAAACAAAAGGCTCGGAATCTCCGAACCTAAAGTTCAAAATCCGAACCTCCACATCCCCCTTCCTCTCTCTCTTCTCTGCTTAGACATGTAGCTAAGTCTCAGCTTCCCTTATTCACTGCTGCATTAAACTCTTCCCCACCCACCCCCTCAAAATCACCCCACGCTTTGGCGAATCTGTCTACCTCCCATTCTTCCTCCACCGTCCGATCATTTGACCCCAGATCAATCGCTCGCCGGTAAATTGAAGTGTTTTTACCTATATATATATTTCTTATTTGTTTTTTTCGTTATTAGCTTCATTAGTTTTTTGTCTTTTTAATTCTCTGTAACTAGATTTGAACGTGTTTGTAGTGATTTTTAATTAGAGTATGAGTTTATCCTTTCTTCTTTTTTGCTACTCCTTTTCCTCTCTGTAAACTCAGGTGTGTTCATGCATGTGTGTGTAAAGAAGGATTCTTTTTGAGATGTGTAAGAAACGTGTCTCTTGATTTTTCTGTAGAGAAGTGTAAGAGTCGTGTGGATTTAAGCAAATTGAACCCTCCATTTGACTGTCCACTTGCTCCTCTCTCTCTCTCTCTCTCTCTCAAAACAATGATCTGTCCTTTTCTCTCTCTCTATCTCCATTTTGAGGTTGATTCATGAAATATTATAAACCATAAAAAATGATTTTTTGAAATTTTAAAACGTGATAATCTTACATGTATAATTATCAGTATTCTGTTTCCATTATTGTTATTGGAATATCAATTAATTGAAAATTCTAAAATGGGTCAGCGACTTAAATGCATACCCTACATGTTCACATGCAAAGGGTGATAGGTTGTTAGCTTTAATTGCTAAGTTCATAGAAAGAAGCAACTCAATTTATCTTTTTTCCTTTTTTTTTTGGGTGGTTTTATACACTTCACAGGCGAAGCATCGGATGTCGTAGTTGAAAGCAAAGTTCACTCTGGATTTGTAGTTGATTCTCAGTAGTGTTACGGTGATGTCCGTGGAAGAAAGGCCGTCATCTTCATCTTCAACGTCGTCAACGACGTCGTCGTGTATGGTGGTGGATCCGTTGTTGAAGGATCTGAGTGAGAAGAAACAGAATTTCCGGCGAAATGTGGTGTCGCTTGCGGCGGAGCTCAAGGAGGTTCGCAACCGTCTCGCTTCTCAAGAACAGTCTTTTGTTCGTGAAACCCTAACAAGACAGGTCAAATTGATTTAGTATGATTTATTGTTGTGTGAAATGATTTTTTTACTTTTTTTTTTTTGTCTTTTTTCCTTTATATGTGAAGTGGAGTTTTAAGTGTGGGTCAGGCGATTCTTGGACTTTGTCTGATTATTGTGTGTTTTTTGTTTTATCAGGTAGCAGAGAGTAAAGCTAAAAAAATGGAAGAAGAGATAAGTAAATTGCAAAAGAATTTGGAGCAGAAAGACGGGCAGCTTCAAATTTCTTCTTTAAACACCGAGAAGGTAATAATCATGAGTGTCACTCGACTTGAAAAATTATGCATCTTTTAGTGCAACTATTTCTTGCATATTTGGTTTGATGGTTTTGAATTTTAGATAAATTTAGTGGTTTTGGATCTGGGTGGAGTTGGGCTCCAAGATCTTGCGTGGGAGGCACCTGGGTTAATTTGGAAATACTGAAAAAACAGATACTTGAAAGGAATATGATGATGGATATCTTTTGAAGCTACTTTTTGGTTGTTTTTGTTTGTCCTTTTGGGAAATTGAGGAATAGTATTGAGTAATTAATCTAATATTATTGTCTCTAGTAGTTCTTTATGAACCGAGTGGTCCAAGTACTTTGTCTGGTCTTGGATGGTTCAAAAAATTTGTTTCTTTTAGCTGAGTTAGTGAGATAAAGAGGAATCTTGGACGACTTACCATTTAACAAATCAAACCACTTTTTGGCTACACATGTTAGTGGCTTTTAGATGGCCAGCACTGGGTTGTAAACATCACTTTCTTCCCCTTTGTTCGGCATTGAAAATTAAATGGACATCTTTTGGTTCGTTGAGTCCACTTGGGCTCCCAATCTCTGGTCATCATTACTGCATATAATTTTGAGGATTAACATGATGCCATATGATTGAGAATTTTTTTAAATCATTAAGCTAACAAAGGAAGCTCTAACCCATGCTCGCCTTTTGTGTTACCAGCTTCTTGGAAATGATATTTATTATGAGAGTCGAGTTCTCTTGGTATTATGTATCTTGATTCCTTTAGATGTTGAGGCATATATCATTGCTTGAACTCTGAATAAGCTGGTAATTGAGAAACTTGAATCCTCAGATGTTAGAAAAGCGATTAGTTGAATTTAACATAGTTATTGTACTGGCTGAATCAAATAAAGAGTGCTCAAATGAGAATCTTAAATAGCACTTTTAGTATATTGAGTTCATTTCTTTTTCTCCCCCACAGCTTTTTTACCTGATGTATTTAGGGGTAACTTATGTGCACAACTTTATGTAGCATTCTCAATTATGTGTGATATAAAGTTAAAATGTATGTATGACTACGTCAACCTGATAGATATTTGTGGTTGGTTCAAACTTTTCACACCATATTGGTGTGTTACTGATGAAATGATTTGAATTGAAAAAAAAGATGATGTGTGATAAAGGTAAACATATGATGATACATCCCCATTAAGTGTATTAAACTAAAATTAAAGGAAATTAGCATGACTAACACATAATAATATTTCTTTAAACTCCTAAAAGTTTTGACTTTTCAAGTGTCATACTTCAAATGTAAAGAGTTATATATAGTATCCTTAATTGATGAAATTCCTATTAAACCCTTCACTTACTATTTTGGTACATTTAAGATTGAATGAAAAATCAAATTCTGTGGATTGCATAAGTAGAATCTTCTGTAATGAATATGTTCTCATCCGGTTAATTTAAGATACTAGCTAATTTGTTCACTTGCTTTTGACTTTTCCATTATTGTTACAATAAGAGTGGGTTATTTCTGAAATGTAGAGAGATGCAGTTCTTTTGTCCTCAATGCAAAGAAAGTAATTACTGCACAGATGGAATAATATGCATAAATTATCAATTGAAGCAGTTGAATGGAATCATTAAATGGTCTGTTTGCTTTTTGGCCTGATTGGGTTTGGCTTCTTACTCTTCTTTCATAATTTCTATTATCTTTTATTTGGGGTGGTTGAAGTTGTAGTTATTGGAGGCTAGCTTGTTTTTTTTTCTTCATTTCAATTTTCTAGAGCATAAATTCTCTTGTTTCTGCTTAGCTTGAGTTCAAGCTGATACTGTTTACCCAGTTCTCACGATCTAGCTTCCTCCAATATTTGCTACCCAATTCTATTTTTAGTTTATATTTTGTTACAGTTTGAGGAAGATCCTGTCAGGAAAGACACTGGTAGATAGAACCTTTTAAACCTCAAAACTCAAATATGCACTGATTATCATGAGCCAGTTATTTTGGCATTTAAACATGACTACGTTGTGCTCATTCAGTTAGGTTTATGTATTATTGACACTTGTAACAGTAATAAAACCACTTAAGAATAACATAATGCAGTAGTCTTTTTCCTTGGACATATTTGTAAGCAGTTTCCCACTATGTGGGGTGGGATTATACTGGGTATGTTTTTGTTGTTGTTGTATTTGTAAGCAGTTAATAATATAAGTTCTGAATGCGATCCAGTATCTCAAGCAGTTGGATGATCTTAGATCACAGCTTTCTGCTACTCAAGCAACTGCAGATGCAAGTGCTGCATCAGCTCAATCTGCACAGCTTCAGTGTTTGGCACTTTTGAAAGAGTTGGATGAGAAAAACAGTTCATTGAAGGAACATGAAGTTCGTGTAAATAAACTTGGTGAGCAATTAGATCTTTTGCAGAAGGATCTCCAAGCAAGGGAATCATCCCAAATGCAATTGAAAGATGAAGTCCTGAGAATTGAGCATGATATCATGCAAGCATTAGCGAAATCTGGAGCAAACAAAGATTGTGAATTGAGGAAGATTTTAGATGAGGTCTCACCAAAGAATATTGAGAAGATGAACAAGCTGTTGACGAGTAAAGATGAAGAAATTGCCAAACTCAGGGATGAAATCAGGATCATGTCTGCCCATTGGAAGCTAAAAACCAAGGAGTTAGAGTCTCAGGTTTGATACATGTTTTCCAGGTTCTCTAAATTCCACGACACTGAGTTATTCTTTCTCATGAATCTCTACCTCTTTTCTGGACAGTTAGAAAAGCATCGTAGAGCTGATCAAGAGTTGAAAAAGAGGATTATGAAGTTGGAATTCTGTCTCCAAGAGGCGCGGACTCAAACTCGCAAACTCCAAAGGGTAATTCTACTCTTTACTGCTACATTGATGAAATTATATCTGATATCGGAAACCTATTTGTTTAGTTCTAGAATTCTGAATTTAATTTGTTAAGTTTCCCACCAATTTATAAGATCTTAGCACATTGAAAACTACTGAAAGCGTCATACATGTGATATAAATACAGATGGGAGAACGCCGTGACAAAGCTATTAAGGAACTCAGAGACCAATTAGCAACTAAGCAAGTCGGAACTTCCAGCAATGATAAACAGAACTTCTGGGAATCCTCAGGGTTCAAGATTGTTGTGTCAATGTCTATGTTGGTATTAGTCCTCTTTTCGAAGCGGTGATAATAATATATGTATTTAACGTTGTATAAAGGAGATATGTAGCTAGCTTGTAGTCAACATGGGGAGAGATTAGGGAGTGCTGTAGATTTGTACCTCACGCTCTCACAGCTGAACCCATCATTTTGATCCTCAATTATTAGATCAACGCAGTACTTTAGATTATACTATAATCATATTCTCAGAGTGCATAATTGCATGCCAAATATCACGACACTAATTATTTTAGCTAGCCCCAATCAGCAGAGACCCGTCACATTATTTTCTTGTCTCCTATTAATGTCTGTACTTGGTATTTTTCTGGTGAGAAGTCCTAGTCTCTTATGTTTATTTCGAGAATTAGTCAAAAAATTGAATCAGCCTCCAATGAATTGTAATGTTGGAAGATGCTTTCTTGGTGACTTTAATTTATTAAATTATACTACAAGTACCTAATAGTAGAAGACAAAACATATTCTACTCTTTAATGAGTTTAGTTTTTATATAATCACTTGAAAGATGATTATCGGTAAATTATCCATAACAAGTGGAATTAGTTAATTCAAAGTTAAAATTTATAAGCTGATGTAGAAAACTTTGTACACTATCAATATAATAAATTGAGATTTAAAAATCCTCTTTAATCTTGGAGGTTTACACGGCGATAATGTAGCACGTAATTTGCGTTAGTGCATGCGGTTATTGATTAATCAACTTAAAGTGGCCATCAATACACCGCACCGAAAGAGAAAATCGGCTATTAGTTTATTCTCCCTCTTAACTATTAGGGCATCGCCAGCTTGCTGTTCTTTTAGAAATCCTGCATACTGCTTTACACTTTTGTCCCTGTTAGGCTGTCCCCATGAATGAAGGTATAAGAATGAATGAAAGCAGCGAATAATGCCTAAGCTTTCAGGGCATAGTTTCCATATACCAAATAATGGCGAGGTGCACGCAAACTGCAAAGACATCACTGTTATTTAAACAAAAGAGCAAACATATAATTAACTTTTGTTCCCTAATATATCGTATTGTATTGTTATCCCAAAATAATATTTATTTTGATTGTTTTTTTAAAAATTAATTGTATCGTATTGTCCCGGAACAATCAAAAGTCCCATTTTATGAAACAACCGATTTGATATGGTGGAATCGTTTTCTATTTTCTTTTCCAATTATGCTCTTACTTATTACTCATAATTTTATTTTATCATTATTTTTTTGCCCCATTCTTTTTATCCAAATCTCTATCCGATTCTTTGTCTCTTTCCATCATTTTAATTTTTTTTATTGCTAATATTAGTTAACCTTTTTTTTTCCAGGTTTTTGCTCTTGTTTCCAAGCTACTAATTAATGATAAATTAGTAGAACGAGGTATTCTTAAATTATTTTTATGTATAATTTTTGATAAATTTTATTTAAGACTATTGGCGGTATTTAGTGAACTTATCAGCTACAGTACAGTACGATATAGTCAAACAATGCAATCTATTCAAACGTTGTATACATAAAAACAATACAATACCATATAAGTACAATACAATACATTATAAATCAATGGGTAACAATGATCCAAACATAGTGTTAGTTTTACTAGGCTACATTTTCCATTTTATTTAATTCTAAACATATATAGACCTGTCTCTGCAACGTATTTACCTCGCAAATTCTCTCTATTCATATATAAAAAGTAGTAAACTAATACAATGATTGATCATATGAGATCCAGGACTAGTAACCTACTTCCTAAACAATAATACAATATAACAGTGGAACATCTGACCTATTAAACTTATATATTGATGGATGTAGATAATGGCCTCTAAAACCAATATATGAATTTTACATCTAAGTAGGTGGTATGCAGGATAATTAACTATACTAAAGCAGTGTATAGGTATGTAATGTCTAAACCTTGATAGTACTCCTAACTGCTTCCATTTACTCCTCAAGAACTGTACATAGCTAGAAACTGAAAATCCAGCTTCTTACTTGGTAACTGAACTTCTTAATTTCCTCAAATCTCCAAGATAAGCTTGCTAGTCACAATGGAGGTGACAAGAAAGATGCAGCCAACTAAGGGTTGCATGCCATTTGACATGGACAATGAGGTGGTTGCAGTGGGAGGGATACTGTCACTAATGCCCGGCATCGTTCCAAATCCAGAGTCGCCTCCATTCGGTACTGTTGGTGCTACAGAGCTGCAAAATTACACCGGACAAAGTTAATGAAAAGCATATAGATTACTCCCTCTATTCCATGTTATATGACACTTTCCATTTTAGTTTGTTCCCGCAAGAATGATACTTTTTTTTATTTGAAAATCGTTTAATTTTAAACTTCTCATTTTACATGCTCTTATACCCATATAAATGTCATGGGATGTTTAAGCACACAAGTTCTACAAGTACTTTTGTATGTGCCAAGTCTTTTAACCTTTCTTAAACTCCATTCCTAGTCAAAACCACGATATAAACTACAACGAAGAGAGTATTCTGTAGACTTATGGAGCAAATGAAAGTTCCCCTTACCCTGGTACTGCACCACCTGTTGACGAGGCTGTTGTCGGCGCTGGAGTTCCAGGCGTTGGTGTCGCAGACGATGATGTAGAAGACCCCGATGTAGGAAAAACACAAGAACCAGTGCCTATATTTCAGTATGTTAATGATCAGAAAAAATAAGAAGATGCTGATTTATAACAGTAAGGCAGGATATATAATAAAGAATCCTTGTTTGCTTACTTGGGTTTGAGTTGGTTATCATGGCAGCACCCCCAAAATCACAGCTTGTTTGCCCTGGATTCTTTTGAAAATAGCTATTGAAAGCATATGATGCATGGTTTTGCAGACTATTGGGATTATAACAACTTCCACCCTGCTGAATGGCTGAGCAATCTGCTCCCTTTCCACAAGCATAATCAAGCGCTGACTGAAGTGAAGTTTCCATCGCTCCATTCTTCGCGACACACCAGCTCTGCCCTGAGGTAGCAGGAGAGCTTGTGGTTGCAGGTGGCGTTACCGGGGTGGTGACTGGAACACCACCTACTGGGGTTGGATTCGCCGTTACAGGATTACTTACAGGTGCATTTGTGCTAGGAGTGGTAACTGGATTAGTTATTGGTACCGATGGATTGGGGTTCGTGTCAGTCGGCGGGGTAGTAGAAGGAACTGCTGGAGGTGTAGACCCAAGATTTGGAATTCCAGCATTAGGATTTGTGGATGGGACAGTAACAACTGTTGGAGCTGAATTATCAGGAGGCATATTAACTGGAGTGGTGACAGGATTTACTACAGGAGTTGTAGGAAATCCAGTTGTTGTTGGATCGATCGAGTCATGTTTAAATGCTCTAATGGGTAACAATTCGAGCAGTCCTTTCGCGAAAATATGGAATTTTTGTTCCTTTTCCCTTTCAAGTCCTTTGTGCTCGAAATTTTTAGCTGGCGATAATCCTGCAAAGAACATTTACAAGATCTTTAACTTGCTGCAACTTGTTTGCCATAATTTAACATGAGTTCAACTAATGTTTTGTAGCTCTTATAACATGAGATCTCAACCAATGCAGCCATATTCTAACTGGCCATGGTAAATCTAACATGCTTTATTTTACTATAAACATCTTTTTCTGGTGAAAATTGGTGATAAATCAAAGAGAATGACACTGACTTTCTCTAATAAGATAACTGTCTTGTCACTTTCAATGTTGGTCAAATTCTTGTCTAGGCTTTGTTCCAAGTACCTGATTTCACTACCCTCCCCCCCCCCCCCACAATAAATTAGAAAAGAAGATGAAAAAAACAAAAATATTGCAAATAGGTCCAAAATAAGTATGTAAGACAGCTTGAACCATCAACCCCTCAGAGCAAACTTGTCTAACTACAGAAATCAAATATATCAGCAAGTGGTGAAACTTACATCAATTGTTATAACATCAACCCACAATAGTCTTGATCACAGAAAAAGGAAAAGGAAAACTGACCAATAGTCTTAACATAAAGCAAGGAATACAAAAAATGGTGAATATTCATTGCAGAATCTTAAACATAGACAGAAAACACAGTAGTCATAGAATAGAAGAATCATCAGCAAAAACAAGAAACTTGGAATATTCAAATCAAGAAAGTACACTAACCAGAAATGCAGGCAAGAAGAATAGACAAGAAGAATAAGAAGATGAATTTGGAAGCTCCTTTAGTCATTATAATGGTGGACATTTTCTTGAATGTATGTGACTTGAGCAAGAGATCCCAATGGAACTATAATAGGAATTATATAATGTTGGTCTTTAGAAAAACATGACAAAAGTTGTACTATATATTTAGCAAAGGGGAGAAAGGGAAAAAAAGGTATGAGTAGATGATAAACAATGGTGGGGTAGAGAAGCAGAGAAAGTAAAAGAGAAACGAATATGTAACTTTCTAGATGTATAATATATATAGGAAAAAAAGGTGATTACTTTGTGATGAAGAAAATATTGAAAATTGTTTTTGCTTCTCTGTTGTGGAAAAGCATAAATTATTTTTGTTATTTCATTGATTCTTTTAGCAGAAATTTCTGAAAGATTGAGTTCAACAACAACAACAACCTAGTATAATCTCATACGTGGGGTCTGGGGAGGGTAATATGTACGCAGACCTTACCCCTACCCCGAAGGATAGAGAGGCTGTTTCCAGGAGACCCTCGGCTCAAAAAACAACAGAAGCCGATATATTAGTACCATAAAAATGCATAATAAAATAACAGCGATACAATAGATATGAAATACAGAATACGAAATACGAAAAAGATGGCTGGTATAGTAAAACTAGCAGGTAAAGCCCTGCATCAATAGACGACCAATAACCTTCTTAGTCTAACTCCTAACTGGCTAGTCTCACTCTATTGTGCTGTAGAAATATTCACAACTCTCCCCTAACCTACAATCTTAATACTCGACTTCCATAATTTCCTGTCAAGGGCCATGTCTTCAGTAATCCTAAGTCGCGCCATGTCCTGTCTGATCACCTCTCCCCAATACTTCTTAGGTCGTCCTCTACCTCTCCGCGTGCCCACTACAGCCAGTCGCTCACACCCCCTCACCGGTGCATCAGTGCTCCTCCTCTGAATGTGCCCGAACCATCTAAGTCTTGCTTCCCGCATCTTGTCCTCTATGGGGGCCACGCCCGCCTTCTCTCGAATATCTTCATTCTTAATCTTATCCATTCTTGTATGCCCGCACATCCACCTCAACATCCTCATCTCCGCTACTTTCATCTTCTGGATGTGTGAGTTCTTTACCGGCCAACATTCAGTTCCATATAACATGGCAGGCCTAACCACTGCTCTATAAAACTTACCTTTTAGTAACGGTGACACTTTCTTGTCACACAAGACTCCCGACGCTAACCTCCACTTCATCCACCCCACCCCTATACGGTGTGTGACATCCTCGTCAATCTCCCCGATCCCCTGAATAACCGATCCAAGGTACTTGAAACTACCCCTCTTGGGAATGATTTGAGAGTCAAGCCTCACTTCAACTCCCGCTTCCGTCGGCTCAACTCCAAATTTGCACTCGAGGTATTCCGTCTTCGTCCTGCTCAACTTGAAACTTTTAGACTCAAGAGCATGTCTCCAAATCTCTAGCCTCTCGTTGACGCCGCCTCGTGTCTCGTCAATTAGAATAATGTCATCAGCAAATAGCATGCACCATGACCCCTCCCCTTGAATATGATGAGTCAGTGCATCCATCACCAGGGCAAATAGAAATGGGCTGAGCGCAGACCCTTGGTGTAACCCCGTAATAACTGGAAAATGTTCAGAGTCGTCTCCTACTGTCCTAACCCGAATCTTAGCTCCATCATACATGTCTTTAATTCTGAAAGATTGAGTTCATAGTACTAAAATGTAACACTTGGCAAAATTGCAGACAATACTACATGCATATAGAAAGTAAAGAGTGGAAACCTTATCTTTGAAAGGGGCAAAGGATCATGCTGCCTGATTTAGTGATCAATAAAGTGAACATAAATCACGAGAAACTAAGATTTCAATTTTAATGGAGATTATATTCACTAGATAATTTCATTTTAAGCTTTTATAAGTAGAGTTATATGGTACATGCGTTGATAATATACGTAATTGTGTAACCATCTAATTTAAATGTTTAAGCCGTTAAAGAGAGCACACTTCTATTTATAAATTATATCTTCAACACGCCCCTTACGTGAGTTGATTCTTTTTGATGACCAAACACGTAAAATTATTTTGATATTGGGTGGCGATGAGACTCGAATCCAGGACCTTTGCCTACTTTGATATCATATAAAGTGATAGACTATCTCACCTAAAAGCTTAAACGGTTAAAAAGAGTATATTTTTATTTGCTTAATTATGTTTTCAACAGTGATAGAATAATCAAGATATGCATAAATTGATCTGAATATAATAGTATTATTTATTATGTATAGAAGGGAACATTGATAGTGGTCGGTGGAGCCATGTTTTAGCGTATACAGAAAAGGATGGGAGTGGCAACCTGAGACCAGGATATACCATAATATTCTATTTTGAAGTAATTCACACTACTTCTACCCCTGATTCACTGCACCTTTTGTTTTCTTCACGATAATTAAGGTAAAATCCGAATTCTATATACCTTAATAAAAAGAGATCTAATGTACGTTCAAAATTTTTATATCTTAAAATAGCTTATACAGTAATTAATTAATGCTAATTTAGAATAAACTAACTGTTGGGAAAGGTGACAAAGTGTTGGGACATACTCACATACATACAGAAAAATCGAAGAAGGTGACAAAGGAAATGGAATTTAAGGAGTAGATAAAATGAAAAGGAACCTTTTAGACAAATAGCTGGCGGTGTTTATTTTTTCTATCCAATATATACTGATTATACAAGATTATACATATTTGTCGGATAAATTATACTGATATTATACATCTGCCGGATAAATTTGACCTGAGGAAGATTTTTAACTACAAAAAGTGACAAAATACATATAACATATTAAGAAGTGTAAAGAAAAAGCTTCTCTCTGAAAAAAAAAAAAAAGATAATGTAACATATTTTTGGACAATTATTTGGCTGAGTGATAAAATCAAGAACCAAGGTAGATAAATTATCAATTTTGTCATTTTGGAACTCAATTGCTATATCAGCCTATTGTCATAGTTTAATTTATACACGTGCTTGATATATATATATATATATTATTACATAGTATTTGATTATTCGACGCTGAGAAACGTCCGTATCTTTGAATTTGAGGATGCAGAATGAATTCAAGTTTTCTAGCTATTTTCTTCTCTATTTCTATTTAATAGGATCCTTGAGAGAAAAAATTTGGTTTACCTTTTGTTGAAATTCGAATATACATACAAAGCCAATGCAGCGAAAATTATACAATGAACGTATTTTCAGCCATAGTTGTTCAAGTGTTGTTGAATCGCCTTGTAAAACTTTGACAGAAAACCTAGGGAGTCTTCGAGTCTGTGCTTATCGTAGAATGCCGGACTAATGGAGTCACATACGTATTTATAGGTAGGCTAGGGACTCTTAGGCAAATACTTTAGCCCTAGGGACTTCTCCATAAATTATAATTACCCTAGAGACTCCTAATATATGGTAATTTCTTTCCATCAAAGAAACTACCATATATGCATAACTACAAAGTATTATCTGATATATTATTTCCTTTGGGAGACAAGGTAAATAATTTATTACCTTATATGTGGGCCACACTAGAAGTCTCTAGAAGAGACGGTTATTTCTAACATTCTTCCACTTGGCCCACATACTAAAATCACATAATCCTTTATGAGAGATAAACATATAATATGGTCATAAACTTTATCACTCAACTAAAAGTTATGCAACAACCACTTTAACTAGAATATATTATTATACGAATTATGGCGGTCATGTTTTTAACAAACACTTCCTTCCATGTATTACAATGAACAATATATTCTAACAAAGCGTCTAACAACTTTACGAATGACCTAATATAAGTCATTCAGAGTTCAACTTTATTGATCCAATGATCATAAATAATACATGAAAAACCCAAAATGTGCACTATCATGTATGTCAAAATAAACATAATGTCTAGACAAACTGTTAGAGAGCAAAGCAAGACTAAATTGAGCTACTAAGCCCCATATGGGTTACATGATCCTTGAAAATATTAGCCGGCAGGCCTTTAGTCATAGGATCAGCAATCATCAAAGCAGTACTAACATGCTCAAAATTCACATCTTGCTTCTTCACATAGTCTCTAACCATCAAGTACTTTATGTCGATGTGCTTGCTTCGGCTGCCACTTCTATTATTCTTAGAAAAGAAAACTGCAGCTGAATTGTCACAAAAAATTCTCAATGGCCTTGAAATGGAATCGACAATTCTAAGGCCGGAAATAAAGTTTTTCAACCATAACGCCTGTGATGTAGCTTCATAGCATGCTATAAATTCAGCTTCCATTGTGGATGTTGCAACAATGGTCTGCTTGACACTTCTCCAAGACACAACACCTCCATCAAGAAGGAAAATGTATCCTGAAGTAGATTTACCAGTGCCTTTGCATCCACCCAAATCAGAGTCTGAATATCCAATCATCTCCAATGGGTCAGAGCATTTGTATGTGAGCTTAAAATCCTTGGTTCCTTGCAAATATCTCAAGACCCTTTAACCAGCTTTCCAATGGTCAAGACCAGGGTTACTTTGATATCTGCCAAGCATTCCTACCGCAAAAGCAATATCAGGTATAGTACAGCCCTGTGCATACATAAGGCTCCCAACAAGCGAAGCATAGGGAATGTCTTTCATTTGCCCCTTTTCCAATGTATTTTGTGGACATTGATTCAATGAGAATTTGTCACCTTTAATTATGGGTGACATAAGAGGCTTCACAAGCCTCTTATGCCAATGACATAAGAGGCTTCACCCATATCCTTCATCTCAAAATTATGGATAAGGAACTGTTTAGTCTCGTGCAACAATCCCAAATCACTACTTGCAAGCAAAATATCATCCACATATAAGACTAGAAAAATATATTTGCTCCCACTTATCTTAAAGTATATACACTGATCCATAATGTTCTCCGTAAATCCAAATGAAGAAACAACATTACGAAAAGAAACAAAGTGATCTATAGTGACGTGGAGCTACTCGAGAAATTCCTGGAAAAGAAGATAGGGACGTGCTCATGAAAATAATATTAACCTCTATTATCTATGGTCTAATCAGGATAGGGTTTTTTTTTTTTTTTTTTTTAAACAAAGTGATCTTTTCTGAAAGCAGAAACAGCGGCAACCCAAAACAAAGGAAAAATTCTCCTAAAACAAATAGATATTGCAAATAAATGGAATTGGATGCTATGTCAATTTTTATAACTCGGCTAGATGCGTACAAGTGATGTTGCATATTAAATAATACATCTCATATCAAATTTTGTTTTTGGGAATTTTGTTCTCATAACCAATGATTTAGCTATAATTGGAGGCATACAAATTCTGCTAAACCAACTTAGATTTAAACCAGTATTATTAAGATAAATCATCATAATTTATATTCTGGAATTGTGCTCTAATAACTTGAGCAAACAATCTTGCAAAAACCAAACTGCAAGTTGATAACAAATGCACATGTGACCATAGAATAGATGCATCTATTAAAATCATATAATAATAAACGGTTCACATGGCAGGTGACTTAACCCATATATTTATCACCTTTTATTTGTTCCAGAAATCAAGGGATTCAATCTCAACCTTTAACTGGTATATCATGAGAATAAGCATCGCAAGAGAATTCTTAAAGAAACTTTTATTACTTCAATATATGCCAATATAATTCTCAATTAATTTTTCGCATCATAATTGAACCGAGATGGTCAACTGGTCATGCCAATTAATATTTGTTTTAGTAAACCTCTAGTTTACTTGTGGTATATGATTCCAGCATCATGCTTATATTTTTGTGTAGTACAAATAGAAAGAAAATCGGGTAACCTTTCATATTTACCCGGTATGATTATAGAAATATGAAGATATTCAATCTTTCTTTCATTTATAGTCTCAATATGCCAACCACTTTGACTTATACATTTGAAACTCAAAAAGTTTCTTTTGAGACTTTACAATATCAATGTCATGAATAATTTTATTCATCCGGATAGTAACAAATTAGTTTTTCCGGAGCTCTTAACAACTTTTATACTACAAGATCTTGTATCATACCATTCATATGGTAAATGTCTCCTTCACGGAGAAACTTATATCATAATAAATTGTCATGGTCAGAATCATCATAAGCAAAATCATTTCTTGCTTTAATTTTGCCTTTAATAACTTTTTATAAGGCATGACAAAATAACTTTTGGCGTATCACATGTACGCGACCAATGACATATTCATGTAACCACATAATAATATTTATTCTCTTTATTTCACTCAAACCTCCCTTAGAGGTGAGTTGTGTGGTATTCATATAATCATGAATTGCATGTCTTTATTCATTACTTTTATCATATATTGCCACATTCAACTTTAGGAATGGGTTTGCATTTTCAATGCTTATCACAAGTCACATTCTCTTCAAGGAATGGATCATAATCAGCGACGTGCTTTATTATTTTCATATCAATTTGATGGTAAACATTGCCTTCACATTTTGAAGGACTATTTTGAGAACCCTTATTGTTCTTCTTTTATAATCATAGTGCTGATTATTATTATTTTGATATTTGGAACGGCCACGTTCATTGTTCAACCACTTGTCTTCATTGAAACTTATTATGCACTGCTATCACATTTACTTCAAGAATGGAGCAAATCAAGTGGGACAATTTTCATGCCTTTTCATGAAAAATATATTATTTTTCTTTAGTCATCATTATATCATCAATATGGTACATTGGGACTCAAACCCAATGTCTTACCAATATAAAGGCATGTTAGACCATAATAAATTGGGACTCAAACCCAACTCTTATCATTATAGAGCATCAGGACTTGATCCCGATGTCTTACCCTCAATCAATGGTATAATAGGCTAAACAATATTGAGATTCATTCTCAAGCCTTAATTTCAATCACATGCCAAGAAAGTTATACACAACTAATTTGCAACTTAGCAAATCAAATTTTCTTTCTTAAATAAGTGTACAAATCTCAAATCAACGTAAATCTTTATTAATTATTTGTAGCATCTATATGAAATACAACGGTTTGTAGTCAGAATATTTCTTCTAAATTCTATTAGAGTTTAAAACGATCATAAAATCATTGTCATAATATTTATTGAGTCTCTCTAAAAAATATTGTGGTTTTCAGGGTATACCCTACCTATTGGATTTGATTTAACGCCATGACTTTCCTTCACTCAATTCAACTAAGCAATTAGTGAATAAATTTATCAAAAGTACACTATATAGGTAACAACACATATATAATACTAATACATAATTATATTACCTGAAAAGTGACATTATAGGTAACAACTTACCAGTTGTAGCTTGTGCATCATTCATATAAAATACTTAAAAATGGTAAGTCAGTAGCAAGCATCAAGTAGGTCATGGATACTCAAAAATACCTCTTCTAGTAGTCATACTAATCATTGTTTGCTTTCAAATGATACGACCATAAATTATGAAGTATACTTTCTCAATAGCTGGTTTGTTTTCCAAATTTCAAAGAAGTAATTAATCAACCTAGATAAAGATGTGAAGTATTTCTTGTTTTCTTCAAGATGATTTATGCTTTTAATCAGTATGTCCAATTTTTTATTCCTTTTTTTTTGTACTACATGCAAGTGTAAAAATCCAAAAGGAAAAAAATATTCATCCAAGTAAAAGAAAATGTTTAAAGCGGCAGGACAGATTGAAGATAGTTAACACATAAATATGCATAGGACAATTTATATAAAATATCCTTGGTTACCATGACATGCATCATATCAACAATTAACTGCTACTATGATTTTCACATATAGAACTTCGAAAATTTTATTCCATTCATGTGATATAAAAGATGTAATATTAATATGTGCTTATGCAATACAGGTGTAGTACGAAGTTGTGTGCATATGAGATTTTAGAGGAATGACAAGTGTAAGATAATAATACCTTCTTACATTTCATTACTTACCATATGTAGTTTCTCATTACATTTAACCATGTGATGATATGTATAACTTCTAATTGTAATCTTTCTGGATGTAGGAAATTTTTTGTAGATATATATATAATTGGTTAGAGACTCGTGCTAATAACGTGTTATGAAATATAACTCAATGTAATAATATGGAACAAGGAAATAAAAGCAATTTAGTAAAACATGAACAAGAAATGGAGATAGAGAGAAGGAAGAGATTTTCTTCTTCAATTGTATGTATTTTCCTATCTATTACAAGGTCTTTATATAGGTATGAAAAGTGAAGAAAATATGTAATGGAATATGCCATTGAACATAGAAAATATGTCAATGAATATGTCATTAACCATTTGAGAGAAAGATCATGGAGAAAGAGTAGACAACCACCATATTTTGATTTTTATCATAAAAGTTATAAAAATATTACTATATTATAATCTTATTCGAAACGAGGTAGTCAATGTGTTGAGAATGAAGCCTCAATTGCTAAGTGACACTTCAAAATTTCTAGCAACTCAAAAGTTATAAAATAAGGCAGTGACTTAATTCAGAAGGTGCGAAACAAAAGTTAAATAATATGATAGTCCCCTTGAGATTAAACATATGAGTTGTGGCCCAAAAAGGTTCAATAAACAATTGATGGCAGTAAAGGAAAAGCCCATATAAAATATCTCAACATTTATCTTCTCTATGAAACTTTCATATATAATTGTTCAGAAATTACAAAGAATTATGTGGTTCCAGACAACTTAAAGCGATAATTAGAACTATGGAGTATTATTTTCACGCGACAAGTCTTCCCACTGTCATAGTTCCAGAGCTCTGTCATGAACATCTAGGCAACGATACTACGGGATTTAGTACAAACCAAAACCGACAACGACTAGGATTTGCAAAGTTAGTTTGTTTTTAGATTTTCAATTTCATCCCACTGTCATAAAAAATCTATGGAACTCACTAGTACGTTGTCCATACAATTTCAACTAGGACGAGACACCGAACAGTACAATTAAAGGATGGCTCTGATACCACATGTTGAAATTTGAATACACATACAGAGCCAACGCAGCGGAAATTATACAAGGAACGTATTTTCGGCCATAATTGTTCAACTGTTGTAGAATCGCCTTGTAAAACTTTGACAGAAAACCTAGGGAGTCTTCTAGCCTGTACCTATCGTAGAATGTCAGACTGATAGAGTCACATACCTATTTATAGGTAGGCTAGGGACTCTTAGGCAAATACTTTAGCCTTAGGGACTTCTCCATAAATTATAATTACCCTAGGGACTCCTAATATATGATAATTTCTTTCCATCAAAGTAACTACCATATATGTATAACTACAGAATATTATCTGAAATATTATTTTCTTTGGAAGACAAGGTAAATAAATTTATTACCTTATATGTGGGTCACACTAAAAATATCTTGAAGAGACGGTTATTTCTAACACTTTATCTTGGTCATTGGACAAAAACAAGAACAAGGTAGGATTAATTCCACTCAAACTCTACAAAAAGGAGGTATGTACTAATAGTATCATGAGATGCCCTTGTCCAGATTCATGTTGATGACCACAAATTCCACCATTCTGCTCAGCAAAAGGAAAAGTTGAATCGCAGGTACAACCAATAAAAAAGTGATTATGGTGGGTATTGAAATGTCAAAAAAATTCGTTTAAACGGTCAAAGATAAATCAGATATAGGTTTGGTGCATCACAGGAATTGGAGCTGCTGACACTTTCCGTTTGCCTTTTTATCTGTTACTCCTTTTCTTGGCAAAAGGAAAGGGCAATGATTTGGAATTTCAATTTCTCGATTTAGACTTAAACATGCATATTTTGTCGAACAAATCATTCACAGAGAGGCATGGATCAACATTAATAGCAGCCTTATGTTGTATTTTTACCATATTTGGTATAAGAAGCTTATTGGCCCCGATTAATTCAAATTTACAACGAATATGTTCACTAAGCAGCGTAGAACACTTCATACCAAGAAATTTTATATTTATACGCTCGAACCTGAAGCCTTCTGTTATAATTGAAGAAATTTCATCCATCCTACTATACCCTTTGATCGTCATCATCGTGTTATATAAAGACTTGTCGGCAGAAATGGTTCCTGGTAGTAGTAAATTAAGTTGGATCCTTGTCTTTTCTACTACTAATTCAATAGGAAAAAAGTGAACTTGAAAATTAGCTACATCATGAAGTGGGCTTAAGAATATAAGGTCACGAGTATTCTCATTTTTTAATATTATTTAAACAATAGTTAATAGAAATGACATCTTGTTGTGTCCAAAAGTATAGTCTAGTGGTCAATGAAATGGGTGAAGAACCATAATATTTCAAGTTCAAACCGTAACGGAGACAAAAAAAACACTAAATTAATCTTGTCATACTTGCTACTTAGATATAATCACAATGGTAAGTGATGTTGAATTGTATCAATGGAACCAACGCTTTTCGTTTAAATCTGAAAACAAAGCGTAAATTTATATTCAAAGGAAAATAGAGGAAATAAAGAAAACAAACAAAATAAAATATGATTATCAAGAATTAGTGCATTAGCTTTAGGACCGCTGGCGTATAAATTATAGTCCAGAAGAGATACATGTGCTGAGTCTGCTTTAATAAAAAGGTTATTTATGATCATGCAACCAGCTTTTAGGAGGTTTTTGTGGATTCGGTTTCTCTTTTTGCTCTAGTTGTCTGGATCTTACAATATGGATTTTGCATCTCCATTTAGAATTTAAGTTTTTATGTAGTGATAGTACAAAAAAGAATTTAACAAATTAATTTGAAAGATAATTGCATGGATTTATATTTTATGCACTAACAACTCTTCGTATCAAATATGATGACGTAACTTAATATAGAGTAATAACTTGCCGAATTAGTTAAGCTTAAACTTTGAGTTTATAATCTGAAATAAATGATAAATAACCTTTCAAAATATGTCAAATCATACAGGGTAAACGAAAACTTAAATCCTTCGAATTTAATATGCCAAATCAAAGTATCCATTTCCATGTGAGCAAATTCGTAATCCCTTAAATCTGAGTCATCCGACAGGTGAAAAGATTTGATCAGCCTATCTAAATTGAATAAACAACTAACAATTAGAAAGAAGTCTGCTCGTTCTTTTCACAAAAAAGCAAAGAGATAAAAAGCAACAACCAATACAACATACTAGTAGCTTTTTCTTTGTATTGCTTTCAAATTTGATATTTAACTAATAGGTCGGCAGAAGTGTTATAGTTACCCTACATAAGTATTTTAGTCAACTAATTAAAAGGTCGAGATAAGTGATATAGTGTTATAGATAAGGTAAAGTCAAGATAAGCGTCGCTCAAATTGTATATTTTACAAAATTGTTTGTGTTTTGTAAAGTTAAACGGTTAAACTTTGTGATTAGTGATGACGAAAATCACGAAAGTAAAAAAGATCCAATACAATTTGCCGTAAAGCCGGGAATTGCAATAGATTTCTTGTCAAGTTTTAGCTTCAAGCATACAGGACAAAATATACTTACTAATAAAATAATTGTAAGGAACCACTATAGTTTCAACTTTGACGAAAGAAAATTTTGGGGAGAAAAGATGATAAGCATCGTCTGCATGAGCTGTATGCCCACAACTTCTGGGACAAAGCACGAGTGCGACCATTTCCCTCTTCTTTTTCTTTAGAAATGGTGTCGGACACTTCGGCTATTCCATCAAATACGTATACAGATTTACCTTCCCACCGCGGCTTAGACAAATGGGAAAAAGCTACAGTAATTCAGAGTAAAAAATTGGCAACCACACGAATTCAATGTCCTATGAGGGATGCTCATCATATCCCAACTACTGGAGATCCACTAAGGGGTCTTAACATTGTTTACTATCAAAAATATGATACAGGAAAAAAATGAAATAAAATGAAGACAGAAGAAGAAAAGGAAACCAAGTTGGTTTCTTGATACAAACCTCCCTCTAAAAGATCACTTTCAGAAAAGATCAAAGGCACAGCAAACAATACTTATTTTCTTGGGTGTTCTTTTGCCAGTCAATGCTGGAATATGACGAACAAGTCAGAAAAGAAAACATCTGATGTTGCTTCTCTTGCTGAACCATAGCTATTTAGGCGCTTTTTTAGAGAGCGTAGATCCCTCTCATCTTTGGAGGTCCTTTCCTGCAACATTTTCATGAAGTTAGGCCACTTAACTTTGAACCGAAAAGAATATACTATGAGCTTGATTTAAATCCCAAATTATTAAATACCAGACTATCAGGCAAAGGATAACAATTGGAGGAAATTGACCAATCAGTCTGATTTTGTTTTTTATTTTTCATTGAAGAGCATGGAATTACATGGTCAAAATAATCTATTAGAATATCAAAGTGCATGCAGCTGAAATTGCAGCAACGGGATGCACATTCCAACCAAATACAACATATGTTAGAAACAGAAAGCCAATTGCATAAAATGAGGACATACTACCATGCATAATACTAAACAGTTTCGACAAGGTGATATGAACTGATAATAACACGGAACCAATGTTGTCATAGAATACTCACATATGATTTCTTTAGCAGCAGTATATCAACCAAGTATTGTAGCCACAGCACATTTGTCTTGGGGAAACTGTACACGCAGATTAAAAAAAGAAAAGAAGGCAAAAGGTCAAATCCCAGAGTCAAATAATCCAGTCACTAAAGCCTTGGTGATTTGCATAACGAAGATACTTCTTAGGTGCTAACACTGAGGTCTGAAATTCAGCCACACCATAATAGAATGCTACTTCATTTATCAACAAGTGATGGTCCATGAGTTCTATAAGAAGAACAAGAAGAAACAGACCAGTCCACAGTGTTATGACAAAAAACAAGCATGATTCATCTTTGGCAGTTATGCTTTAGTACTAGAAACCCATTAACCTAGCATAGAACTTTCATTATGGGTGAGTTCCTCTGAGTCTCCACTTGAAAATGAAATCCATGAATGTAAGACAAACACCATCAAACAGGAAAGCCTCCCGCTGATGGTTTCCGTGATTTAGAAAATTGGCCACCAATACTGTGTGCCAGAGGTCATTAAGCAGCAAAAGCTAACTGATTACAAGAGATAACAGAACTTGCACGGTTGTAATTTTGGTTCAATTCAAATTCTCTGACAACAGCTTACACAAAATAGGATGTTATTTGAGTGGTGAACTCCAGACATCTAACATGCCAACAGTTTTAAAATGGAGAATTATGAATAATTTTGTGGCAACATAACCTTGAAACTGAAGAAATATACACTATCGTTAGAAAGTGAAAGGAGTATTTATACCTTCCTTCCCAAAATTCGCCTGTGACATCTCTCATTTTCCTGTATGTATCAGACTGCATACATGCCACAAAACAATGAAATATATGAAGTATTAAAACACCTGATGATATATGGGACTTCTTTGGCAGTCATACCTGTTTATCTCCTTTTGGACCTTCAAAGAGTTCAGGGTCTGATGACAGGTCCAGAAAAAGTATGTCTTCACCTGTGATCAGTACGTACATGGATAAGAATCTCTAATCAATTCAAGTACAAGATTGTGAAGGGATAAAGAAAGGGTGAACACCTGTATTTATCCTTGAAAGAGTGAAGTCAATTATCGAAACCAATAATCCATATGTTCTGACATGTATTTCATTTCCCTCTAGAGTGAATTGCACCGTATCTAAACCTTTCCGACGTAATAGAATATTTCCCCTATGATAAGAAAATTATTAGCGCACAGAAAAGTTCAACAAAGCATTGTCCTACTCTAGATTTAAAAAATGACAAAAATCATCACATGGAAAACGAACCAGTGCAAATCGCGATGTTCAAATTCATATGCAGCTTCAGATACAGCCAAAGCAAGAGTTATCTGGAGTGCAGATTTTGCAGTCAAGCAATTGATAATGAATGAGATATTTGGTTAACATTTAACAATGCCAAAAGAAAAATATTCAATCACTTGCCTGGGCCAATAAACTCTTCGCTTCGTTAAAGTTCAAGAGCACAAAACTCTCAAGATCCTTACCTCCATGTTCTTGAACAAAGACAACATAGCACTGGAAGGTATGCAATAGCTAAGTCAGTGGCACTTAAAATGGTCAAAGTAATTATCCCCTGACTGCAAGAAAAATATCAATCTGCCTAGACACAAGATCCACTCAAAGAATAGAATATAGATGAACAATGGGAGGCAACTATTAGCAATTAGTAGAAAAGGAGTAAATTGTGCTTTGCAAGGAACCTGTTTTTCTGGAAATTCCTTAGGATGATCATTTTCTGAACCATGCTTCCCATCCCAGTCTTCCCACGCTTTTAATAGAGATGCATCATAATGGCCTTGGCACACCCTCATGCTGTAGAAAGGTGAAACCAATTGTACATGAGTGGTCAACGATTGCTCTTCTCCTACTTTAAGAAATAGTATACAAAGAGTGCAGAAAACAGCACGCAGGAAGAACTTCAGTTTTACTTAACAGAATATCAGTCATTAGAGGTGACAGTTATATATGGATGATTTTTTCAAGACTTATTACTGATAAGGTTTTTACAAGAACTATTCCTCATTAGGTAGCAAAAGTTAGTAGTTTCATGACAGATTCTGAGGTTAAGCACAAGTTTAAACCAACACAGGCAAATTAAATCACACAGGACCTTTAGATGTTCCTAAACACAGATTTTGTCTTGAAACAGAGGTTCAGAACAAGGACCAAAAAGTTAAAAAGTTGCTTTAAGATTAACTAAGAATATATAAAACTTACTCCATTGTCTGTATAAAGGTGGAACAGGAATTCAGGAGATGACCCTCATGAGCTCTTAAGCTATTGAGAGTACCAGAGAGTATGACCTCCTCAAGTAGTTCTTCTGATTTCTGAAATGTATCAAAATACAAATTTCGAATCAGAGTGACTTAAATATTTTCAGAAAATTGGTTGCTTACCCTATGATCATATGCATGTTACTTAGGCTGTATCTCAATATAATGAAATTGGAACCTATTCAATTGCACAAGAAATATAATTGAACTGGATACCTTTTGAATTTCTCCATTTACTCGTAAATCTCCATCAAATGGGACAATTTTGAAGACATTTTCGCCAACCTTAAAGGCCTCACCAAATGTGCCTTCGCCCACCTTGGCAATTGTTTGTGGCTCACTGCATTTGACATAGTTCAGTTTACAAAACTAGATGCTTTGAGAAATTAAAATTAAGAGCAAAAATCAGGCTGAATTAAGTCTATTGCCAACACAAATATGAATTTGATTCTTCATGAAAAGGAATGGGTACTGATTGATAAGGCCAAATTATACAAAGTATTAACTAGATAGCCATTCAGATATAGTTCAAAGCTAAGATCACATGCACCAAAAGAGAGCACTAGTACATGAGTTTATAACAGTACTAAGCTAAAGGTGTTCCGGTCAAGGGAATCCATATCTGTATTTATCCTCAACCATTCTTACATGGTTCAAGAGCACTATTAGGAGCATTCTCACCAAAAGTATAAAAGATAACGAGTTAGAGATTAAGAAGCGTCAGCCAGATCTACATCTAAGAGTACCAAGGTGGACAACATCTTTCGTGCAACTATACATTATATGTTTAATGATCCTAGTTAAGGTTTTTCAAAAGGCAAAGTTGACAGTTTCTAGTGATAATTGTATCAGCTGAAAGAAAATATACATTATACGTTATATGTCTAATGATCCTAGTTAAGATTTTTCAAAAGGCAAAGTTGACAGTTTCTAGTGATAATTGTATCAGCTGAAAAAAAATATCATGTTAAACTCGCTGCTCCACAAGTACCAAAGACAGTACAAATCTGACTAAGAAGAAAGATATGCCTAAGGAGATATTTGATTTGAGGAAGTAGAACAAAAGTGGAAGTGTCATAGGAGCCGCACCAATACTTTGATAGTATCTCCAGTAGTGTTAAAGGAGCAGACTGTCCGCATGCTGCCAATAGAGCCAAAAATGGATCCCAAGTGTGAGCATCCACTGAAGACGGCCTGGAAGTCAGAGAAAGTTTACTAACACCAACTTCAATATCTTCATAACCTCCCTCATCCATGGGACATATTTCTCCAATGCCTGTTTCTGATAAAGGCCGCCCTCCGGACACATCTTCATCTCTGGAACCAAAGTGTTTGTTCTGGGTGGAGTACAAGCCAGACGGAACTTGTAGTGATTTTTTTTCAGGGGTTTTCACATTTGCGGATCCATAAATAACTCCACAAGCAGATTCTTTGCGTGAGGCTGGGGTTTCTAATATCTTCGATAGTGAAGCTGGGGGTGCATAGGTATGGTTAAGTTTCTTAGAAATCAACCATTTCTGTAGAACTGAGGACAGACGTGATATAATGATAGCGTCAGTTTGGATGCCTGTAGTCCATGTAGCGCATTTGTTTGGGGAGGGGCTTTCTACCATTAGTTCGAAATCATCAACTTCTTGAAAATACGCTCTCTCTTTATCATAGTTTGCGGCTTCAACTTTTTTACCCTACAAAGTATGAGGAATTAGAAATAGAAGACATGTGATTTTGTATGATAAACAAAATATTAGCTAACTGATGCCTTTTGAAAAGAAACAACAACTACATGGCGGCTTTGCAGGAGCTGGGAAATTTTTTCAACAAATTACCCTTGGAAGAGGTGGTTTTGCTTTTCGTCCAGGCTTCCTTTTTTGAGGATGTAATTCGGCACATACAGTAGCAGCAACACTAGTTCTCCCTCTGTCAACAAAATAAAGTGAAAAAAGAGAAACCCCTCAATAAGAAAGACAAAAGTGGAAGAAACGAATAGCTAACTGGAGTTCGCGAATATGACAAAGAAAGAGAAGGTATGTACTAGGAATTACCATGATACATAACAGGGTGAGGAGGGGTTATGGATTAAATTAAAAAGTGAAGTCAAAGCCCCAGTAAATTCATCAACTTGGGGTACCCAAAAAAAGTTCTTAACAAGGAGACTAAACATACTGAAAAAAATCTGAGAACTGTTTACATCTTTAAGTCTTAAATCCATTTTAATGACTGAATGGGAAACGGATAGATGAGACAAATTTTCTTTGCAAGTAACAGAATCATCTAGGTCGGGTAAGTTTGTATTGTTCTGGCAATATGTTTCCTCCAGTGAGCTAGCCAATAGAATAAGCTTTATTGCTAAGTACAAAACAATGAAGATATACTGCCCAGACGCTGGAGGTAAGGGCTCTCCTAAAATGATACATGGAATTTAGACAGCTTTTAAGCTCTTACAGGAAACATTCTTCAAAATTACTGATTGTTTGTCGTCATATTACTCATATACTACACATCTTAGTATAGACAAAACTGTTGCTTGTTTCAGTAAATCTGAGTATTTGCTTCCTAAATAACCTTATCCCAGATTATTTCCATTTCTACTAAGCTAAAACTACTTATAAAAGAAAAAAAGTGAATAAGCTAAAACCACTACAAGGACAATCCTTTTAGTATCTCCAATGAGATTGATTTTGACATCAATGGGAAATTTAGGGGGGGGGGGGTACCAAACTAGGGCAAAAGGCAAAACCTAGTAGAAAGAGAACGATTCCAACTGATTCGTTTAACAGGGAGAAAACTCAGCCGATTCTCGTAACTAGAAGTTGAATTTGATAGCCTCCTGAAAACAAATCAAAGTAAAAAAAAGTTAAAAACTTCAGCGAGCCACCAAAAAAAATATGGAAATTTGAAAACTGAAAAACAATATAAAGAGAAACCTGTCAGCATCTTGGGGAATAATATGGGATTTTTGGCGTCGATATACAACAGCAAAATTTGGTTCCTGAGGTTGATCGGAGGGACAATCAAATTGAAGTTTTTCAGCAACTATGAGTTCTGCCCACAAATCAGCTGTGTCTCAAATTCCACCATGTTAGTACTACGACCCTGAATCGAGATGGAAAATTAATTGGAGGAGTGAAGAGTTTTTACCCGCTCGAGAAGTCATGGTGGTGCCGAATTTTGAAGCTTCGAATTGTAGTACCGTTGCAAATCAAATGTCTTGTCAACTGCAACTTAAAGTCTGTGAAGAAATTTCAAAGTGGGGAGGATTGAGCGGGAAGAGAAAGAATCCTTCGGTTTTGGGCCTGATAAATGGGCCTATCGGTAATCTTGACTCTGTATACAGCCCAAAATGGACGCCTACTAGACTTGGACTGCATGTCTTTGTAATGTCTGGGCTTAATATCTCAAGCTTAATAATTGCAGTGATAAATTTGCGAAAATAGCACGGGCTAGTCAGTTTTCGGACTGGTAATCAAAAAGGGAATCTTACAGAAATATCCCATATAAATTTCAACTTATCATCCTCTAGCAATTAATCATAGACTTACCAAAACTAGCCAAATACATATAAAAATTGAAAACCCAAATAAATAAAGTTCTTTCTCTACAAGAACCACACGCAAGGATCTCCTTCAATATTTTTAAGCATAATTAGCAACATTAGATGCAAGACGAAAAGGAAATTTCATGAATGAGGTATCAAATAAGGTGATTATATATATATATATATATATATATATACACCCAATTTTTCCCAAAAAGTATTTCAAATTGCATATATGTCTTCAAAATCATGCATTGATTAGCAATTGATATTTTTTCACAATTTTTTTATATTTTTATTAATTTATCCAGCATTTTATTTTCAAGAAATAATTACAAAATTACCTCACAAATGATTTCAAAAGCATTTCTTGATGTAATGTATTATTTTTTATTCTATTACGACTAAATTATTTCATATTAGCCAAATTGGCACCCTTTGGCTATAATTGCAATAACTTTGCAATTATAGCCCAATCATATGATTTTGTATTATTTTCATTCAGAAATTAATCATGTGTATTTTTTAAATACTAAATAAATATTTTTAAATTATTTTCTATGCATAAAATTTATTTTTATAATTAAAAGCTATTTTTGTAAATTGTTTTAAATAATTTACATTGGGTATTTAACAAATAGCCACTTTTATTTCAATTATAGCATAATTAAATTAGACCCAACCCAATTAAAACGGCCCAAATACCCCAGGCCCAATACCTTATCCTACCCGACCCAATCTCTTGTCTAATCTGGACCGTTGATCAATTTTAATCAACGGTCCATATCTCCCATTTCCTTAATTAACCCTAGAGACTACCCCCCCTTTTCCCCTCATTTCTCTCATTTACTCCGCCATTACACTCTCCCATCACCTCTCAAATTCTCTCTGCTAAAACCTAAATCTCCCACCGGCCGAAAGTATTTTCTTATTTGTTATATTCAACCTTATGTAATCTCCTTCCTTATTTAGTATTTGCCTGTTATCGTTTAAATTTAACTTCCTAATTAAAGGAAGCACTTATACTGATTTGATTCTAATTAGTACATAGTTCCATAATTACTGCTGAACTATGATTCTTGCTGTATTTTCTACCTGTTTCAAACTATAAGTACCTTGCTCTTTCATTAGCACAAAGACACGAACACATTGGTTCAAAAACTCTCTTTTACACAAAAATGCTCTTCTGCTCTCTTTTCTCTGGTTACTTGCTATTGTTCTAAGTTAGTCGGCTGCAAGCCAAGGCTGATTACTCTACTCTCTTGCTCCTCACTTTGTGTTTACTACCTTCTTTACTAGTATGTTCTGATTTCAATTCAAGTTCCAAAAATAATATGGTCCTTTTATTACCACAATTCATCATGTTTCTAGTCTGCTTTTACTTATGGTTTTGTTGTGAAACTTGTAGTTGATATGTTGACATTATTAGCATATTATGTACTCCCCTTCCTTAGGATCAGTATGAACATGTTACCCCACCCCCCCATGTAGTTTGTCTCTATGTGATCTTGCTATATCTGGTTTCTGGTATGAATCTCCTTGTAAAGTAGTCAGCACTCCTAAACTTGTATGATTCTTGGATTGATTTTAAATTATGTTGATCCTATACTGAACCCCTTAAGCATTGTTGATTCTATGACTATGTGTAATCAGTGTTTCTGAGCATATATGTACCAATTCCAAAGTCTTCTGCCTGCTATGTGTTTACCATTATGTGTTTTACTTGTCCTCAATTCCCATTTACCCCTATGTGAAAGCTTGTGGTACTAAACATGTCTTGATTCTTTATTCTATGTGTGATGTTGAACCTATTTTGGTTCTAAGGTTGGTCTGTTGTTTTTTGATTGCCCTACCCTTTTCAGAACTGTCTTATTGAATAACTCCTCTGTTATTTTACAAAACTATTTTCAAGTCTCTTTTCAAATTATTTTCCTAATTAAATTCTTTTTCAAAACTATGTCAAGCACTCTCACTCTATTCTTATATCCCTAAGTTTTGCCCATCTAATGTGTGACTGCTTAGGGATCCCTATGAGATCCCTCTGAACTCTGGTGAATTAAAGCTGGCCCTTCCACACTGCACTTATTCAAATATGGTTGTAAAATTTGGGTGTGAGAACTGCCCAGGATCCCTTGAGGTTCTTAGGGAACTCTGACTCACCCGGATATTGAGAAAGGCTATGAAACAATATGAGCAGTTGAGGTTCTGGAAATATGGGCCTACTTGCAAGCTCCTTATAGTGTAACTTCTTATTTTTCTTTATCTATTAAGGTAATTCATTCAATGTTGGTTTGTAATATTTATTGTAAACGAATATTGGGGTGATTAGTGAAAAGGGGTGGGTAGTCATATATTTGTGGGGTAATACGGGTAGAAACCATGCCTATAAGATCTTGTTAATATACTTGCTATGTTTGCTTTACCATACTAATAACCATGCCTATAGGATTCCAATAATAGAAATCATGCCTATAGGGTTCCAATAATAGAAATCATGCCTATAGGACCTAAATGACTTTATAATTAGACATCATGCCTTTGAATGTGATCAAGTTTGATTTCTGTTACAACGGACATTTATATTTATTTTTACTAGAAATCATGCCTATAAGTTTCTAACATCAGCTCTTAATAATTAGATATCATACTTATAGGGAATAAAATCAATAATTCGGCCTATAGAATTAAAATCAATTTAGTTACATAAATCAGTCTAATTCGTGTCATTTCATTTGAAATTGGCTTAATCAATTGTCTGTTTCCTTAATCGATCTTTTAAACACTGCCTTTATTCACTACTGCTAGAAAGTATGCATATAGGAACTCAAGAGTCCGTTTTAAAATTGATCACTATTTTACTATATCAACGTAGTTATCATGCTCTTAGGACATCACTGTTCTGTGTTTAGGCAAGTCTATAGGGCGTTTTTAAATTCTGCAACTCTGAAATCGTATTTTGCCACTTAAAGTTGTTCAGACTCAACAGGTTTAAAATCAGTAGGCAAACTGATTAGGACCTTACTGTCAAGTTTATTATGAAAAGTTTACTGTCAAGTTTATAAATAAAAAAAGCAAAGTTGCATAATTCTGTGCATTGACATCCACTTAGATATCTTGTTTAGGTCTTTTCTCTAATAAAAACTGCTCTTGTTTGTGTTTGAGACGTGCCGCTTATTTAGGTCTTAAGTGTTTCTGTTTGCATTTGTATGTTAAGTCCTATGTGTTTTTGCATGTCGCCTAGAATTTTCTTCTTTTAAAGCACCTTAGGGGTTGTCTAAAACTGCCCAGATTTAGAGGTCCTAAAATACCTCCAGGGCCACAAGGAAGGGACGGGTTGTGCACGCATAGGACATTGTCGAGGTTATTAGAACGCTTTAGGCTATGGCCAAGGGGAGGGACTTGGGTAGAATGGGATATGTTGACTACGCGCTAATGTCACGTGTAGCCCCTCATTGAGGAGTGTTTACCGGGCATTGAGTTGGGTGATCCTGTACGCTAACCAACCTAGGACCCCTCCTTCCCAAATTCCCTTTACCTAAAACTTTACTTCTCTATATGTACACAAGTTGGTCAAATTCTTTGTCTTATTATTTGAGTCATGCAATGTCCAACATGCTTTATCTGCAATTATGTGTTTCAATTACTTATTTGCTAAGGACTAATTCACAAATATAAGTTCGGTCGGGATCCACAGTTGTGGAACGAGAGGGGTGCCTAACACCTTCCCCTCAAGGTTATTTCGAGCCCTTACCCTAAATCTCCGGTAATGCAAACCAATCCAAGAGTTAATCGCTCTAGGTGCCCTAACGCACCATAATCCGTTAGGTGGCAACTCATCAAAACCCAAATTCCCAAAAAGGAAATGAGTTATTACCCCCATGAATGTCGAAATCCAGACTCTCTCTGAGGAGGGAAAAAAAAGGGGCGTGACAACATGGCGACTCTTCTAGGGATACCTTTAGGCTCTTATCATAACGTACTTATTTTTATGAATTAGTCCAAGCATGCTTTATCTCGTACCCTTTCCCCTTATTTGAATTTAACTGCCTATTTTAAGCATTTATATTTCCTTTATTCATGAAACTGACTTGTCTCTTTATTTTCCTTTTCCGTAACTGTATTTCAATTATTTATATACTGTATTTATTTTTCCTACATGCAAATATCTAACTACATGCTATTAATTGTTGTATAAATCATGTTCCACATCATATTCCACTCGTGCGTATCAAATCCTATAGCAACGCTTAATGAGTGGTTGTGTTCTTCCTATTTATTACCCTTAAAGTCGGAAAGTCTTATTTGCCATAAAACCAGTCGATCAGCGGTGCAGTCAATGGTTCCATGCATTTTCGCCTCAAGTTATCTGCTTGAGGGTACCAGTCTAAAACCCTATAGTAACCTTACTTTGGTCAAAATTGTGCATGCATCATGGTCAAACCTAGTCGGATCAATTATGTTGTCCACATAATGATCCTTTAAGATGAGCCATATCCAAAGTCCACCGGGGTTTCCATAATCCTAACGGACACAACCACGTTATGTGTATTAATTTGGAGAACTAAATGCCAATATGCTAATCATGAATGTATAAATAGTCGAGTCTGGTGGGGGAGAAAGGCCTAACCCTTTTGTTTTGCAGAAAATGAGGCACGAGGTCCCCAGCTTCGGTATGGTTAGCACGCTATCACTCTTTCTAGATTGGTGGAGAAATCTTCCATCAAATGACCAAGTCAGTGAATGGAAAGAAAGGGCCGTCAAATCTAGTGAAAAGCTGGAATACCTGGAATATAGTCTGATGGAATTGGAAGGAAAAGTGTGAAAGAGAGTCACCGACTGCCAGAACGCTGAGGGAAACGAAGGAAGACATCTGGCAAAGGCATTCTTATTGACAAACCTACGGGAACTGGAAGATTTGATCGACAAGAGCATTCATCTTGAGGAAGGTCCTTTTGGGACCAAATAGGCTAGATTTATTTGCTTTCCTAAATGTAATAAGGCCAAGTGCCAGTAGTGACTTATTTTTATTATCTTAGTGTCGTTTTGGGATTCATCTATTTTTATATTATGAAATGAGGCATTTATTGGCATTTAAAGTTCTCCAAATTTATTTGTCGCTAGGCCTACCTCGGGCACAAAGAGGCTTCCAAATTAAGACGCGAATTTACATTTCCGCAATATATGTTTAAATACAGCAAACATTTCAGAATCCTCACTGACTTGTTACCTTTTTGTTTTTTTCTCTTATTTTTGATTATTCCCATTCCCTTAGGTTGGTTCACTCATACTGGCCTCATCAGCATATCATACCAGATCTAGAGGCCCTCCACCTCCTCCTCCTCCAAGCAATACAAAAGGCAGAGGAAAAGCAAAAATGGACGACTTAAGTGGTATCCAAAAGAAGAATGTTGAGAACGCAGAAACCTCAGATGACCGTAGTACTCCGGCCCCAAATGATCTAGTCCTGAAATTGTAACAAAAGATATTGGAATTACAAGGAGAGCTTGAGCAGGTTCGCAACTTGGCAAACTTGTCACTCACCCTGAATGTCCCCGATATCAACCAACAAAATACAAAGAACCCATCACTTCCCCAAAACACATAAAACCAACATCCATAAAATCTTCCCGCACCAAATCAATATGCAACTCCACCCCAAAATCTCAATCCATTGCCAATACCGACTCCGTCACAACATCACCATCAACCAATTCAGTACCCACCAACCACTACTTACCACACTTCCCAAAACACACCACAACCCATATCCGATCCCCAAAACTCCACCAACGACCATCACTATACCCAAGTCCCTGGCACCCATCAAAGCAACCCTATATAAGTAGAAACCGTACCTCACTCCATCCAACCCATCTCCTATACACCGGAATCCTCCAAAAAGGACATGCTCATTAAAAACATGGCTGAAGAACTCAAGAAGCTGACCAGCCGAGTTCAAGGTGGCAAAGGAATGAAAGGGTTGAACTATGAAGACCTATGCATCCAGCCATATGTAGAACTATCGGAGGGATACAAACCTCCAAAGTTTAAAATGTTCGATGCCATAGGTGATCCCAGGGTTCATATGAGGACCTACTATGACTAGCTTGTAGGGGTCGAGAAAGATGAAAAGATCCGAATGAAACTCTTTATGAGGAGTCTTACTGAAGATTCTTTGTCTTGGTACATAGCCAAGATCCCAAGAAATGGTCTAATTGGGTGAGTATGGCGTCAAATTTCATAGACCGGTTCAGGTTCAATATAGAGAATGCACCAGATGTTTTCTGCATTCAGAATCTTAAGAAGAAACCTACTGAGACTTTTCGCGAGTATGCTACTCGTTGGAGGTCGGAAGCGGCCAAGGTCAGGTCTTCTTGGACGAGGAACAAATGAATAAATTCTTCGTCAGAGCACTGGGTCCGCAATATTATGAAAGGTTGATGGTTATCGAAAATCATAAATTCTCTGATATTATCAAACTCTGAGAAAGAATCGAATAAGGAATCAAGAGCGGGATGGTAACGAATTTTGCGGCACTACAGGCCATAAACAAGGCATTACAATCAGGCAGCATATCAAAGAAGAGAGATATTGGGCAGTAATGGTGGCCCAAGGCCCGAAATCTCCACTTACATATCAAACACCTCCACTCACATACCAAACACCTCCACCATGTCAAACACCTCCACCCACATACCAAGCATCACCACCTATATATCAGCCTGCATCTCCCAGATATTCCCAACCAGCCATTGTCCATTACACCTATAACTCCCAAACATCCCATTTTCAATCAGCCCCAACTCGCCAAAACTTTCCAAGACCAAGACCCAACTTCGATCGAAACCCACCCAGACAATACACCGACATTGCTGAGCCCATCGACCAGTTGTATGAAAGGTTGAAAGTCGTAGGTTACGTAACTCCTATTCCCGTTGTGGCATTAGAAAACCCATCCCAATGTATCAATCTGAACAAAACTTATGCGTACCATTCTGGTATGAAGGGGCACACCACTGCTGAGTGCCGAACATTGAAGGATAAGATCCAAATGCTAATTGACAACAAGGTCATACAGGTAAAAGAAGCCGCACCTAATGTCCGCGACAACCCCCTCCCTGATCATAGAGGTGGTGACATACATGTGATAGAGACGAATGAAGAATGGGACCCTGAGGGGTCGATTGGGCTTATTCGAGAAGGCGATGACTTTAAAGTTACAGTCACACATACCCCCATTTGTGGTACAGACTCAGTCACCAATCGAGGTTGAGGTAACTGCATCAGTTCCATTCGAGGTAGAGGTGGCTCCTCCCGCATCCACCCTTGTTCCACTTGAAGTAGAAGTGGTGACACCTTTCACAGTGATGGTATCAACTACACCTCCATTCAACTTAAAATCAATACCCTGGGATTATGTTGCTGAGGCTCGGCGAAAAGGGAAGGCCAAGGTAGAGGAATCTGACGCTGCACAAGGAATGACTAGAACCGGAAGAGTCTATACACTTGAACATTTGGGAGGTTCAAGTAAGGAGGCCAGTACTAGGCATCCTATCATTGAGACCGGGCCAGATGACCTATGGAGGAAAGTACAAGCAAAGGAGTATTCTATTGTTGACCATCTGAACAAAGTCCCTGCTCAAATATCTATCTTGTCACTGTTGCAAAATTCAGAGGCACATAAGAACGCTTTAATGAAAGTGTTGAGCGAGGCTTACGTACCTAATAACATCACTGGCGGAGAAATGGCCAACATGGTTGGGAAAGTACTGGAAAATCATAAGATCATATTCCACGAAGATGAACTACCGCCTGAGGGATTGAATCACAATCGAGCATTGCATATTACGGTGCAATTTGAAGACAAGTTCATTGCCAGGGCCCTAGTTGACGGAGGTTCAAGCATAAATATTTGTCTATTGGACACTCTAAAAAGGTTGGATAAGGGGTTCCATGAGATACAGGTAGGAAACATGAATGTGAAGGCTTTCGATGGGTCCTAGAGGGCCACGATCGGGGAAATCAACCTTTGTTTACAGATGGGGCCTGTCACACCTCCTTTTTTCCGCCCCCGCGAGGGCGTAGGGAGTTTTTTCCAATTAAAGGACAATCGAAACGAGATTGGTTTGTTTATTTCAGAGTCGCCACTTGGGAGATTTAGGGTGTCCCAAGTCACCAATTTTAATCCCGAATCGAGGAAAAGAATGACTCCATATTACAGTCTGCGTACCAGAAATCCGGATAAGGAATTCTGTTAACCCGGGAGAAGGTGTTAGGCATTCCCGAGTTCCGTGGTTCTAGCACGGTCGCTCAACTGTTATATTCGGCTTGATTATCTGATTTTATACAAGTGTGAACTTATGTGCAAAATTTAACTTTTAACCGCTTTTATCATTTACTGTTTTTATCAAGAATTGCAACGTTGTGAAAATGTATCTCGAACCGCGTTACAATCAATGTACCCGTGGTCGTCGACACACTTTGACTCCGTTGAGATTTGGATTTGGGTCACATCAATGTGCACCCGAGTTTAAGGAAATTAAATTATTAAAGGCGCGCCTAAAGCGACTAGCGTATTTATTTTGGGTAGGACCGTGGAATTTTACTAAACGGTCCATCCCGAAGTCTAAACAATTTTTAAAGCAAATATTTACTGAGGGCCCCGCAATTTTGTATTTTTATTCGGCGAGGCTCATCTCATTCTTATTTTTAAAAGAAATTTGCAACGTCATGGACACGCATCTCGAACCACGTCACAATCAATGTACCCGTGATTAGAAACACATTTCGACTCCGTTGAGATTTGGATTTGGGTCACATAAATGTGCACCAGAGTTTAAGAAGGTAAGATTTATTAAGGCGCGTCCTAAAGAGACTAATGTATTGTTATTTTAGGAAGAGGCCGTGAACGTTCATTAAACGACCAAATCCAAAGTCTAGTCAATGGTTATGTATTTATTGAGGGCCCCAACGATGTGTGATTTATTTGGCGAGGCTCGTCTCATTTTATTTTAAGGATAAACCTACAGTGACTATATTTTCTATTAAATTCATCTCTAAAATAAAAGAAAATCTCTTAATTATTTACATGCTGAAAAACGTAACTTATTAGTTATTAGTTTACGGCTAATGCGAATGGAAAATTGCGATCGAGTTTGTACAAAGAAAAACTGCTTTCATTTTATATTCTGTTATTCAATAATACTAGAACATGAGATTGACCATAATATCAAAAACAGATTAATTATTCTTCGATTAATTTAAACTAACATTATTAGATAAAGAAATTATACATATGCAACCTCATTACTCATTAATCATTCAACTACATCTTTATACAAAGAAAGAAAAATTATATTCAACCACAAATCTAAACAGGAGGAATTCAACAGGAACAAAGCCTGATTAATATTTCATTTTTTTGCTTCAAGCCGAGATTGTACAAATGTGTACCTGGAAACAGCAGTACAAGAACAAAAGAAGGAGAAGTCAGCGGCAATAATACCACATCAATAGCAGATTCGGCAACACCGCAAAACCAGTAACAACCAGTAGAATAACCCAACAGCGGATTGAAAAATCAGCAATACCAAAGTGCAATCACAGTCAAAGCAGAAGAGAGACGGATACAAGATGCAGTAGTTTCGGATTTTTGAATAGCGCTCGAGAAAAGACAAACGGAATTTATTCAAGTAGAAGTTCAAGTTGTCTTTCTCTTTTACTCTCTAACACTCTTGAGATGTTTTCCAGAATCTATTACCCTCAAAAATATTCTCCCAAATAATAATCTCTAAGTCCTCTCAATAATGTTCAACCCCTTTTCCTCTCAATGTTCCAGTCTAATTCTCGTCCCCCTTTTTTCTCAAAAATCTTCTCCCCTTTTATTCCCCCAATGACATGCTTTGTCCCACTTATTAATGTTTTCTTTATTTTAAACCTTGTCCCCCATGCCTACATTAAATAAATACATCCACCACAACCCATTACAATTTGTCCCCCATGCTTACATTAAATAAGTACAATATTCCTTCCCATTATGTTTTGTCTTGTCCCCCATTATGTTAAACAAGTACATCAAAACTCCACCCCATTATATTTTGTCTCTCATGCCTACATAAACAATTATAATAATGTTCAATTACCAGACTACCCCTCCGACCTTATTGCAATTATCATTCTACCCCCGAATGCAATGCAATTTACCAAATTACCCCCATCAGCTCTAAACAATCGATTAATCATAACTTAACCAAAATATAGCCAAGATGACCAATTTCTCAACAATCTTCAACAACAAATTACACGAACACGATGAACACCACAACTCAAAATTAATAGAATGAATCAACCATATTGGGAATCAATCCTGGTTAATTTAGACCATTAATGGATGAGCAAAGATACAACAATACAAACAACAAAAATATATGATTCAAACTAAATCAACAAATCAAAAACCCACATAAACTCACATTAAAGCACTGGATTTAAACATGAACTTCAAACTAAGATGAACATGAACTAAATCTATTTTTTAAGCAACAAAACATGACGGATTCACATGACTCAAACAACATTAATAATTTCTGGAAAATACATAACAACATGAAACAAATTGAAGAAATAATTAATTAAATTTCAATTTGAATTCGACAATCATTAAACTAACAAATATTTACCTAAACAATAATACAAACATGAAATAAACATGAAAACAACTAATTAAACTTCTATTTTGAAATCTGAAAATCAATTTAACAAAACATATGAACATGAACAAAACCAAAAATCAAGTATCTAACCATAGACATGAACAAAATAAACATTTGCGGATTTTAGATTCGAAAATATCAAAACAAAATACGGACAAAATAAAACTCAAAAACTACTAACCGGAGATGAACAACGACGAATTCGATTGTATGGACTGTTTCGACGAACCTCAAATGGGAATAAATCTGTCCGGACTCAACGACTAACTCAACGACGAACTCGACTTTAAGAAGTACGTCGAAAAAGTAGCGGCAGTCGATGCGAAACAGAAGCAGCTAGGGTGCGTTCAGTTGTTCGCGCGAAGACGAAGCAGTAACGAAGGTCGTTCGTATGGGGAAGATGAAGCACCAGCGCGAGCTTGAAGCGGACGACGAAGAAGATGAAGGTGAGGCAACAGCTCGGAGACGGCTTGGCCATGGCGATGCTCAAGCTTGAAGAAGACGAAGTGAGGCAGCAGCTCGCGAAACAGAAGCAGCTGTTCGTGCGTTCGGTTGTTCCAGCTTGAAGTTGTTCGGTGCGTTCGGTCAACCATGGAGTCAGCAGCGACGAGCTGCAAACATGGCATCCATGGGGTTTCAGAAACAAGGGCAGCAGCGAGAGACAAAAGTAGTAGTGCGAGCTTGAAGCGGACGACGCAACAGCAGTTGGGTTCGTTCGGGCAGTGGGTGATGGTTGACGGGCCTGTTTGGTGGTGGTGTTTGGGCGTGGACGCAGAAGAAGCCATGGGAGGCAGCCATGGATGGCTTGGGATGAAGGTTTTGGAGAGGAAGAAGATGGAGGGGGCGGGTAGTTTTTTATGTTTTTTAGGGTTTTTGTTTCTTTTCTTTCTTTTGTGTTTTTTTTGAAAAAAAAATGTTGAGGGGTGTTGGGTATTTAGGTTAATGGGGCGGACCGGGTCGACCCGATCTGAAGTGGACTGGGTCATGGGGAAGATTGGGCAATTATTTGGGCCTGAGGTTGAAATTTGAAGAAGTGGCCCAATCCGATTTTCTTTGTATTTTTGTTATTTTTTCTTCTTTTATTTTCTAAAACTAAATTATAAAAATACTTAAATTATTATTAAGAACTAAATTAAGTTATAAAAGCGCAAATTAACTTCCAATAACAATTAACGCACAATTAAGTAATAATTAAGCATAAAATTGTATATTTGGACATTAAATGCTAAAAATGCAAAAGATGCCTATTTTTGTAATTTTCATTTTTTGTAAACAAACTTAATTACTAACAAATTGTATAATTAAATCCTACATGCAAAATGCGACATATTTTAGTATTTTTTATCAATTTAACAAATAACCAAACACAGACAAATACAAATAAATATCCAAAAATATCACAAAATCTCACAAAATTGCACACCAAGGAAAATCATTTGATTTTGAATTTTTTGGGAGTAATTCTCATATAGGGAAAAAATCACGTGCTTACAGCTGCCCCTCTTTGCCCGAAGACACGAAGGGTTTTCGCGCAAAGATAAAGCGAGCGATTTTTCCCATCCGAGTACTCCGTGTGAAGCATTTTTTTGAAAAAGATTTAACCGAACCTTTGCTTCAAAGGTTTCCTACATATCCCTGGCTAAAGGGGAATCAGGTTAATGTAGTTCGGGAAGTTTTGGTAGCTGGGACTACCGTGGGACTGCAATGTTACTGCTGTTGCATGCTGTTATTCCAGCTTACCGATCTCCTTGTTACACCGTGCTTAAAAGAAAACAAGAAGCTATGCTAGACTGCAATTTGTTCTTGTTGCCTTGCTTTCTTGTCGGCTTGTGTTTCATCCGGTGCTTTTCTTCCGTAAATTTTGGAATGATACTGGCCCTTTGCTTTTCTGAATACCAGTTTTCATCATTTTGCTCGGTCCGCTAGGGACATGGCTTTCTTCATCAAGCTTTTCGGCGGTTCCTCTGGTGGGTACGGCTCTCTTCATCAGACTTGTTATGCTGGGCATGATTTAATGTTCACCAGCTGCTTCTTTCAAGACGCGTCCTTTCTTCCTTTTGACTCATGCGCCTAAATTTGTGCTGGGACCTCTTGTTGCAACCTTCTGTTTCCCGGTGCTGGGGATTTTTATTGTTTCCTGCTAGGGATTCTTGTTGTAACCCTCTGTTTTATTGTCTTCTGACTTGATCTTGAAATGTATGCCTCTGTTATATGGGCGGGCTCCCAACTTCAACACTTGAAATGAAAAGACTGAATGTATGCCTCTGTTATTATGGGTGGGCTCCCAACTTCAATACTGACTTGATCTTAAAGTGTATGCCTCTGTTCTATGGGCGGGCTCCCAACTTCAACACTTGAAAAGTAAAGACTGGAATGTATTCCCTTGTTATACAGGTGGGCGCCTAATGGTAAAGACATGAAATGTATTCCCGCATTATACTGGTGGGCGACCTAGAACAGAAAGTATTCCCGCATTTTACTGGTGGGCGACCTAGAACAGAAAGTATTCCCGCATTTTACTGGTGGGTGACCTAGAACAGAAAGTATTCCCGCATTTTACTGGTGGGCGACCTAGAACAAAAAGTATTCCCGCATCATACTGGTGGGCGGCCTAGAACATGAATGTATTCCTGCATTATACTGGTGGGCGACCTAGAACAGAAAGTATTCCCGCATTTTACTGGTGGACGACCTAGGACAGAAAGTATTCCCGCATTTTACTAGTGGGCGACCTAGAACAGAAAGTATTCCCGCATTATACTGGTGGGCGACCTGGAACATGAATGTATTCCTGCATTTTACTGGTGGGCGACCTAGAACAGAAAGTATTCCCGCATTTTACTGGTGGGCGACCTAGAACAGAAAGTATTCCCGCATTATACTGGTGGGCGACCTAGAACATGAATGTATTCCCGCATTATACTGGTGGGCGACCTAGAACAGAAAGTATTCCCGCATTTTACTGGTGGGCGACCTAGAACAGAAAGTATTCCCGCATTTTACTGGTGGGCGACCTAGAACAGAAAGTATTCCCGCATTTTACTGGTGGGCGACCTAGAACAGAAAGTATTCCCGCATTATACTGGTGGGCGACCTAGAACATGAATGTATTCCCGCATTTTACTGGTGGGCGACCTAGAACAGAAAGTATTCCCGCATTTTACTGGTGGGCGACCTAGAACAGAAAGTATTCCCGCATTTTACTGGTGGGCGACCTAGAACAGAAAGTATTCCCGCATTATACTGGTGGGCGACCTAGAACATGAATGTATTCCCGCATTATACTGGTGGGCGACCTAGAACAGAAAGTATTCCCGCATTTTACTGGTGGGCGACCTAGAACAGAAAGTATTCCCGCATTTTACTGGTGGGCGACCTAGAACAGAAAGTATTCCCGCATTTTACTGGTGGGTGACCTAGAACAGAAAGTATTCCCGCATTTTACTGGTGGGCGACCTAGAACAAAAAGTATTCCCGCATCATACTGGTGGGCGGCCTAGAACATGAATGTATTCCCGCATTATACTGGTGGGCGACCTAGAACATGAATGTATTCCCGCATTATACTGGTGGGCGACCTAGAACATAAAGTATTCCCGCATTTTACTGGTGGGCGACCTAGGACAGAAAGTATTCTCGCATTTTACTGGTGGGCGACCTAGAACAGAAAGTATTCCCGCATTATACTGGTGGGCGACCTAGAACAAAAATGTAAAGACAGAAATGTGGTATGTCCGCATTATACTGGTGGGCGACCTAGAACATGAAATGAACAAATAAGAAAAAAGTATTCCTCTCGTTATTTAGGTGGGCACCTGTCTTCGACAACAACTTCGAAAATAAGATCCTATTTGAGGGCGGATGAACCCAACATATCCTATTTGAGGGCGGATGAACCCAACATATCCTGTTTGAGGGCGGATGAACCCAACATATCCTATTTGAGGGCGGATGAACCCGTCATATCCTTAAGACTTGAAAATATCTTACCTCAAAACTTGCTGGGGATTATTTTGCTGGGGATGAATTTTCCCTTTCTTCCTTCCCCATTATGGGTTGTCCGACCCTCTTGAAATTTGGTCGAAAATCCGTCGAAGATGCTTCTACATCTCGATGATCCGCTGGGGATAACACTGCTGAAGATAACTCTGCTGAGTAAATATGTTATCTTACTCCTTCCAGAACTACTTCCTTTTGAGTAGGATGTTTCATTCCCATGCAAACTACTTCCCCTTATTATTATTATTATTATTATTATTATTATTATTATTATTATTATTATTATTATTATTATTTTATTATTATTATTATTATTATTATTATTATTATTATTATTATTATTATTATTATTATTATTATTATTATTATTAGCTTCTTCCTTTGAAGACTAACTCCCTTAAGACTCGTTTTGCCTTTCCCCGAAAGGAACCGCTGAGGATACCGATCTTCAACAAACTTATGTTGGACTCCTCGAAATCGCTGGGGATAACACTGTTGGGGGATTATTTACTTACCTGTTGGGGGGTAAAATGTTATCAGCTGGGGATAACGTTGTCGAGGATAACACTGCTGGGGGATTTGATTCCTTCAGAACTAGTGCTTCACTCTTCGGAAGGCTGTTGGGAATAATGCTGACCTCTTGCTTTTTCTGAGCTCAAGTTTCATCCCTTTGCTGGGGAACAACTTCCTACATTGAAACTTATTATGTTGGGGCAACACTGGTTCTACGACCACTTCCCTTGAGACTGACGTTATCTTTATTCTTCCCCGAATGAGTACCTGACTTCCAGAAAATTTCCTAAATGGAAGGAAAATTTTCTGCCCCAGTTTGATAATATCCCTTGTGGCATGCGTTTCTGCATCAATGCCATTTCCTTTACCTGTTTCAAATCAAACAAAATTTGTTAGTTTAAAACATGGTGGTTGGTTGTGATACTCCTACTGGGATGGCTTTCCCTTTCTCCTTCCTTGCTCTGCGTTCAACAACTTGTTGGGGATGATATTATTTGCTGGGGATAATCCCTTTCTGCTGGGGATATCCCTCTTCTTTTGTGGCATAGCTTGGAAACTGGCATTTCCCCGACCTTTTAGTCTAGTATGGATTTCGCCAAATCATGCTCACTGCTCTCCTTGCTCTGTTCATGGGCCTTGGCCTTGAGGTTTATAACCTTGGTTTTGTCAAAGATATCCCTCTTGATACTCGTCAATCCTTTGTCAATTCCCTTTTGCTGGGGATATCTTTCTTGACACTGGCCTCGCACTTGTTCCTTGCTGACTATACCATTTGGATGTACTAGTCAGATCTCATTTTGTAAAATTGGAAAGCTGATGGCATATTTTGAAGTCAATTCTCACTTGTTCTGACCAAACAAACTCTATTGGGGAATTTTTCGATGAAAGGAAAAAGATAAAAGGGAACAGAATAAAAAAGACAAAGGAAAAAGATGACTCTTTAACAAAAGAAACTATAAATAAAAACCTATCAAACGCCGATACCGACTCTAATGGTCATGACATGTATATGTGGCCTATCCTCTGCCGTCAATCGTCTTTCAAGATCTTCAATTGGCAATTCCCCATCTGATTCTCAATCCTATTCGACTTGTAGTGCCCGAAGGGTTTTCACTATCAAGTCTCTCTCATTTTTGGTTTTTCTCTCAGCTTTCATCGCCTTATGGTGCCTGTGAAGGTTTTCACCGATAAGACTTTCTCATTTGTATCCCTTTCCAGCTGGGGATTTGGAGTGTCACCGGTATGACTCTTTCTGCTGGAGATTAGAGTCCTTTCTGCTGTGGAACAGAATGTTATGTTCACCGGTAAGACTCTCCATTTGTCTGACTTGGCATCTTTTGAAGACTGATCAGAAGGTCTTTCTTTGGACAGTAATGTGGGTTTTTGGATAGGATAGAAAGAAAGGGTATTAAAGGCTCAAAAATGCATCGATTTTGGGTTATTAATTACAACCTTCAGAACTAGATTTATTTACAATAAACGCAACATTTGCCCCAGTTTTTGCTTGGGGATTATTTTAATTGTGTTTTTTTTTCATTTTTCAAAACTATGACCGAGCCGTGAAGTGCCTACGTATCCTCTTTGAGGAATCAGGTCAAACGTAGTTCCCAATTCCTCTGTTTTCATTTGACGTTCCCTTCTTTTTTTTGTTATCACCTCTGTTTTCTTTTCTTTTCTTTTCTTTTTTTTCATTTTGTTGTTTTATTTCTTTCTTTTTTTTTCTTCGTTGCTACTGATTCCGAACGAGGGGTATGAAAGAAAATAAATAAGGCTCAAAAGGGGTAACGAAGGATAAAGTGTTTATGTAGCAGAACAAAATGCCTTCGTCATTCCAGTCTTCAAACATGTCAAGTGCAAACAATACAATTTAAACAAAGATTTGTAGCCTCTTCTGATGGTGTTGGACTTGACAATTATATTCAACATTTGCTTTTTCATTTGTCATTTCTAAAGCACCGTTGGGCGACACTCTCATTATCATGAACGACCCTCATGCCAATTTGGCGAATCTTTCTTTTAACGGTTTTCTTTGTGTTTTACTTTCCCCAGTTCCATATAACTCGGGCTCTGAATAATCTCAAACCGTCCTTATTTTCTTTAAATGCTTTGATCACCTTCTCGGGGTTTTATGATTAACTTTTAAGATTAGGCCCAAATTGTGTGTGCAAGTCATGTCACTAGAATCGGCGTTGAATAAAAATGATAAAAGGACTAAACAAAAGAAAACTGGAAATAATAGAAGACCGAATTTGCTTTAGACTACCGGTGGTATGGTTTGAACAACAAGACAAATGAAACAAACCAGAATAAAATCCTAAAACAACCTGGACAAACTTAAACAAACCGCTGTGACAAAACGGAAAGATAAGCGGAAAGATATTGACACAAAACAAAATCCGAATTACAATCCTAATAATCCGAACAAACAGAAATGACAAGAAAATAAGCCACCACAAGCTTCTCTCTTGCTAACCAAGGAACGGAGCGTCCTCCCACTTTATAAAAAACTGGCATCTTAGCCACGGAGCTTTGCATCAATACTGCCAAGACCATTACCAGCTTCAACATTATCAACCTCCGTCGGCAAGTTCTCGAGGGGGTTCGAGTGCTCCATGTCACTGTTATTAATCACAATCCCGCCCTTCTTGGATCATTTTCTCTACTTCCCTTCTCCAACTATGACAGCTCTCAATGTTGTGCCCTATGACATTGGCGTGGTATGCGCATCGCGCTGCCGGATCAAAGTTCCTTGCAAGTGGGTTTGGAGTACATGCGGGGAGTGGCTCAATCAAGCCAGCATGCCTTAGCCTTCCAAACAGACTGGCATAAGATACTCCGATAGGGGTGAGAGCCTTTCCCTGTTTCAACAACCTCTTCATTCTTGCATGTTAACAGGGCCGGAAACCTGCTCCAGATGGCTTTTGGTAGGCTTGTGTGGGTGGGTAGGCATTTCGTGGAGCCGGGTACCCGGAAAGTGAAGTATGGCTTTTAAGGTCACAGGGAAAGAAATGGTGTTGGGGAGCGGAGAAGCATTGAGGAGTGATGGAGATACTCGGGTAGCTGGGAAAGCTGCCATAAGTGGGTCAGGATGGAAAGTACGGAGGATCTTCTGTTATGGTGTTGGGTGCTTGGGTAATGACAGAGTTCAAGAGGCTTGGCGGTGGAGGGGGTGGTGCTTTTCCTGTTATCCATGCCTGATACATGTCTGCCACATGCTGTCTCAGCATTTTCACTTCTTCTACCAACCCGTTGTTCCGTTCGACCAATTGTTGTCGGTCATCAGTACCGACCCACTCGGTTCTGCGGTTCTGAGCCATTGTCCTTTGACTTTGCTTTGCAGGGAGGAGTTACCACAACCAACCACTTTTCTATATATGAACACAACAAAGGGAAGCCATCACATTAGTGTTAGGGCATTTGACAAACAATCATATATCAGAGATACAATGCACCTAAGCAGTTAGACAATTGTGCCCCTCTGAAAATCTCCCACATTTTCCTTTATTTATTTATTTTTTCTTTTTTAATAGTGGTCGAATCTTATGGAGATTGCCTACGTATCATGACCCCGCATGAATCAGACTTTGCGTAGTTCGGACAATAAAAGATAAACAATAATAAACATTTTTCAATTTTCATATTAGAACAAACTGGGTTTCAAAGGTTTGAAGATGACCTACAAACTCGAAAATCAAACAACCCACGTATTCTAATCAAAAGATTTGCAAACTTCAAAAACAAATGGCCAACTTACTTCCTCCGTTTGCTAATTTTAACCAAATGGTTATTTTTGCAAACGTGGCCCCTTCCAACTTTCACATGAGTTTTGAGGCCGAGGAGGCTTATTTTATGACACTTTACAAACCTGTCCGTTCTTTTACGAAAATAACCTTTCGACAACTGAAAGATACTCTAAGGCTATTTCGGCAAGAACGGTTTAAGACGCGACCGAATCTGGCTCGGCTTATCATGACAAACTTCAAACGGTATTCACCTGACCGCTGACTCTTTGTTTTTTTTTCTTCTTTTCAAATTACAAAAAAACCCTGTGTTGCAAACACAGCCCTTCAGTGCCTCGGGGACGAAGATTTTAAGGTTGTGCGGGTCAACTGGAGCAAATCTAAAACAATGACCCAAAAGGTGGCTGTTTATGCAAAGTCAGCCTTCCGGCGTCCCTTTCGGGAACATTCGGCTATTTATGACAAAACAGCCTCACCAGACTTATTTATGACTCTTTTTATCATTTTTCAAAAATAGAAAACTCAATATTGCAAACACGACCTTTCAACGCCTCGGGGACAAAGGTTATTAAGGCTGTGTGGGTCAACTGGACCAAAATCCTAAACATGACCAAAAGGTGGTTGTTTATGCAAAGTCAGCCTTCCGGCGTCCTTTTCGGGAACATTCGGCTATTTATAACAAAACAACATCACCTGACTTATTTATGACTCTTTTTATCGTATTTCGAATTAGAAAAGTCAATATTGCAAACACGGCCTTTCAACGTCTCGGGGACGAGGATTTTTAAGGCTGTGTGGGTCAACTGGACCAAATCTTAAAAAATGACCCAAAGGTGGTTGTTTATGCAAAGTCAGCCTTCCGGCGTCCCTTTCGGGAACATTCGGCTATGTCTTGATAAAACAGCGTCACCCGACTTCTTTATGACAAAATTAAAATTTTGACATGTTTTTTTTTTATTATTTTTTATTTGTTTTTGGCTATTTTAGCAAAAAGGGGGGGGGGGAGTTGGACATCACCCGACTTATTTATGACAAAATTAAAATTTTGACATGTTTTTTTTTTAATTTGTTTTTGGTTATTTTAGCAAAAAGGGGGGTTGGACATCACCCGACTTATTTATGACAAAATTAAAATTTTGACATGTTTTTTTTTTGTTTATTTATTTGTTTTTGGCTATTTTAGCAAAAAAAGGGGTTGGACCCGATGAGGGTTGCCTACGTATCTCACATCCGGTGAGAATCAATCCCGCGTAGTTCGGGTATTCAAGAATAAGTAGATGAACTAACTTATTCTTTTTATTATTATTATCTTTTTTTGAATTTGTGAAAGAACTACTTTAAAAGAAGAAAGGAATTTTACTTTTAGTAAAAGAAATGCTTCTAAAAAATATTTTTTGAATTTTGAATTTTCTTTTCAATTTTGAAAGAAGAATCAAAATATTTTCGGATTTTTTTTTAAAAAAAGAAAACATTTTTATTATTTTTGTTTTATCAACAATGGAAAATAAAGATATTTATATTATTTTTGCAAGACATATCTTTTTGAAATTTTACTTTGAATTTTCTTGGCAAGACAAATACTCTTTGCAACAAATTAAGATATATATATATATATCTTTTGGAAATAAAAAAAACTTTTCGGATTTATATATATATATATATATATATATATATATATATATATATATATATTTGCGACAAATAATGAAAGACTCTTTTTTTTATTTTTTTTATTTTTCATAAGCAAATAAATAATAAAAAAAACATTTTAAAAATAAGACTCTTCTTCATTTTCATTTTCGTGGCAAGACAAACTATATATTTTTTCTATTTTTTTTTTGAAAATCAACAAAGAACAACGACTTTTTTTCGCTTTTAATAAAACAAACTAATAAGACATTTTTTTTTCATTTTCTTAAAATTTCGGCTGAGTTTTGACAGTATTTGGGCATTTGGTTTTTTTCAAAAATAAACAATCAATTCCCTAACTGCTATTTCTTTTTTTTTTTTCAGTTTCAAAATATTATTCCTCATATTCACAAGTCAGTCAACACACAAGTCCGAAACAAATAAATGCGCAAGTAGTAGCAAGTAAGATGCATCAAGATGGTCATTTTCATTTTTTGGTGCACCTGTCCTAGACAGACCCAACCCCTATGTTGAGCCTCCAAAGTCAAATGCACGTGATGCAAATAAACATTCCTACTAGAGATCCAACATGAAGCTCAGTTATTCTAGGTTCATAACCTGGGTATTTGTTCTAGACTGTGTACCCGAGCGGACAACTCGAGTCGAGGAGGGGCTACGTACCGGGTGTAAGCACGTGATTTTTGACCCTCCCCGAGAATTTTCACATTTTTAGCGTGAATATGTGAAATTGGGTCTAGTATAGCTATTTTGACTATTTTTACTTTATTTTTCTCGCAAAAGAAAAAATTACAAAAAATATATATAAAAATTTTAGTTTATGTATCCCTCATAAACTTGAAAAAATCAAAAATTGCACTTTATTTTTGTACTTTATATAATTTCGAAAATTACAAAAAAAAATATAATTCTATTAAGGTTTTGTAGTCATTTTAATTTGGAAAAAATGCAAAAATATTACTTTATATTTTATCTTTATATAAAAAACGAAAATTACAAAAAATAGTTTTATTAATATTTTGTAGCTATTTTAAATCTTGAAAAATATTAAGAAAATAATAATATAGTTTTGTTTTAAATAATTAGTCTTATTTTAGTACCTATTTTGCTTATATAGGACTAGTTAAGCAACATCGTGTTCCTATTCTCGGGTCCGGGCAAAAGAATAATATTCGGGTTCAAACTACCCGGTTTTAAGCCTAATTTTCGGACCTAGCCCATAATAAACCGAGTCCACGACACATGGGGAACCCCACCACGCGTGGGGGACACAAGTCTCGAACCCCACCACGCGTGGGGCTCATTTCCCTGGGTAAAACCATACAAATGCACGGGGAAAGACTTGGAAAAAGGGGATCTTTTTGGAAATTTTTGGACGGGGGAAATTTTTTTGAAAAGGAAGAAGCACTATTCATCCTAGCAGACCTGGCACCAAAAAACCTAACAAAAAAACACTACCAGCCCAACTCCATCACCACCGTTCAAACACCACCCGTCCCCTCCAAAACTCCAACGCCATAACCGTCGTCACCTGAACACCACGTCCAAACGACTACCTGCTCCGACGACACCATCTCCCTCGTCGTCTCGCAACCAGTCCGTCAACCAATCAACCAAACCCTACGGTCCAAAACCTATCTGCAACCCCGCTCCCCTTGTCGTCAAACAACCACTGCCTCCTCGACACCGTCCGAACACCACCCCAAAGCCACCATCAACAACCCAAACCAGTCGACCCCCGTCAACAAACACCCAAAACCCTGCTGCCCGTTACCATACTCCACCATCGTTGTCGCTGTCCGTCGCCCATGTCCAAACACCAAGCAAAACCAGTCGCAAACTCTCCCCCTAACGCTTGAACACCACCGGACAACCCCGACCGGAGCTGCTCCCCCATTTTCAGCTTTGCTGCATTTCCGAGGAGCTGTTTCTGCATGCCTTCACCGTCGTCGCACTCCCCCGTCGATAACAACCCACTTCCAGCTTCCCCACAACCACTGCTGCTCGTCGTTCAGCCCCATCGACCATCCTAGCCCAGTTCCCTCCATCTCGTCACCTTGGTTGTTCCCCGTCGATAGCCCAGTTCCCCGTCGATAGCCCAGTTCCCTCCGCAGCAACCAAACAATCCTCGGTTGTTGACAGTTGTGGGTCCGAGCTTTCTATTTCCATCGAGGTCGTCTTTGGTTCATCGAGGTCTGGTACGTCGAGGTGTTTGTCCGAGGTTCCGTCGTTGTTCTTCATTCAGTGAGGTCCGACTTGAGTTCCGTCGGAGTCGTTTTTGTCGCCCTGAGTTTGCCGAGGTTCAAAGGTTAGTAAACCTCAATGTATTAGCTAAAGAAACGCTATTTTAAATGTTCGAAGATGTAATATAGAAATTGGTATGATAACTTTCTGCTTATGTTTCACCGTATGCATTTTGGTTCATCTTTGTGTTATGTTATTCTTGTTTACTTGATGTCATTTGATTTAGTTGTATTAGGAGGTCTAGGACACAGTTTGACGTTGATTCGTTTTTCCCTTCGTTTTCTTAGTTTATTTGGACAAAATTAGTATTAGTACCTGTTGTTACTACGCCCGAAACACTCATGCGCTTAACTTCTTTTATTAAACTTTTAACAAGTTATGAGATTTTAGTTGTAAAGAAGCGGTAAGGTTTAGTATGGTTAAAGGCGTAAAAATGACATCCTTTTAAAATAAAAATAATAATAATAAAAAAAACGAGGCAAGCTTCGCAAAAAATAAAATGTACATATTGCGGAGCCTTCGCAAAAAATGTATATATTAAAATACTTAGATTTCGGGACGGGCCATTTAGCAAATTTCACGGCCCTACCAAAAAATAATAATGCGCTAGTTGCTTTAGGCGCGCCTTTAATAATGTTATCTCCCTAAACTCGGGTGCACATTTATGTGAAGCAAATCCAAATCTCAACGAAATCGAAATGTGTCTCTAATCACGGGTACATTGACTATGACGTGGTCTGAGATGCATTTCCATGACATTGCAAATTCTTTTTTTTTTTTTAAAAATAATAATAAATGAGATGAGCCTCGCCGAATAAAAAACACAAATTGTGGGCCCCTCAGTAAATACTTGTTTAAAATTACTTAGAATTCAGGAGGGTCGTTTAGCGAATTTCACGGCTTCCGCAAAATAATAACGCGATAGTCTTTTAGGCACGTGTTTAATAATTTACTTTCTTAAGCTCGGGTGTGCATTTCATGCGACCCAAATCCAAATCTCAAAACATAAAATAAAATGCGTTCCGGATTGTGGTTGCATTTCATGTGACGCAGTCCAAAGACGTATTTTAAGCGATGTTCACATTCTTGTAAAAACAATAATAATAAAGAGGTTAAAAGTTAAAATTTGCACATAAGTTCATATTCATATAAAATCAGATAATCAAGCCAAATATAACAGTTGAGCGACCGTGCTAGAACCACGGAACTCGGGAATGCCTAACACCTTCTCCCGGGTTAACAGAATTCCTTATCCGGATTTCTGGTACGCAGACTGTAATATGGAGTCATTCTTTTCCTCGATTCGGGATTAAAATTGGTGACTTGGGACACCCTAAATCTCCCAAGTGGCGACTCTGAAATAAACAAATCAATCCCGTTTCGATTGTCCTTTGATTGGAAAAACTCCCTTGCCCGCCTTGCGGGGCGGAAAAAAGAGGTGTGACAGCTCTGGCGACTCCGCTGGGGATGATACCCAGAACCACCGGTTCAGGGTTAAGAATTCGAACTTAAAATAATTGTTATTATTTGGCTTTATCTATTATCTGATTTTTACATGTTTGAGCCTAATGTGTTAAATGCTGCTTTTACCGCTTTGATATTATTTGAACTGTATATAAACTGTGCCGAAACCCATATCCTTTCTGAGTCTTCTAAATCATGAAGAAGGGTGTACTTCGTACGACTTCTTTTCTGTATAGTGTCAAATCCCAATTTAGAACGAGGTTCGGACAAGTTGCTAAGCCGGTGAAGCTTCTGTATTCCCGGTACGCTGCCCCTTCTCGGATCGAGCTGTCCGCTCGGGTAAGCGATGTCTAGAACAAACACCCAGGTTCTGAACCTAGTATAACAAAGCCACATGCCGGATCCCTAGTAGGAGCGTTTATTTGCATCATGTGCATTTGACTTAGGGGACTCAACACATGGGTTGGGTCCGTCTAGGACAAGCAACCTGAAAATAATAGACCATCTTTTGGCATCCTATGTGCTACATGTTGTATTTATTCAAGGGCGAATGGGTCATTGGGTCATTTCCAGCTTGATGTTATTTTAATCAAAGCATGGGGAACATTTGCGGAATCCAAGAAGTCTTGGTATTCCTTATGTCCCCCACGCTTCATTTTGGGAAAAGCATATGGGGAACATTTGTGGGATCCAAGAAGTCTTGGGATTCCCTATGTCCCCATGCTTCATTTTTCGGGAAACGCACATGGGGAACATTTGCGGAATCCAAGAAGTCTTGGAATTCCCTATGTCCCCCATGCCGCATTTTTGAAAATATAAAAATATAAAAAATAAAAAAATAAAAATATATATATATATATATATATATATATATATATATATATGTATATATAAAACATTGAAAATTCAAAAAAAAAAAGATTGTGTATGTTTTCATCACCATCCACAAATTAGAAAATAGTGAAAAAAGAGGAGAAAATAACAGTGTAGAGATATAACTACTTATTGTTAGAAAAAAAAACAAATGTCCAAGTAGTGTCGAAACTCTGCCGAAATTTTGAGAAAATAAAAAAAAATGTCTTATTAGTTTGTTTTATTAAAGCAAAGGAAAAGCAGAAAAAATCATTATTGTTTTGCCTTGTTTTTTCTTTTAAAAAAAAACATTAATAGAAAAGAAAATAGTTTGTCTTGCCATAAAAATGAAAAAAAAGAGTCTTGTTTTTAAAATATGCTTTATTTATTTGTTTATGAAAATAACAAAATTAAAATAATCCAAAAATATTTTTTCCATTATTGACTTCTTTAGAAAGTCTTTCTAATTGTTTTTTTTAAAAAAAAATAATATTAAAAAAAAACAAATCCGAAAATATTTTGATTCTTTTTTCAAAATTGAAAAGAAAATTCAAAATTCAAAAAAATATATTTTGAGAAGCATTTCTTTTATTAAAAGTAAAATTCCGAAAAAATATTTTCTTCTTCTTTTTTAGAATAAAAAAAAAGCAAATTAAAATTCAAAAAATATATCTTAGAAGTGTTTCTTTTAAAAAGAAAATCAACCAAAAAAAATGCTTCCTTTCTTCTTTAAAATTAGTTCTTTTGTCCGAACTACGCGGTTTTGATTCTCACCGGATGTGAGATACGTAGGCAACCCTCATCGGGTCCAACCCCACCATTTTGCTAAAAAAGTCAAAAATAAATAAATAACAAAAATATATGTCAAATTTTGGTGATGCTGTTTTGTCATAAATAGTCGAATGTTCCCGAAAGGGACGCCGGAAGGCTGACTTTGCACAAACAGCCACCTTTGGGTCATTTTTAAGACTTGATCCAGTTGACCCCCACAACCTAAAAATCTTCGTCCCCGAGACGTTGAAAGGCCGTGTTTGCAATGTTGAGTTTTCTAATTTGAAAATCGATAAAAAGAGTCATAAATAAGTCAGGTGATGCTGTTTTGTCATAAATAGCCGAATGTTCCCGAAAGGGACGCCGGAAGGCTGACTTTGCATAAACAACCACCTTTGGGTCATTTTTTAAGGTTTGGTCCAGTTGACCCACACAGCCTTAAAATCTTCGTCACCGAGGCGTCGAAAGGCCGTGTTTGCAACACCAGGTTTTTATTGCAATTTGAAAAAAAAAAAAACAAAGAGTCAGCGGTCAGGTGGATACCGTTTGGATTTTTGGTCAAAATAAGCCGAGCCAGCTTCGGCCGCGTCTTAAACCGTTCTTACCGAAATAGCCTTAGAGTATCTTTCAGTTGTCGAAAGGTTATTTTTGTAAAAGAATGAACAAGTTTGTAAAGTGCCAAAATAATCCTCCCCGACCTCAAAATTCATATGAATTTGGAAGAGGCCACATTTGCAAAAATAACCGTTTGGTCGCATTTGTCGAACAGAGAAAATGAGCTAGCTTTTTGTTTTTGAGTTTATAAATCTTTAATTAGAATATGTGGTTTGTTTGATTTTTCAGTATGTAAATTGAAAAAAAAATGTCGAGTATTGTTTATCTTTAGTCCGAACTACGCAAGGTCTGATTCATGCGGGGTCATGATACATAGGCAATCTCCATAAGATTCGACCACAACAAAAAAGCAAAAAAAAAAAAATGAAAAATGAATGAAAAAGAGAAAAAAAAACAAAGGTAAATAAATAAATAAATAAATATATATATATACATATTGATAATAATAAGGACCGACTGAGTCCATTCTAACATATTTGGTTTTGAATTGTGAAGAAAGTTGAGGTGGTTGGTTTGTGCCTCAAAGAAAAATGACAACTAACGTCGAAGCTGTTACAAGTGCTCCAGAGACTCAGAGTGGGAAGGTTCCTCGTCATGAGTCACAATTTGCGACACAACAAGAGCAGTACCACTCTCCTGAGTATCACTCGTACTCGTTTGATCTTGCTGCAAAAACTGAGAAGCCTGCCCGAAAGATGGTACAGGAAGAAATGACCCAAAGAGTGAAAAGCTTAGAACAATGGTTGGAAAACATACAAGGGCTAGCAGGCCAAAAGAGTGTTGCCTTCAAAGATCTATGTATGTTCCCCGATGTCCACTTGCCGCCTGGTTTCAAGACCCCCAAATTTGAAAAGTACGATGGACATGGAGATCCCATAGCCCACCTGAAAAGGTATTGCAATCAACTGAGAGGGGCAGGAAGAAATGAAAAATTGTTGATGGCTTATTTTGTGGAAAGCCTTACGGGAGTAGCCTCCGAATGGTTTATGGATCAAGACACGTCTCGCTGGTATGTCTGGGATGACATGGCACAGGCCTTTGTCAGACAGTTCCAATACAACATCGACATTCCCCCAGACCGCATTTCCCTTTCAAACCTGAAGAAGAAACCAAGTGAAAGTTTCAGGGAATATGCCATAAAATGGAGAGAGCAAGCAGCTCGAGTTAAGCCACCCATGGATGACCACGAGCTAATTACTGTCTTCCTTCAAGCGCAAGAGCCAGATTACTTTCAAAACATGGTGTCCGCAGTTGGCAAAACCTTCTCGGAAGCAATCAAAATTGGAGAAATGGTAGAGAATGGTCTTAAGACAGGCAAAATTATAAGTCAAGCTGTTCTTAAAGCCGCAACTCAGGCTGTCCGGGTTGAGTCAGATAATCTTAGCGACACAAATGAGGAGATTGAAGAAATCATGATGACATCAGGGTCTAGAAGAGGTCCCAGGAGAACATCTCGAAGGTATGAGCAGCCTCCTCAGATTTTCTATGGCTCCCCTGAGCAGTATTATCCACCTCAGGACGCTCAATACTCTGTCGCTCCACCTCAGTATGTTGTCCAGCCACCAAAACACCCCAGGAGGCGAGCACGAGCATCACAAAATCTCCAGAAGTCTCCACAAAATTTTCAGGTGCCCTATAACCCACAGCCAAGCCAGTGGTATAAAGGGGAACAAAGGTTGAAAGATAATTTTACACCAATAGGAGAGTCCTATGAAAGCTTATTTGAGAAATTAAAGAATCATGACATGATTGCACCTATTCCTCCAAATCGTGTGGACCCACGTGCAAGAAGCTTTGACCCTTCTAAAAGGTGTGAATACCATTCCAATGCCCAGGGGCACAATGTTGAAAGCTGTCGGGATTTGAAAAGAGAAATAGAAAGAATGATCCAAGAAGGGCGGATTGTGATCAATAACAGTGACACGGAGCACTCGAACCCTATCGAGAATTTGTTGACAGAAGGTGACGATGTTGAAGCGGGTAATGGTCTTGGCAGTATTGATACAAAGCTTAGTGGCTAAGATGCCAATTTTTGATAAAGTGGAAGGACGCTTCGTTCCTTGGTCAGCAAGAGAGAAGCTTGTGGTGGCTCATTTTGTGGTCATTTTTGTTGTTCGGATTGTTAAGGTTATAATTCGGATTTTGTCCTGTGTCAAACCTTCTTATCTTTCCATTTTGTCATAGCAGTTTGTTTAATTTTTGTCCAGTTTGTGTTAGGATTTTATTCTGGTTGTTTTGTTTGTTTTATTATTCAAACCATTTCGCCGGTAGTCTAATACAAAACCGGTCTTTTGTTAGTTCCAATCGTCTTTTGTTTAGTCCTTTATCATTTCGTTCAATGCCGATTCTAGGGACATGACATGCGCACCCAGTTTGGGCCTAATCTTAAAAGTTAATCATAAAACCCCGGAAAGGAAATCAGACCATTTAAAGAAAATAAGGACGGTTTGAGATTATTCAGGGCTCTAGTCATGTGGAACTGGGGCAAGTTAAGCACAAAGAAAACCGTTAAAAGCAAGATTCGCCAAGCTGGCATGAGGGTTGTTCAAGATAATGAGAGTTAGAGTATCGCCCAACGGTGCGTTAGAAGTGACAAATGAACAAACAAATGTTGAATATAATTGTCAAGTCCAGCACCATCAGAAGAGACTATAAATTTAAATTGTGTTGTTTGCACTTGGTATGTTTTGAAGACTGGAATGACGAAGGCATTTTGTTCTGCTACCTAAACACTTTATCCTTCGTTAGCCCTTTGAGCCTTATTTGTTTTCTTTCATACCCCTCGTTCGGAATCAGTAGCAACGACTAGGAGATACGAACATGGGAAAAAAAAGAGAGAAAGAAAAGAAAAAAAATGATAACAAAGAAAAAAAAGAAAATCAAATGAAAAAGAGGAATTGGGAACTACGTTTGACTTGATTCCTCAAAGAGGATACGTAGGCGCTTCACGGCTCGGTCATAGTTTTGAAAAATGAAAAAAAATCAATTAAAATATCCCCAAGCAAGAAACTGGGGCAAAAGTTGCGTTTGTTGTAAATAAATCTAATTCCGAAGGTTGTAATTAATAACCCAAAATTAATGTATTTTTGAGCCTTTTATACCCTTTCTTTCTAGCCGATCCAAAACCCACATTACGGTCCAAGAAAGACCTTCTGATCAGTCTTCAAAAGATGCCAAGTCAGACAAATGTTGTCTTACCGGCGAACATGACATTCTGTTCCACAGCAGAAAGGACTCTAATCTCCAAAAGAAAGAGTCATACTGGCAACACTCCAAATCCTCAGCTGGAGAGAGATATAAAACGAGAGAGTCTTATTGGTGAAAACCTTCACAGGCACCATAAGGCGGTGAAAGCTGAGAGAAAACCAAAATGAGAGAGACTTGATAGTGAAAACCCTTCGGGCACTACAAGTCGAATAAGATTGAGAATCAGATGGGGAATCGCCAATTGAAGATCTTGAAAGATGATTGACGGTAGAGGATAGGCCACATACGCATGTCATGGCCATTAGAGTCGGTATCTGCGTTTGATAGATTTTTATTTATAGTTTCTTTTGTAAAAGAGTCATCGTTTCCTTTGTCTTTTATTTTGTTTCTTTTATCTTTCTCCTTTCATAGAAAAATTCCCCAATAGAGTCTGTCTGGTCAGAACAAGTATGAAATGACTTCAAATATGCCATCAGCTTTTCAAGATGAGATCTGACTAGTACCTCCAAATGATATAGTCAACAAAGAACAAGCGCGAGGCCGGTGTCAAAAAAGATATCCCCCGCAAAGGGAATTGACAAAAGGATTGACGAGCGTCAAGAGAGATATCCTTGCCAAAACCAAGGTTATAAACCTCAAGGCCAAGGCCCATGAACAGAGCAAGGAGAGCAGTGAGCAGGATTTGGGAAATCCATACTAGACTGAAAGGTCGGGGAAAATGCCAAGTTTCCGAGCTATACCACAAAAGAAGAGGGATATCCCCAGCAGAAAGGGATTATCCCCAGCAAATAATATCATCCCCAACAAGTTGAGGAGCACAGAGCGATGAAAGAGGAAGGGAAAGCCATCCCAGTAGGAGTATCACAACCAACCACCATGTTTTAAACTAACAAAATTTTGTTTGATTTGAAACAGGTAAAGGAAATGGCATTGATGCAGAAACGCATGCCACAAGGGATATTATCAAACTGGGGCAGAAAATTTTCCTTCCATTTAGAAAGTTTTCTGGAAGTCAGGTACCCCCAGCTGATAACATTTTACCCCCCAACAGGTAAGTAAATAATTCCCAACAGCGTTATCCCTAGCAGTTGCGAGGAGTCCAACACAAGGTTGGAAAGTCGGTATCCTCAGCGGTTCCTTTCGGGGAAAGGCAAAACGACTCTCAATGGAGGTAGTCTTCGAAGGAAGAAGCTATACAAAAACAAAAAAAAAAGTTAAAAAAAAAAAGAAAAAAGAAAAAAGAGAAGAATAAAAGATAATAATGAAAAAAAGAGAAAAAAGAAAAAAAGGGAAAAAGTCATCCCCATCTAAATCATCCCCAACAGTTTCGAGGGAAGACAACGCAGGTAAGTAAATAATTCAAAAAAAAGAAGAAGAAGAAGGAAATGGTTCACGCATAGGAGACGCACTTCCTAGTTTGGAATCACTAGAGTTCACCTATAGGAGACACATTTCCTCCTAAGTTTGGTTTAAGTTTTACCCATAGGAGACGCATTTCCTCCTAGGTTTGTTTTAGTTTCACCCATAGGAGACGCATTTCCTCCTAGGTTTGTTTCAGTTTCACCCATAGGAGACGCATTTCCTCCTAAGTTTAAGTTTTACCCATAGGAGATGCATTTCCTCCTAGGTTTGTTTTAGTTTCACCCATAGGAGACGCATTTCCTCCTAGGTTTGTTTCAGTTTCACCCATAGGAGACGCATTTCCTCCTAAGTTTAAGTTTTACCCATAGGAGACGCATTTCCTCCTAGGTTTGTTTTAGTTTCACCCATAGGAGACGCATTTCCTCCTAGGTTTGTTTTAGTTTCACCAATAGGAGATGCATTTCCTCCTAAATGGCTGTTGAAGATAATAATAATAAATAATAAAAAAACTATAAAAAAACAAGACCTAGTCTGATGAACCTTCTCCTAGGATCAAAATCTTAGTTTGACGAATTTTTCTCCTAAGATAGAGACCTAGTCTGATGAACCTTCTCCTAGGATCAAAATCTTAGTCTGACGAATTTTTCTCCTAAGATAGAGACCTAGTCTGACGAACCTTCTCCTAGGATCAAAATCTTAGTCTGACGAATTTTTCTCCTAAGATAGAGACCTAGTCTGATGAACCTTCTCCTAGGATCAAAATCTTAGTCTGATGAATCTTTCTCCTAAGATACCAAAAAAAATGACCTAGTCTGATGAACCTTCTCCTAGGATCAAAATCTTAGTCTGATGAATCTTTCTCCTAAGATACCAAAAACGAGACCTAGTCTGATGAACCTTCTCCTAGGATCAAAATCTTAGTCTGATGAATCTTTCTCCTAAGATACCAAAAAAGCAAGACCTAGTCTGATTAACCTTCTCCTAGGATCAAAATCTTAGTCTGACGAATTTTTCTCCTAAGATAGAGACCTAGTCTGACGAATCTTCTCCTAGGATCAAAATCTTAGTCTGATGAATCTTTCTCCTAAGATACCAAAAAAACAAGACCTAGTCTGATGAACCTTCTCCTAGGATCAAAATCTTAGTCTGACGAATTTTTCTCCTAAGATAGAGACCTAGTCTGACGAACCTTCTCCTAGGATCAAAATCTTAGTCTGATGAATCTTTCTCCTAAGATACCAAAAAGAAAAGACCTAGTCTGATGAACCTTCTCCTAGGATCAAAATCTTAGTCTGATGAATTTTTCTCCTAAGATAGAGACCTAGTCTGACGAACCTTCTCCTAGGATCAAAATTGAAGTTAGGCGCCCACTTGTATAACAAGAATACATTTTAGGTTATATTTTATTTTAGGAGACTCACTTCCTAAATAGAGATTTTACCCATAGGAGATGCACATCCTAGTCTAGTGTTTAGTTCACTCTCAGCACTGCATCAGCAGTATCGGTGGGCTACGATTTTGCTAACGACTCACAAACCTTCCCAGTACAAACTGGGTTAGGAAATTTTGTTTGTTTTGTTTGTTTTGATTGTCAGGGACCCGCCTGTAGAACGGAGTTTGTGGTATGTCAAAGATCGAAGAAGTCAGGAGTCCGCCTGTCAAAGATCAAGCAGTGACCCACTGGAAAGCAGAAGGATTACAACAGAAATCCCCAGCATTCAATCCAAGTTAGAAGCTCGCCTCAAGAACGCGAATCAATAGTCTGGGATGATCAACAGAAGCTGGTCACAAAAACAAAAAAACAAGAAAAAAAAGAAAAAAGGAAAGAAAAGAGCCCAAAATACGGAAGTGGAGAACATATGTGATCTGCTCAGGAACTAGCGCCTACAACTAGCAAGTATCAAGGTTCAAATCCAAAGTCTGTATGAAGCACCATTCAAGACTCAAGATCAAGTTTCAGAAGACTTAGAGATAGGAATCCTTGTAACTAGTAGCTGATAGGCTTAGTTAGTCTTTTTCAGTTTTCATTTTTGTTGTAATGACAGGACCGCGGACCGGAACCTCAACGGAACGGCACCTCGATCGGCTCTTCACCTCGGTACACTTCACTATCTCTCTCATTCCCGAACTACACGTGGCCTGATTCCTGTATAACCAAGGATATGTAGGCAGCTCAGATACCAGGGCTCGGTCACATTCCCTCCCTTTCCTTAAGTGTAGTCCGTCCAAGTAATGGTCGGGTCAAAAACACGTCTAGTCGTTCTTTGTCGGAAAACTCTTCGTGTTTCCAGTCAAAGAGGGGCAGCTGTAAGCACGTGATTTTTGACCCTCCCCGAGAATTTTCACATTTTTAGCGTGAATATGTGAAATTGGGTCTAGTATAGCTATTTTAACTATTTTTACTTTATTTCGTTGCAAAAAGAAAAATTTACAAAAAATATATATAAAAATTTTAGTTTATGTATCCCTCATAAACTTGAAAAAATCAAAAATTGCACTTTATTTTTGTACTTTATATAATTTCGAAAATTACAAAAAAATATAATTCTATTAAGGTTTTGTAGTCATTTTAATTTGGAAAAAATGCAAAAATATTACTTTATATTTTATCTTTATATAAAAACCGAAAATTACAAAAAATAGTTTTATTAATATTTTGTAGCTATTTTAAATCTTGAAAAATATTAAGAAAATAATAATATAGTTTTGTTTTAAATAATTAGTCTTATTTTAGTAGCTATTTTGCTTATATAGGACTAGTTAAGCAACGTCGTGTTCCTATTTCTCGGGTCCGGGCAAAAGAATAATATTCGGGTTCAAACTACCCGGTTTTAGGCCTAATTTTCGGACCTAGCCCAAAATAAACCGAGTCCACGACACATGGGGAACCCCACCACGCGTGGGGGACACAAGTCTCGAACCCCACCACGCGTGGGCTCATTTCCCTGGGTAAAACCATACAAATGCACGGGGAAAGACTTGGAAAAAGGGGATCTTTTTGGAAATTTTTGGACGGGGGAAATTTGTTTGAAAAAAAGGAAGAAGCACTATTCATCCTAGCAGACCCGGCACCAAAAAACCTAACAAAAAAACACTACCAGCCCAACTCCATCACCACCGTCCAAACACCACCCGTCCCCTCCAAAACTCCAATGCCATAACCGTCGTCACCTGAACACCACGTCCAAACGACCACCTGCTCTGACGACACCATCTCCCTCGTCGTCTCGCAACCAGTCCGTCAACCAATCAACCAAACCCTACGGTCCAAAACCTATCTGCAACCCCCCTTGTCGTCAAACAACCACTGCCTCCTCGACACCGTCCGAACACCACCCCAAAGCCACCATCAACAACCCAAACCAGTCGACCCCCGTCAACAAACACCCAAAACCCTGCTGCCCGTTACCATACTCCACCATCGTCGTCGCTGTCCGTCGCCCACGTCCAAACACCAAGCAAAACCAGTCGCAAACTCTCCCCCTAACGCTTGAACACCACCGGACAACCCCGACCGGAGCTGCTCCCCCATTTTCAGCTTTGCTGCATTTCCGAGGAGCTGTTTCTGCATGCCTTCACCGTCGTCGCACTCCCCCGTCGATAACAACCCACTTCCAGCTTCCCCACAACCACTGCTGCTCATCATTCAGCCCCATCGACCATATCCTAGCCCAGTTCCCTCCATCTCGTCACCTTGGTTGTTCCCCGTCGATAGCCCAGTTCCCCGTCGATAGCCCAGTTCCCTCCGCAGCAACCAAACAATCCTTGGTTGTTGACAGTTGTGGGTCCGAGTTTTCTATTTCCATCGAGGTCGTCTTTGGTTCATCGAGGTCTGGTACGTCGAGGTGTTTGTCCGAGGTTCCGTCGTTGTTCTTCATTCAGTGAGGTCCGACTTGAGTTCCGTCGGAGTCGTGTTTGTCGCCCTGAGTTTGCCGAGGTTCAAAGGTTAGTAAACCTCAATGTATAAGCTAAAGAAACGCTATTTTAAATGTTCGAAGATGTAATATAGAAATTGGTATGATAACTTTCTGCTTATGTTTCACCGTATGCATTTTGGTTCATCTTTGTGTTATGTTATTCTTGTTTACTTGATGTCATTTGATTTAGTTGTATTAGGAGGTCTAGGACACAGTTTGACGTTGATTCATTTTTCCCTTCGTTTTCTTAGTTTATTTGGACAAAATTAGTATTAGTACCTGTTGTTACTACGCCCGAAACACTCATGCGCTTAACTTCTTTTATTAAACTTTTAACAAGTTATGAGATTTTAGTTGTAAAGAAGCGGTAAGGTTTAGTATGGTTAAAGGCGTAAAAATGACATCCTTTTAAAATAAAAATAATAATAAAAAAAAACGAGGCAAGCTTCGCAAGGAAAAAATGTACAGATTGCGGGGCCCTCACAAAATATATGTATTAAATACTTAGATTCCGGGACGGGCCGTTTAGCAAATTTCACGGCCCTACCAAAAAATAATAATGCGCTAGTTGCTTTAGGCGCGCCTTTAATAATGTTATCTCCCTAAACTCGGGTGCACATTTATGTGACCCAAATCCAAATCTCAACGAAATCGAAATGTGTCTCTAATCACGGGTACATTGACTGTGACGTGGTCTGAGATGCATTTCCATGACGTTGCAAATTCTTTTTTTTATTTTAAAAAAAAATAATAAGAATGAGATGAGCCTCGCCGAATAAAAACACAAATTGCGGGGCCCTCAGTAAATACTTGTTTAAAATTACTTAGAATTCAGGAGGGTCGTTTAGCGAATTTCACGGCCTCCGCAAAATAATAACGCGATAGTCTCTTTAGGCGCGTGTTTAATAATTTACTTTCTTAAGCTCGGGTGTGCATTTCATGCGACCCAAATCCAAATCTCAAAACATCAAATAAAATGCGTTCCGGATTGTGGGTGCATTTCATGTGACGCAGTCCAAAGACGTGTTTTAAGCGATGTTCACATTCTTGTAAAAACAATAATAATAAAGCGGTTAAAAGTTAAAATTTGCACATAAGTTCATATTCATATAAAATCAGATAATCAAGCCAAATATAACAGTTGAGCGACCGTGCTAGAACCACGGAACTCGGGAATGCCTAACACCTTCTCCCGGGTTAACAGAATTCCTTATCCGGATTTCTGGTACGCATACTGTAATATGGAGTCATTCTTTTCCTCGATTCAGGATTAAAATTGGTGACTTGGGACACCCTAAATCTCCCAAGTGGCGACTCTGAAATAAACAAATCAATCCCGTTTCGATTGTCCTTTGATTGGACAACTCGAGTCGAGGAGGGGGCTACGTACCGGGGACCCGCGAGATCGTCCGGCTTTGTAACTTGTCCGGCCTCTTTCTTATTTCAGGTATTGACACTAACAGAATAGGGAGTCTCGACCAGCGAGCTTCTCCCCGGAGGTAAGAAGAGAAGGGTTTCGGCACAGTTTATATACAGTTCAAATAATATCAAAGCGGTAAAAACATCATTTAGCACATTGAGCCCAAACATGTAACGAAATCAGATAAAACCAAATATAACAATTCATCTAAAGCTCGAATTTCTAACCCTGAACCAGTGGTTCTGGGTCTAGTTCCCCAGTGGAGTCGCCAGAGCTGTCACACCTCCTTTTTCCGCACCCGCGAGGGTGCAAGGGAGTTTTTCCAATTAAAGGACAATCGAGACGGGATTGGTTTATTTATTTCAGAGTCGCCACTTGGGAGATTTAGGGTGTCCCAAGTCACCAATTTTAATCCCGAATCGAGGAAAAGAATGACTCCATATTACAGTCTGCGTACCAGAAATCCGGATAAGGAATTCTGTTAACCCGGGAGAAGGTGTTAGGCATTCCCGAATTCCGTGGTTCTAGCACGGTCGCTCAACTGTTATATTCGGCTTGATTATCTGATTTTATACAAATATGAACTTATGTGCAAATTTTAACTTTTTACCGCTTTCATAATAATTATTATTATTTACAAGGAATTGCAACGTTGTGAAAATGTATCTCGAACCACGTTACAATCAATGTACCCGTGGTCGTTGACACACTTTGACGCCGTTGAGATTTTGAATTTGGGCCATATCAATGTGCACCCGAGTTTAAGGAAATTAAATTATTAAAGGCGCGCCTAAAGCGACTAGCGTATCATCTACTTTGGGTAGGGTCGTGGATTTGCTAAACGGTCCATCCCGAAGTCTAAGCAATTTTAAAGCAAATATTTACTAAGGGCCCCGCAATTTTGTATTTTTATTCGGCGAGGCTCATCTCATTCTTATTTTTAAAAGAAATTTGCAACGTCATGGACACGCATCTCGAACCACGTCACAATCAATGTACCCGTGATTAGAAACACATTTCGACTCCGTTGAGATTTGGATTTGGGTCACATAAATGTGCACCCGAGTTTAAGAAGGTAAGATTTATTAAGGCGCATCCTAAAGAGACTAATGTATTGTTATTTTAGGAAGAGGCCGTGAACGTTCATTAAACGACCAAATCCAAAGTCTAGTCAATGGTTATGTATTTATTGAGGGCCCCAGCGATGTGTGATTTATTTGGTGAGGCTCGTCTCATTTTATTTTAAGGATAAACCTACAGTGACTATATTTTCTATTAAATTTGTCTCTAAAATAAAAGAAAATATCTTAATTATTTACATGCTGAAAACGTAACTTATTAGTTATTAGTTTACGGCTAATGCGAATGGAAAATTGCGATCGAGTTTGTACAAAGAAAAACTGCTTTCATTTTTATATTCTGTTATTTACTAATGCTAGAACATGAGATAGATACACAATAATATCAAAAACAGATTAATTATTCTCCGATTAATTTAAACTAACATTATTAGATGAAGAAATTATACATATGCAACCTCATTACTCATTAATCATTCAACTACATCTTTATACAAAGAAAGAAAAATTATATTCAACCACAAATCTAAACAGGAGGAATTCAACAGGAACAAAGCCTGATTAATATTTCATTTTTTTTGCTTCAAGCCGAGATTGTACAAATGTGTACCTGGAAACAGCAGTACAAGAACAAAAGAAGGAGAAGTCAGCAGCAATAATACCACAGCAACAACAGATTCGGCAACACCGCAAAACCAGTAACAACCAGTAGAATAACCCAGCAGCGGATTGAAAAATCAGCAATACAAAAGTGCAATCACGATATAAATTTTAAAATATGACAAATATATTACTACTACTCAAATTTACCGAGACGAGACGTGAAAGCAAAGAACACACCGAGCCAACAAAAGTAACATGAATACTCACGTTTAACAGCAACGTTGAGTTTCAACATCTCGAACTCGCCAAAAAATGGACAGTAACAAACTCGACGGAACTCATAACACGAACGGCAAACTCAAGAGTGGTTTCATGGCTGCACTAGTTGGTCGCTTCTGGGGGGTTTGAGACGAGGAGAGGCTGGTTTAGGTGGTTGTTTGGCTTGAGGAAGGAGCAACTATGGAGGGTCATTTGGGCAGTGGTCGACGCTGCTACTGGTTGCTGAGAATACGAGGGGTCGTTGGCGATGAAGGCGAAGACACGCAACAATAGCTGCTCGGAAACGCAGCAACAACTGCTTGGCACGCAGCAACAGCTGCTCGTTGGACTGAAAAATGGTGAAGCAGCTGTGGTCGGGGTTGTCCGATGGCGTTCGCCGGTGAGTAACAGTAGGGTCGAGGGGCAGTGACGACGCAGCAGCAACAACTGCTGCTCGACGGGGCTGGTGCGTGGGGGGCTGCTGGAAGCGACTGGTTTTTGGTTACGACGGGAAGGTGACGGAGAGGTTTGGAGGGGTGACGATGGTTTAGGGTTTTGTTCTAGGGTTTTCCATTGTTTTATTTCTTTTGAAGAAGAAGATGAAGTCCAAAATCTGTTTTTTTTTTTCAAAAAACCAGTCATAGACTCCTTCGGAAGAAGAAGAAAACCAAGTCCAAAATCTTTCAACAAAAAAAATCCCCCTTTTTCAACAAAATTTCTTGCTTTTTTAAATTCTTTTCCCTACTTTTCACGTGCCATCCCCCTTTTCAAAAACTTTTGCTTTTAAAATTTTTTCACTCCTCTTTTCCCTCACCTTCTGTCCGCTCCACTCCTTTCAAAATCTTTCTTTTGCTTTTAAAATTTCCCCTTCCCTTTGCCCTTGTCCCCCGTGCATTTTTGTGTCTTGTTCAAAAAATTGGGCCCCACGTGTGTAGGGGTCTAAGACTTGTGTCCTCCATGCGTGGTGGGCTCGGATTATTATAGGCTAGGTCCAAAAATTAGGCCTAAAACGGGTAATTTAAACCCAAATATTATTCTTTGTCCAGACCCGAGAATAAAAACACGATGTTATTTAATTAATCCTATGCAAGCAAAATAACTACCAAAATAATACTAACATTTAAAACAAAACTATTTTTTTCCAGTATTTAAAATAGCTACAAAGCATAAATAAAACTATTTTTGTCATTTTCGTTTTTATATAAAGATAAAATATAAAGTACTATTTTTTGTACTTTTCCAGATTAAAAGGACTACAAAACATTAATAAAACTATATTTTTATATAATTTTCGAAATTATATAAAGGTACTTTTTTTTGGTATTTTTTCAAGTTTATGAGAAATACATAAGGTAAAATTTATATATATATTTTTTGTAATTTTTCTTTTGCGACGAAATAAAGTAAAATAGTCCAAATAGCTATATTAGACCTAATTTAAATATTCACGCTAAAAATGTGAAAATTCTCGGGGAGGGTCAAAAATCACACGTCTACAGCTGCCCCTCTTTGACTAGAAACACAAAGAGTTTTCCGACAAAGAACGACTAGACATGTTTTTGACCCGACCATTATTTGGAGGGACTACACTAAGGAAAGGAAGGGAATGTGACCGAGCCTTGGTATCTGAGCTGCCTACATATCCTTGGCTATAAAGGAATCAAGCCACGTGTAGTTCGGAAATGAGGGAGATGGTAGAGTGTACCGAGGTGAAGAGTCGATCGAGGTGCCAATCCGTTGAGGTTCCGGTCCGCGGTCCTGTCATTACATCAAAAATGAAAAATGAAAAAGACTAACTAAGCCTATCAGCCACTAGTTACAAGGATTCCTATCTATAAGTCTTCTGAAACTTGATCTTGAGTCTTGAATGGTGCTTCATACAGACTTTGGATTTGAACCTTGATACTTGCTGTTGTAGGTGCTGGCTCTTGAGCAGACCACATCTATTCTCCACTTCCGTACTTTGGATTCATTTTTTTTTTTTTTATATCTAGCTTCTGTTGATCATAGCAGACTGTTGACTCGCATTCTTGAGGCGAGCTTCTGCTATTTCTAACTTGGATTGAATGCTAGGGATTTCTGTTATAACCTTCTGCCTTCCAATGGGTTACTGCTTGACCTTGAAAGATGTTCCTCTGTTCTACAGGCGGACTCCTGACTTCTTCAATCTTCAACACATAACAACCTCCATTCTACAGGCGGGCTCCTGACAACCAAAACAAACAAAATTTCATATCCGAGTTTGCATAGGGAAGATTTGTGAGTCGTTAGCAAAATTGTAACCCACTTATACTACTGATGCAATGATGAGATTAAACTAAAGACTAAACTAGGAAGTGTGTCTCCTAGGGGTGAAAACTTCGGTGGCTAAACTAGGAAGTGCGTCTCCTATGAATAAAATCTCAATTTACGAAGTGCGTCTCCTAAAAAAACTTGAAAGACCTTGATTAGGAAGTGCGTCTCCTACAGGTAAAACTTCAATAAACTAGACTAGGAAGTGTGTCCCCTTGTTAAGAAGTACGTCGAAACAGTAGCGGCAGTCGATGCGAAACAGAAGCAGCTGGGGTGCGTTCAGTTGTTCGCGCGAAGACAAAGCAGTAACGGAGGTCATTCGTATGGGGAAGATGAAGCACCAGCGCGAGCTTGAAGTGGACGACGAAGAAGATGAAGGTGAGGCAACATCTTGGAGATGGCTTGGCCATGGCGATGCTCAAGCTTGAAGAAGACGAAGTGAGGCAGCAGCTCGCGAAACAGAAGCAGATGTTCGTGCGTTCGGTTGTTCGAGCTTGAAGCTGTTCGGTGCGTTCGGTCAACCATGGAGTCAGCAGCGACGAGCTGAAAACATGGCATCCATGGGGTTTCAGAAACAAGGGCAGCATCGAGAGACAAAAGCAGTAGCACGAGCTTGAAGCGGACGACGCAACAACAGTTGGGTTCGTTCGGGCAGTGGACGATGGTTGACGGGCCTGTTTGGTGGTGGTGTTTGGGCATGGACGCAGAAGAAGCCATGGGAGGCAGCCATGGATGACTTGGGATGAAGGTTTTGGAGAGGAAGAAGATGGAGGGGGCGGGTAGTTTTTTAGGTTTTTAGGGTTTTTGTTTCTTTTCTTTCTTTTGTGTTTTTTTTGGGAAAAAAATGAAGAGGGGTGTTGGGTATTTGGGTTAATGGGGCGGACCGGGTCGACCCGGTCTGAATTGGACTGGGTCATGGGGAAGATTGGACAATTATTTGGGCCTGAGGTTGAAATTTGAAGAAGTGGCCCAATCCGATTTTTCTTTGTATTTTTGTTATTTTTTCTTCTTTTATTTTCTAAAACTAAATTATAAAAATACTTAAATTATTATTAAGAACTAAATTAAGTTATAAAAGTGCAAATTAACTCCCAATAACAATTAACGCACAATTAAGTAATAATTAAGCATAAAATTGTATATTTGGACATTAAATGCTAAAAATGCAAAAGATGCCTATTTTTGTAATTTTCATTTTTTGTAAACAAACTTAATTACTAACAAATTGTAGAATTAAATCCTACATGCAAAATGCGACATATTTTTGTATTTTTTATCAATTTAACAAATAAGCAAACACAGACAAATACAAATAAATATCCAAAAATATCACAAAATCTCACAAAATTGCAAACCAAGGAAAATCATTTGATTTTGAATTTTTTGGGAGTAATTATCATATAGGGCAAAAATCACGTGCTTACAGTTGCCCCTCTTTGCCCGAAGACACGAAGGGTTTTCGCGCAAAGATAAAGCGAGCGATTTTGCCCATCCGAGTACTCCGTGTGAAGCATTTTTTTGAAAAAGATTTAACCGAACCTTTGCTTCAAAGGTTTCCTACATATCCCTGGCTAAAGGGGAATCATGTTAATGTAGTTCGGGAAGTTTTGGTAGCTGAGACTACCGTGGGACTGCAATGTTACTGCTGTTGCATGCTGTTATCACTGCTTACCGATCTCCTTGTTACACCGTGCTTAAAAGAAAACAAGAAGCTAGGCTAGACTGAAATTTGTTCTTGTTGCCTTGCTTTCTTGTCGGCTTGTGTTTCATCCGGTGCTTTTCTTCCGTGAATTTGGGAATGATACTGGCCCTTTGCTTTTTTGAATACCAGTTTTCATCATTTTGCTCGGTCCGCTAGGGACATGGCTTTCTTCATCAAGCTTTTCGGCGGTTCCTCTGGTGGGTACGGCTCTCTTCATCAGACTTGTTATGCTGGGCATGATTTAATGTTCACCAGCTGCTTCTTTCAAGACGCGTCCTTTCTTCCTTTTGACTCATGCGCCTAAATTTGTGCTGGGACCTCTTGTTGCAACCTTTCGTTTCCCGGTGTTGAGGATTTTTATTGTTTCCTGCTGGGGATTCTTGTTGTAACCCTCTGTTTTATTGTCTTCAAACTTGATCTTGAAATGTATGCCTCTGTTATATGGGCGGGCTCCCAACTTCATCAGACTTGTTATGCTGGGCATGATTTAATGTTCACCAGCTGCTTCTTTCAAGACGCGTCCTTTCTTCCTTTTGACTCATGCGCCTAAATTTGTGCTGGGACCTCTTGTTGCAACCTTCCGTTTCCCGGTGCTGGGGATTTTTATTGTTTCCTGCTGAGGATTCTTGTTGTAACCCTATGTTTTATTGTCTTCTGACTTGATCTTGAAATGTATGCCTCTGTTATATGGGCGGGCTCCCAACTTCAACACTTGAAATGAAAAGACTGAATGTATGCCTCTGTTATTATGGGCGGGCTCCCAACTTCAATACTTGAAATGTAAAGACTAAAGTGTATGCCTCTGTTCTATGGGCGGGCTCCCAACTTCAACACTTGAAAAGTAAAGACTGGAATGTATTCCCTTGTTATACAGGTGGGCGCCTAATGGTAAAGACATGAAATGTATTCCCGCATTATACTGGTGGGCGACCCGAGGAACCCATTAAGAAAGCATTATTAAGAAAACATTAATAAGTGGGACAAAGCATGCCATTGGGGGAATAATTTGGGGTTGGGAATTCAAGAAAGGTCTTGCTATAAGTAAGAGTTATTCTTGACATAGAGAGAGGACTTGAACATTGAGAGAGAGAAAAAGGGGAGAAGATTTTTGAGAAAAAAAGGGGGACGGGAATTAGACTGGAACATTGAGAGGAAAAGGGGTTGAACATTATTGAGAGGACTTAGAGATTATTATTTGGGAGAATATTTTTGAGGGTAATAGATTCTGGAAAACATCTCAAGAGTGTTAGAGAGTAAAAGAGAAAGACAACTTGAACTTCTACTTGAATAAATTCTGTTTGTCTTTTCTTGAGTGTTATTCAAAAATCCGAAACTACTGCATCTTGTATCCGTATCTCTTCTTCTTTGACTGTGATTGCACTTTGGTATTGCTGATTTTTCAATCCGCTGCTGGGTTATTCTACTGGTTGTTACTGGTTTTGCGGTGTTGCCGAATCTGTTGTTGCTGTGGTATTATTGCTGCTGACTTCTCCTTCTTTTGTTCTTGTACTGCTGTTTCCAGGTACACATTTGTACAATCTCGGCTTGAAGCAAAAAAATGAAATATTAATCAGGCTTTGTTCCTGTTGAATTCCTCCTGTTTAGATTTGTGGTTGAATATAATTTTTCTTTCTTTGTATAAAGATGTAGTTGAATGATTAATGAGTAATGAGGTTGCATATGTATAATTTCTTCATCTAATAATGTTAGTTTAAATTAATCGGAGAATAATTAATCTGTTTTTGATATTATTGTGTATCTATCTCATGTTCTAGCATTAGTAAATAACAGAATATATAAAATGAAAGCAGTTTTTCTTTGTACAAACTCGATCGCAATTTTCCATTCGCATTAGCCGTAAACTAATAACTAATAAGTTACGTTTTTCAGCATGTAAATAATTAAGAGATTTTCTTTTATTTTAGAGACGAATTTAATAGAAAATATAGTCACTGTAGGTTTATCCTTAAAATAAAATGAGACGAGCCTCGCCAAATAAATCACACATCGCTGGGGCCCTCAATAAATACATAACCATTGACTAGACTTTGGATTTGGCCGTTTAATGAACGTTCACGGCCTCTTCCTAAAATAACAATACGTTAGTCTCTTTAGGACGCGCCTTAATAAATCTTACCTTCTTAAACTCGGGTGCACATTTATGTGACCCAAATCCAAATCTCAACGGAGTCGAAATGTGTTTCTAATCACGGGTACATTGATTGTGACGTGATTCGAGATGCGTGTCCATGACGTTGCAAATTTCTTTTAAAAATAAGAATGATATGAGCCTCGCCGAATAAAAATACAAAATTGTGGGGCCCTCAGTAAATATTTGCTTTAAAATTACTTAGAATTCGGGACAGGCCGTTTAGCGAATTTTACGGCCTTCCCAAAATAACAATACGCTAGTTGCTTTAGGCGCACCTTTAATAATTTAACCTTCTTAAACACGGGTGCACATTGATGTGACCCAAATCCAAATCTCAATAGAGTCAAAATGTGTCGACGACCACGGGTACATTGATTGTAACGCGGTTCGGGATATATTTTCACAACGTTGCAATTCCTTGTAGAAAATAATAATAACAATTATGAAAGCGGTAAAAAGTTAAAATTTGCACATAAGTTCATATTTGTATAAAATCAGATAATCAAGCCGAATATAACAGTTGAGCGACCGTGCTAGAACCACGGAATTCGGGAATGCCTAACACCTTCTCCCGGGTTAACAGAATTCCTTATCCGGATTTCTGGTACGCAGACTGTAATATGAAGTCATTCTTTTCCTCGATTCGGGATTAAAATTGGTGACTTGGGACACCCTAAATCTCCCAAGTGGCGACTCTGAAATAAACAAACCAATCCCGTTTCGATTGTCCTTTAATTGGAAAAAACTCCCTACGCCCTCGCGGGGGCGGAAAAAGGAGGTGTGGCAGGGCCAACTTGGTTTGATGTCGAATTTTAGGTACTCGGCATACCAGCCTTATATAACCTTCTGTTGGACCGACCATGGATCCATGCCGTTGGAGCCATGCTTTCCACACTACATCAAGCCGTGAAATTCGAATGGAATCGTCAGGAAGTGATCATTCATGGAGATGGGAGTAACTCCATTTACACTAGTCAAACCATCCCAGCAATTAGCTAGGAGGGGAAACTTATCATCACATTGAACAGGTCAATTCCATCGAGAAGGATAAATGGTGGAGAAGTAAAATAGAAAGCATATTGTCCTGGTTTGGATATGAACCCGGCAAAGGATTGGGAAAGAACCTCCAAGGTATCACCAAACCAATACAGCTGAAAAATCATGGTACCACCTTTGGGCTCGGATACCAGTACATATGGCAAGAGTATAGAAATTGGTCGCCTCCATGGTGTGGACCGTACTACCCCCTCGAGCAACTAGTGCCACGTTTGGAACAAGCTTTTCACCAAGCTGATACGATATGGGGGACTGCAGAAGAGGAAGCACTAGCTGGGTTGAAGAATTTGTTCTTGGAGGATGAGGACATGGACTGTAGTGCCATAATCGAGAAAGAGGAGAAAGAAGGCCTCACTATTCAGATCATAAAAAACGAAGCCGTTCTCAGGAACTGGACTGCCACATCATCTCGAGCCCGCCGAGTCCCTGGGTAGCTTGGTAGATTTTACTTCTATAGCCATTCTAGGCATTTAAGATTTTCAGTAATTTTGTTTTAAGATTTACTTGTTTCAAAATAAATGCTTGATTTACCGAACCGTACTTGTCTAAATGATTTTTTGGTTTTAATCAAATGCATTTACTCTTTATTATTCATTACTATTTCTACACTTTTTCTTTCTACATCGTTATTATTACTTTTTCTGATGAACCAGTGACTGTGACATGTAATGAGGCAACGCAACATGAGGATAGTGATTCATATAAAGAAGATGAGATACCCAAGAAAGTTGTCAGAGAGGTTGAAAACTTTGAGAATAAGCCTAAGTCCAACCTAGACGAAACCGAAGCAGTAAAATTGGGGGACGCCGAGATCGTCAAGGAGACTCGCATCAGCATTCACTTGTCACCAACAGAGAAGGAAGAGTACATTCGCTTCCTAAAAGAGTATGAGGATATTTTCGCATGGTCATATGATGACATGACCGGTTTGATCACGTGTATAGTGGCTCACAAGCTACCCATTAATCTATGTGTCTGCCAGTAAAGCAGAAACTCAGAAAGTTCAAGCCAGACATGATCCTGAAAATCAAGGTGGAAGTTACCAAGCAGATCAAAGCCAAAGTTCTCAGGGTGGTTGAGTACCCAACCTGGTTAGCTAACATTGTGCCAGTTCTGAAGAAGGATGGGAAGGTCAGAGTATGTGTTGACTATAGGGATTTAAACAGAGCGAGTCCCAAGGACGACTTCCCACTGCCAAATATACACATCCTGATCGATAATTGCGGCAAGTATGAACTCTAATCCTTTATGGATTGCTTTGCGGGTTATCACCAGATCTGGATGGATGAAGAAGATCCAGAGAAGACAGCTTTTATCACACTGTGGGGTGTATACTATTACAAGATGATGCCATTCAAACTGAAGAATGCTGGGGCTACTTACATGAGAGCCATGACAACCATATTCCATGATATGATACACAAGGAAATAGAGGTGTATGTGGACGACGTCATTATCAAATCCAAGAGGGTTGCAGATCATCTTTGACAGGCTAATGAAGTACAATTTGAAACTAAATCACGCCAAGTGTGAATTCGGGGTTCCCGCAGGAAAATTATTAGGATTCATTGTCAGTCGTCGAGGGATCGAGCTGGATCTATCTAAAGTCAAGGCTATTCAGGAGTTACCACAACCTAAGAGCAAAAAGGACGTGATGAGCTTCCTAGGACGTCTCAACTATATCAGTCATTTCATAGCACAGTCCACAGTCATATGTGAACCCATATTCAAGATGCTGAGGAAAGATGCTGAAACAAGCTGGACAGAGGATTGTCAGAGAGCTTTTGACAAGATCAAGGAGTACATGTCCACACCAACAGTTCTGGTCCTGCCAGAACCAGGACGACCTTTGCTACTCTATCTATTTGTATTATATGGAGCCTTCAGATGTGTTTTGGGACAACATGATGAGACATGAAGAAAGGAGCAAGCCATATATTACTTGAGTAAGAAGTCCACACCTTATGAAGCACGATACTCTCTGCTTGAACGCACTTGATGTGCTTTGACCTGGACAGCTCAGAAATTGAGGCATTACTTCTGTGCCTACACTACATACCTCATATCCAGGATGGACCCTCTGAAGTACATATTCCAGAAACCCATGCCAACTAGAAAGTTGGCCAAATGGTAGATACTATTGAGTGAGTTCGACATCGTCTACATAACTCAAAAGGCGATCAAGGGACAAGCATTGGCGGATCACCTTGCTGAAAATCCTGTAGGAGGAGAATACGAACCCTTGAAAACATATTTTCCTGATGAAGAAATATCGTTCGTAGGAGATGACATTACCGAAGCATATGACGGTTGGAGGATATTCTTTGATGGAGCCGCAAATTTCAAAGGAGTGGGCATTGGAGCAGTTTTGGTATCAAAAATGGGTCAACATTATCCGGTATCTGCTAAACTCCTATTTCCCTGCACCAACAATATGGCAGAGTATGAAGCCTGCATACTAGGACTCAACATGCCAGTCGACATGAACATTCAGGAGTTACTAGTGATCAGTGATTCAGATTTGCTTGTGCACGGGTACAAGGAGAATGGGCCACCATTAATTCCAAGATATTGTTATATCTGCACCATGTGCAGGAATTGAGAAAGAGGTTCACGAAGATAGAATTCCGATATGTGCCCAGAATGCAGAATGAGTTTGTCGATGCATTGGCCACATTGTCATCTATGATACAACATCTAGATAAGAATTATATTGATCCCATTCTGGTGAGCATCCATGATCAACCGGCATATTGTGCTCATGTCGAAGAAGAAGCGGATGGAAAGCCTTGGTTCCATGATATCAAGGAGTATTTATCAAAGGGAGAATATTTGGAGCATGCAAACCACACTCCGAAGATTGTCCAATCATTTCTTCCACAGCGGAGGAAACTTGTACAAGAGAACTCCTAATTTAGGTTTACTGAGATGCGTTGATGCAAAAGAAGCTTCTAAACTGCTTGAAGACGTATATGTTGGGAACTGCAGCCCATATATGAATGGTTTTGTCTTAGCTAAGAAGATACATAAGGTTGGTTACTTTTGGATGACCATGGAAATAGATTGTATCCAGTATGTCCGTAAATGCTTTCAATGCCAGGTGCATGCCGATATGATAAAGGTGCCGCCAAACGAGCTCAATGCAACAAGCTCACATTGGCCATTCGTCGCTTGGGGAATGGATGTTATTGGTCCGATTGAGCCCACTACTTCAAACTGACACAGGTTTATTCTGGTAGCCATTGATTATTTCACAAAATGGGTAGAGGCTGCATCTTACAAAGCTGTAACCAAGAAAGTCATCGCAAATTTAGTCAAGGATCGTATTGTCTGCCGATTCGGAGTTCCCGAGTCCATTATTACTGATAATGCCACCAATATCAACAGTGATCTTATGAAAGCTATATGTTGAATCTTTCAAAATCAAGCACAAGAATTCCACAGCCTACAGACCTTAGATGAACGGAGCAGTAGAAGCCGCCAATAAAAACATCAAAAAGATACCAAGGAAAACGGTAGAGAACCACAAACAATGGCATGAGAAGTTACCTTTGGCATTATTGGGATACCACACTACGATTCGCACATCAATCAGGTCAACCCCCTACATGCTAGTTTATAGTACCGAGGCTGTCATCCTAGCCGAGGTGGAGATCCCTTCTTTGAGAATCATATAAGAAACTGAACTCAGCGATGCAGAATGGATAAGAAGTCGTTATGAACAATTGGCCCTCATCGATGGAAAGAGGATGAATGTAGTGTGTCACGACCAACTTTATCAAAACAGAATGTCCAGAGCTTTCAACAAAAGGGCCAAACCATGGCAATTCGCACCAGGTCAGTTGGTGCTGAAGAAGATCTTCCCACATCAAGATAAAGCCAAAGGAAAATTCTCTCCCAACTGGTAAGGTCTGTACATGGTTCACTGGGTGCTGACAGGATGAGAACTCTTACTTGCAGAAATGAATGGAGAAATCTGGCCAAAACAAATTAATTCAAATGCAGTCCAGAGATACTATGCTTAGATTGTTTACACTTCCTCATTTGATATAATTGAACTACGCTTGGCCTGATTCCTATTTAAGAGGGAATACGTAGGCAGCCTTATGAGTTCGGTCATATCATAATAAAATTTTCATTTCCCCCCAAGATCAAAAACTGGGGAAAAGTTTTGAGGAGGACCCTCAAAATTCCAGAGTAAGTCCAGCCAATGTCGTCGCATGCCAGGAAGTCAGAAATTGGTTAAGAAATTGGGGCAGAATTTTGAGAAAGATTCTCAAAATTCCGAATAAGGTTCAGTAAGGCCTATCATCCGCCAATGGTCAAAAGATTATCTACCAAACAGGGGAAGAATTTTGAGGAGGACCCTCAAAATTCCAATATAAGAGAGCTGCAATGCCTTTGAGATGTGTTACAGTCACTAGTTCATCTAAAATTACTTAATCTATCAATATATTTCTAAAATAACTCTATTTTTTTTATCAATAATTGCATATTTTTTTGAAAACTTTATTTCCGTAATAGTCAGGTGTCACCCAGGGGAACTCGAAAGGCTTTTAGAATGGAGCAAAGCAAAGCCAGCCGACAGAAGCACGAACCAACCTTCCCCTCACAGAACTTACAATTTTTCTTTAAACGCAGGCACATCTGACGTAACGATAACATCCGTAGATATATGCACGTAGCAAGATTACTATCAATCAGGCCATCAGACATCGAATATACATCTCCGGCTAAGACATATGCTACTATTACTTACTATTTGCTCTCTACATGAGGCTAATCATTGCCTTCATACCTGCATGAGGCTAATCTTTACCTCCCTGCTTGCATGAGGCTTGATCGTTGCCTCCTTATTTGCATGAGGCTAATCCTTGCCTCCCTATTTGCATAAGGCTAATCCTTGTCTCCCTATTTGCATGAGGTTAATCCCTGCCTCCCTATTTGCATGAGGCTAATCCCTGCCTCCCTATTTGCATGAGGCTAATCCTTGCCTCCCCATTTGCATAAGGCTAGTCCTTGCCTCCATAACTGTATGAGGCTAATCCCTGCCTCCCTATTTGCATGAGGCTAATCCTTGCCTCCTCATTTGCATGAGGCTAATCCTTGCCTCCATAACTACATGAGGCAAATCCCTGCCTCCCCATTTGCATGAGGCTAATCCTTGCCTCTATAACTACATGAGGCTTATCCCTGCCTCCATAACTGCATGAGGCTAATCCTTGCCTCCATAACTGCATGAGTCTAATCCCGGCCTCCCTATCTGCATGAGGCTAATCCTTGCCTCCCTACTTGCATGAGGCTAATCCTTGCCTCCATATTTACATGAGGCTAATCCTTACCTCCATATCTGCATGAGGCTAATCCCTGCCTCCATACTTGCATGAGGCTAATCCCTTGCCTCCATTTGTATGAGGCTGATCCCTGCCTCCCTACTTGCATGAGGCTAATCCTTGCCTCTATATTTGCATGAGGCTAATCCTTGCCTCCAAATCCGCATAAGGCTAGTCCCTGCCTCCATACTTGTACAAGCCTAATCCCTGCCTCCACATCTGCATGAGGCTAATCTCTGCCTCTACATTAGTAAGGGACTAAGCACTGTCCCTTTTCGCACAAATATTGCTCTATTTCTAGCACTATTTATTTGTTTTTCGATCGGGCTAAGCTCTGCCCTCCATTTCACAAGACCAAGTCATGTCTTATTAACATCATGTTATTGCATATCATGGGCTGAAATATCTCCAATCTATCTAAAGGCGTCATAGTCTAAAAGGTATCATCCTCATAGCCGGGAAACATTATGCCATGGCCTGAGGATCCCGCAAATTTGCATATCATTATTCAAAGGCGTCATGGTTCTGAGGCACCATTTGTCATGGCCCGAGAACATTATTTTATGGCCTGCGAATCCCTCACTAAACAATTCATGGCCCAGGATGACATGGTCCAAGGACGTCATCTTTAACCGTCCAAAGACAACCTTCACAGTCCAAAATGGAACCTACATCATGTTTAAATTTTCACATAAATACATGTTCGTAGCATCCTTTTTATCTGCAGGTGACTAGTAAGAAACCGCCATCCTAGCAGGAGCGATCTCGCTCCAGTTCCTTCAACTGTCCCGAACCCTAACCAATTCGGCACCTCGTGTCCGTTCTCGCAATGACTTATTCGGCATATTCTGCCGATGAATCCAGAACTACACATGGTCTGATTCCTGTAAAAGTAGGGATATATAGGCAACTCGAAGACCGGAGTCTGGCCTCTGTCTTTCAAAATATCCCGTCCGATCAAAATTGGCCATCATTTCTTTACCCGAAAACTCTTTTATCCTTCCCGAGTAAAGAGGGGCAGCTGTTGATACCCAATTTTTTCCAGAAAATATTTCAAATTGCATATATGTCTTCAAAATCATGCATTGATTAGCAATTGATATTTTCCCACAATTTTTCTATATTTTTATTAATTTATCCATCATTTTATTTCCAAGAAATAATTACAAAATTACCACACAAATGATTTCAAAAGCATCTATTGATGTAAGGTATTATTTTTGATCCTATTAAGACCAAATTAATTTATAATTAGCCAAATTGGTATCTCTTGGCTATAATTGCAATAACTTTGCAATTATAGCCCAATCATATGATTTTGTACTATTTTCATCCAGAAATTAATCATGTGTATTTTTTAAATACTAAATAAACATTTTAAAATTATTTTCTACGCATAAAATTTATTTTTATAATTAACAACTATTTTTGTAAATTATTTCAATTAATTTACATTGGGTATTTAACAAATAGCCACTTTATTTCAATTATAGCCTAATTAAATCAGATTCCAACCCAATTAAAATGGCCCAAATACCCCAGGCCCAATACCTTATCCTACCCGACCCAATCCCTTATCTAATCTGGACCATTGATCAATTTTAATCAACGGTCCAGATCTCCCATTTTCTTAATTAACCCTAGAGACTAACCCCTATTTCCCCTCATTTCTCTCTTTCACTCCGCCATTACACTCTCCCCTCACCTCTCAAATTCTCTCTGCTAAAACCTAAAGCTCTCACCGGTCGTCGACTTGCCGGTAACTATGGTGGTCTCACCACCATCCCAGCCCCCATGGCTCCTTCCTACACCGAGTTACTGTTGCCTTGAGGTCCTCAAAGGAATCAGAGGCATTTCAACTCACCCCCACGGTTTTTCATATCATTCTTAGGCCATTCTTGGCCTGTCCGAGTAAGATCCTGCCATCTCCGGCTAGAACCTGTGGTTTCTAGGCCGATTCTCTTTCTCTTTGGGTTATCTCTCTGAAACCCTAACTATTAGCTCTTGATTTTTTAGATCTGTAATAGATCTGGGTATATTCCGAGTTATTTTGCTGTTTTCCTTAAAGATTTTCCGATTTTTCTAAAACGACTCTTCATCTTCAAACCAGGGTTTCTTAACCCCTTTTCAAAATGGCTTTTTCTTATGATTTTAGTATTAATCTATGATTTTCACTATGTTTAAACGTTTATTTGAGTTTTCTCTTTTTATCTGAGTTATTATGTTGAAAACCCTAAGTTTCTTGATTTTAATCCTGGATTCTGAATCTGTTTTGTGATAATGTTTGCTTAATCTATATATGTGCTTGTTTCTCATGAGCCTTATGATTCTCTGTGGTTTTACCCTATTTTGTTTATCAGTGTCTCTGACTTTTACTTCTTCCGCCTATATCATGTTTATTCTATTAATTCATGATATGCTCTATGTGAATCCCTAATTTTGTGTTATTTTACTCTATTTGGCTTATTAGGGTTTCTGATTCTTGCCTATTATGTGTTTATTCCGCTTGTTCTCATAAATTTGTGCCAATTTCTCCTAAATCAGTACTATTTGCTATTTTGAATCTTTGAATCTCTGCGACTGATCCTTCACTGATTTCTTGTGATATTCTCTATTGATTTTAACCTTTAAGATATTTTCTTACCTTAATCTATGGTCGAGCATGCTGTCAACTGATTCTTAAGTATTTTCCTTGATTAGAATCTGCTGAACCTAGTCTTTGTTACATGTTGTGTGCTTGTACTATGCTTAAAATATTTCCTTATTTGTTATATTCAGCCTTATGTGATGTCCTTTCTTATTTAGTATTTGCCTATTACCATTTAAATTTAACTCCTTAATGAAAGGAAACACTTACACTGATTTGATTCTAATTAGTACATAGTTTCATAATTACTGCTAAACTATGATTCTTGCCTTATTTTCTACCTGTTTTCAAACTATAAGTACCTTGCTCTTTCATTAGCATAAAGACACGAACACATTGGTTCAAAAACTCTCTCACACACAAAAACACTCTTCTGCTCTCTTTTCTCGGGTTACTTGCTATTGTTCTAAGTCAGCCGGCTGCAAGCCAAGGCTGATTACTCTACTCTCTTGCTCCTCACTTTGTGTTTATTACCTTCTTTACTAGTATGTTCTGATTTCAATTCAAGTTCCAAAAATAATATGGTCCTTTTATTACTTCAATTCATCATGTTTCTAGTCTACTGTTACGTATGGCTTTGCTGTGAAACCTGTAGTGGATATGTTTACATTATTAGCATGTTATGCACTCCCTTCCTTAGGATCAGTATGAATATGTTACCCCCCTCTCTATGTAGTCTGTCTCCATGTGATCTTGCTCTATCTGGTTTCTGGTATGAATCTCCTTGTAAAGTAGTCTGCACTCCTAAACTTGTATGATTCTTGGATTGATTTTAAATTATGTTGATCCTATACTGAACCCCTTAAGCATTGCTGATTCTGTGACTATGTCTAATCAGTATTTCTGAGCATATCTGTACCAATTCCAAAGACTTCTGCCTGCTATGTGTTTACCATTATGTGTTTTACCTGTCCCCAATTCACATTTACCCTTGTGAGAAGGCTTGTGGTGCTAAACCTGTGTTGGTTCTTTGTTCTATGTGTGATGCTGAACTTGTTTTGGTTCTGAGGTTGGTCTGTTGTTTGTTGATTGCCCTACTCTTTTCAAAACTTTCTTATTGAATAACTCCTTTATTGTTTTACAAAACTATTTTCAAGTCTCTTTTCAAATTGTTTTCCTACTTAAACTTTCTTTCAAAACTATGTCAAGCACTCTCACTCTATTCTTAGATCCCTAAGTTTTGCCCTACTAACGTGTGACTGCTTAGGGATCCCTATGAGATCCCTCTGAACTCTGATGCATTAAAGATGGCCCTTCCACACTACACTTACTCAAATATGATTGTGAAATCTGGGTGTGAGCACTGCCCGGGATCCCTTGAGGTCCTTAGGGAACTCCGACACACCCGGATATTGAGAAAGGCTATGAAACAATCTGAGCATTTGATGTTTTGGAAATCTGGCCTACTTGCAGGCTCCCTATAATGTAACTTTTTATTTTCTTTATCTATTAAGGTAATTCATTCAATGTTGGTTTTTAATATTCATTGTAAACGAATATTGGGGTGATTAGTGAAAAGGAGTGTGTAGTTATATATCTGTGGGATAAAACGGGTAGAAACAATGCCTATAGGATTTTGTTAATATTCTTGCTATGTTTGCTTTACCATACTAGTAACCATGCCTATAGGGTTTCAATAATATAAATCATGCCTATATTACCTTAATGGCTTTATAATTAGACATCATGCCTTAGAATGTGATCAAGTTTGATTTCTGTTACAACAGACACTTACATTTGTTTCCACTAGAAATCATGCCTATAAGTTTCTAACATCAGCTCTTAATAATTAGGTATCATGCTTATAGGGAATAAAATCATAAATTCGTCCTGTAGAATTAAAATCAATTTAGTTACACAAGTCAGTCTAATTCGTGTCATTTCATTTAAAATTGGCTTAATCAATGTTTTACTATATCAACGTAGTTATGATGCTCTTAGGACATCACTGTTCTGTGTTTAGGCAAATCTATAGGGCATTTTTAAATTCTGCAACTCTGAAATCGTATTTTGCCACTTAAAGTTGTTCAGACTCAACAAGTTTAAAATCAGTAGGCAAACTGATTAGGACCTTACTGTCAAGTTTATAATAAAAAAAGAAAAGTTGCATATTTCTGTGCATTGACATCCACTTAGATATCCTGTTTAGATCTTTTCTCTAATAAAAACTGCTCTTGTTTGTGTTTGAGACGTGCTGCTTATGTGCATTACTTGTGGAGGTAAACCTGGGCCTCTTAAGTGCTTCTGTCTGCATTTGTATGTTAAGTCCTATGTGTTTTTGCATGTCGCCTAGGATTTTCTCCTTTTAAAGCACCTTAGGGGTTGTCTAGAACTGCCCAGATTTAGAGGCCCTAAAATACCTTCAGGGCCACAAAGAAGGGACGGGTAGTGCATGCATAGGACATTGTCGAGGTTACTAGAACGCTTTAGGCTATGGCCAAGGGGAGGGACTTGGGTAGAACGGGATATGATGACTACGCACTAATGTCACGTGTAGTCCCTCATTGAGGAGTGTTTATCGGACATTGCGTGGGGTGATCCTGTAGGCTAACCAACCTAGGACCCCTCCTTCCCAAATTCCCTTTGCCTAAAACTTTACTTCTCTATATGTACACAACTTGATCAAATTCTTTGTCTTATTATTTGAGTCATGCAATGTCCAATATGCTTTATATGCAATTATATATTTCAACTACTTATTTGTTAAATGACTAATTCACAAATATAAGTTCAGCGGGGACCCACAGTTGTGGACCGAGATGGGCGTCTAACACCTTCCCCTCAAGGTTATTTCAAGCCATTACCCTAAATCTCTGATAATGCAAACCAATCCAAGATTTAATCGCTCTAGGTGCCCTAACGCACCATAATCCGTTAGGTGACGACTCTTCAAAACCCAAATTCCCAAAAAGGAAATGAGTTATTACCCCCATGAATGTTGGAACCCGGACTCTCTTCGTAGAGGGAAAAAAGGGGCGCATATATATATATATATATATATATATATATAGAAGGATCTTTTTCAATGGGTGTGGTTAAAATTCATTGAAAACATATAGATGAGTCAATATACAAAATTTGAGGAAGATTGAAGGTGATTTGGACTGATTTGGTATCAAAATTCGTAATTAAAATTGAGTTCAAAAAATTCTTCTGCGACACATGTATCAAACATGTATTACACATATATCTCGCACACAAATATATATATATATATATATATATATATATATATATGGATATACATGTGATATATATTTGATGCACAAATAATATATAGTGAGATACACGTATTATTTTTTTCTTGTTTATCTTCTACTTCGAATTTTCAATACAAACCACCTCAAAACTTGACCAAATCATTCCAAAACTGAGATTCAAGCTCTTTAAGATGTACCCAATCTATTCTAATAATACCCACTCAAAAAAAAATTAAACTTTTTTTTGGCTACAAATAGCTAATTGGTTAATATTAGTAATATTTTATGAATTGACCAATTTTTGTAATAAGCTACTTATAAATAGACATAGCTGGTAATTTCCCATCAAAAAATAGTCAGCGTTTGCACAGTCATTAAAAAATAATTATTGTTTTGCTGAAACACGGAAAATTCCAGCACAATATGTGTGATTATGGAGCTCCTGCGTATAAACTTCTAGCATATTATGTTGGAACTCCAACACACAGAAAGTTCCAGCATAATATGCGGAATTATAGAATTCCTGCACATAAACATCCCGGATATTATGTTGGAACTGCAGCACATTATGCTGGAAGCTCATATGTAAAAATTTCGAGCTCATATGTAGTATTGGTTTGTTACAAAATTGAAAACAGGACAAGATTGAAAAAGAAGAAATCATGAGTATATTAATGTTTAAACCTTCAAGAGTTCATACATGGCTAGCTGAAGGGAAAAGGAAAGACCAATGGTTAATATTAGTAATATTTTATGAATTGGCCAATTTTTGTAATAAGCTATTTATAAATGGACATAGCTGGTAGTTTTTCATAAAAAAATAACCAGCATTTCCACGGTCATTGAAAAATAACTACTGTTTTACTGAAACACGAAAAATTGCAGCACAATATGTGTGATTATGGAGCTCCTGCGTATAAACTTCTATCATATTATGTTGGAACTCCAACACACGGAAAGTTCTAGCATAATATGCAGAATTATGGAACTCCTGCATATAAACAACCCGGATATTATGTTGGAACTGCAGCACATTATGAAATTCCAGCACATTATGTTGTAAGCTCATATGTAAAAAATTCGAACCCCAGCATATTATGATAGAATCTTTCTGGATTTTAAGGGTATTTTTGTTCAGGTTTTATTTTTACATGAAAAAATTGATAAGTTTCAATTATTTTTGAAACTGTGACTATTTTTCAATTACTATTTTTTTTCCGATAAAGTTGGGAAATTAAGGGTCTGAGCCAGAGAAGGGAAGACTCATTGAAGTTGTTAGCACTTCACCAAATTATATTGAGATAACAAAAACTACTAGATAGGGATTATAAATAAAAGTATTAGTTATTTGATAATTAAAATACAGATATACTTAGTTGCTTATGGACCATGGTCCACTAGAAGGGAGCTATTCAACTAATAGACCAAATTCACATGAGATCTGAACCTCAGACCCAACAATTCGAGGTTAATCACTATATTAAATACTCAATAGTTTGAATAAGAATTACTCATGTTATTATTCTCATAAAAACAATGAATAAGTTAAACAAATAGCAAAGACAATAAAACAAAACTAAATTTTGTTGAAAAGTGTTTTTTTTTAAAAGTGCTTTTCTCAAAAGTACCTTTGGTGAGAAACAGTTTGTGTTTGGTTAATTAATTTGAAAAACACTTCTGAGCAACAATTAGTGTTTGACCAAGCTTTAAAAAACTGCTTCCAAGTGTATTTTTCTCAAAAGTGCTTCTCAAAAACGTGCTTTTGGAGAGAAACTATTTTTTTTTTGCTTCTCCAAAACTGTTTCTACTTCTCCTCAAAAGCATTTTTTTTTCCTTCCAAAAGTTTGGTCAAACACCTCAATTTTTTGCCAAACAGGCTAACAAACTCCTAGTTGTCATCCTATGATAGGACAGTTTCGAGGCTATAAATTACAAAATATTACTACCCGTTTGTCCATAGAATTTTTTTTATTTTTTCGATTTTTTTTTCAAAAACCTGTTTGTACATGAAATTTTGTAATTTTTGGATTTTTTTTAAAAAATGAGGTTTTTAAAAACCAAAAAGTGATTTTGACAAATTTTTCAAAAAAACTTTTTCCCCACTCACAAACTACAATTTTTTTCCAAATCAAATATATGTCCAAATATAATTTTAAAATCCAAATGCTATTTTCAACTTAACTCAAAAAACTATTTCACACCCCCCTCCCAAAAAAAAAAATTACAACTTTTATGTCCAAAGTCCAAACACCTACTAAATTATTCATGCAAAAATTGACACCTTTCGTCTTTCCCCAAAATCATGGTGGGCACTGGGCAGCTCTATCAAAGGGGTGTCTATCTTATATATTCTGATGCTTCTAATTAATTCTAAAGATTAGACCTTCAAGTGATTGGATTTAAAAAGAAAAAGAAAAATAGAAAGATAAATTGATGTCTAAACGTGTTAAGCAAAACATATAACCCTTTCACTTAACCAAACACAGCGGTCCGTACTGTTAAGATCCCATAATCAATTATGTAATCCAATTATTAGCAAGGCAATCCATGAATATGCCCCAGTAATATCTCACTGTCTCCTTCAATGGACACCTAATATAATGTAATTTATTTCCGTAAATATTTTTATTGCATTAATGGGATATTTTTATTGTAATTTGCTGCGTTGATGTTCCTCTAAAAAAAACTCAGAAAAAGAATAAAACTCCTTCCTCCTAAAACATGTTTTAAAAATAGTAATGGCTGTTGGACCAATATGTGAGATTAGAAACACTGATTATTAATGTTATTGGTTGTTAGAGGAAACAGTGTAACATGGCATTTCGTTATTAAAATTTGATTTTGCTCGAATTTGTTAGATAAACAATCAAAACCATACACGTAACAGGACTAGATTATTAGTATATTTTAAAATGCTATTGGATTTCTAGTTTAAATAATAACATTATTACTAATTAAAATAAAAGAGGAAAATTTGGTCATACCCGTTTCAACATGAAACCCGTGTTTCTTGATTTCTGGAAGGTTGAGAACTGAGAATAAAAAAGATTTAGGACTTTCTGGTGTGATTTTCTAGTTTTGATGGTTTTTTGCTGTCACTAATTATAAAGTTGACTTTAATTAATTATCATATAGTATGATTATATGTGTGGCAAATGTCTTTCAAATCAACAAAAACTGGTGGGATTTCTTTGTCGAATCCTAATAGTAACATTGACTTAGTAACCACTTTTGTCCAAGAGAATTTGGCAATCCATTTTGCTAATCATCATTATTACTTAATTTACCTAAACACATCGCCGTTCACAGCCTTTTTTTTTTTCTCTCGAATTTTTGGGGAAAAAGTATTGCAGAAGAGACAAAGGTATGTCATCTAGAAGGAAAAGAGTTACAGGGAAAACTGAAGTTCCATGATGTAGTAGGCGTTTGGACATAAAAAAAAATTTGAAAAAAAAAAAAAGTATTTAGAGTTAAGTTGAAAATGATATTTAAAATTTAAAATTATGTTTGGACATGCATTTCATATGGGAAAAAACTGTTAACGGGAAAATTCTGAAAATTTTGAAAAGGTGGTCAAAACCTAAAATTTTGAAAACATCATTTTTAAAAAACTTCCAAAAACTTGTAAAATTTTATGAATAAACGCATTTTTGAAAGATTTTTTTTTTATAGACAAACGGGCCGTAATTTCTTCACGTGAAAACAATCTTAACGATCTATTCTTATCGGTTTAATTTCTTCCTTGCATTTGCTGCAATCACGCGTGAAGTTGTTCATTGTGATCATTGTTTGATATACTAGTCCGTTTGAATTAGAAACACCTATTTAATTTGTACATTTATTTGGCATACATAGAGATGATTGATGAGAGAACCCATTAAAAATAATAGTTATCCATCCATATTATCCGCTAAAAAATATGTTACATAATGGACTTTTTAAAAATGGGTCAAATATGAATAAATTTTTTATTATTCACTTAATAGATAACCAATGAATTACCAATGAATTTAACTTTTATATTTGTAAACTCAAATTTGGGATTCCTTAAGTTGGGAGATTAGGAATATTCCTAAAAGTGATCATATTCAAAAAGTCATGGATCATATGAATATCTATATTTTTCGCCGGTTAGTCCATTTTTGTATCCGCTTTAAATATAGGCCCGATAGAATAATTTGTCCAATTTTACATTACTCGTTTTCAATCCCCATATCTGACTCGACACTCCTTTTGCCACATCTAAACATACATATGAATAAGTTGATAACTGCGTTTGACCTCAAACTCAATTTGTCGTTTAAAAGTTAAATTGAACAAAAATCATGTGATGGGGAGAAATTTAATGCGGAAAAGAGAGCAAAGGTTGAGTCATGTGAAGTGAAGATTTAATGGAGGAAAAGAATGAGAAAGGGACACATTGGTTTCTAGCTAGTACAACGCTATGCCAATAGTAGCAGTAGTAGTATGAGATTTGATTTGTGAAGCAAGTAAAAAAGCTTAATTTGTTGTAGGGGCTATCCCGTGCCACAAATGACAAATGAAAGTGATTTACCCGTAATTAACGTCCGCAATCTTATTCTTTGATTCTTAATAAGGAGTAAGGATTAGTAGTATAACCACGCGATGCATGGATAACATAAGATAAATTATTCGTGTTACATTGTGATTTTGCTAAAGGATTGCATATAGGTGTTCGTAATACGCAGCGGAAGACAATAATAATCCTAAGTAGATCTTTTCGTGTTTAAAATTTATTTACATGTCAAAGATCGGATCTAAGACGTACCTGGTGAAGAGAGTCTCGTTTCAAAAAAATTTCGATAGTGCGAAAACTCTATGCGTATCCACACCGAGACCGATCCTTGCTATCCACACCGAGACTCTATGGACTTTCTTGTTAATCCAACTCAAAGTTAGTTTTAACTTATACGTCCTTTCTTAACATATTATATATCTTTATATATAAATAATATATATATATATATATATATATATATATATATATATATATATATATATATATATATATATCACACACATATATTTCAACCAAGATATATTATTTTTAAAATTTTCTATTCCAAATAGAAAACTTTAATTTGTTCACAATATTAGTTATATTCTCTGTGCCAGCAAAGAATATGATAATATTTCATTTGGACTAATAACTAAATTCATTTGACCAATTAAATTCTTTAATTTAATTATCAAATAATAAAGTAATTAATCCTTTAGCAAAGATCAGAACACTCGTTAGTGTGCGACCCCGTAGGTTCAATACTAAGCCGGTAGTAAATTGATCACATCAATATACTAATCAAGGGTGGCGTTTAGCAACACTCCTTAACGACCGGATGACATGAAGTATACAATTTACTCTCAAGAACCAGTAGAAGAATAATGTAGTAATTCCTTCTGTCCTTATAGCTCTGGATCACCCTAGGATATGGTTCAACTGTCAAATCCTAATAGGCGACCAACTATGTGTTCATGTCAAATACAATCGACCATTGAATGACCTAAGAAACTCATTTCTTCTTTAATACAATTGCCCAGACCAAGGTCTTACTTTGGTCGTTTATAATTCATGACAACATGGAGCTTAAACTCATTACCAAGAGTTGATAGATTTCATCTTGATCAATCACTAATTCTACAAGTATTTAATCATACCCAATATCCTTTCAACTATCGCCCTAGGGCCATAGGTGTCTAGTATCAAAGCACAATAAATAACTTGTCAATTACTATGACGATCTCAGGTCAAAGGAAACTCTTACATCACATTCTTCAAAAAGAATATCCTATTGACAATTTATGGTAATTCTAACCATTAGGAATTATCCAATGAGTCGGTTCAATGATCATATCTCTATATGCATCATCTATCTATGTGATTTAGTTAATGAGATCAACTAATCTTTATCCTATAAAGACAATCAAATAAATATTGATCTAACCGGATTATTAATGTCCAAATTAATAATCCTACGATCAAGAACAAATTTAGATTAAATTGTAAGAGACTTTGCTCTCATTATAATGATCTCTATCACGATGACAAATTTCAAAATTTAATCAAGGACCTTATCAAATTATTCAAACAATTAATAATAATGATAAAAGAATATCATGTCATATATTTTATATCAAATGACGTTCACAAGAATATGTTCAAATCATCAAATATGATATTGGATCTAGAGCATATCTACTATATCCCTAACAATCTCCCACTTGCACTAGAGCCAATCGCTCCTGTACTTCATCCCCAATTTCCACTTATGCTTGTCAAACTCCTTTGCGCCAAGACCTTTAGTGAATGGGTCTGCAACATTTTCCTTTCCATCAACCTTTTTAATCTCGACGTCTCCATGTTCAATGATCTCTCTTATCAGGTGATATCTTCGCAGAACGTGTTTGGACTTTTGGTGTGATCTTGATTCTTTTGCTTGAGCAATGGTTCCAGTATTGTCATACAACAGTGGAACCACACCTTATATTGAAGGAATCAAACCAAATTCAGTTAAGAACTTTTTCATCCATACAGCTTCCTTAACAGCTTCACTAGCTGCTATATATTCTGCTTAAGTTACTGAATCAGCTATTGTAGCTTGTTTGGAACTTTTCCAACTCACTACACTACCATTTAAGGTGAATACATAACCAGAAATAGATTTGCTATCATCTCTATCTGAAGAGAATCTTGCATTAGCATAACCTTCAAGTTTCAACTCAGAATCTTCATAGATGAGGAATTGGTCTTTAGTCTTTTTTAAGTACTTAAGAATAATGTTCACCACCTTCCAATGTTCTTCACCAAGATTTGCGTAATATCAACTAGTCACTCCAAGTGCATAAGCCACATCAGGACGTGTACATGTCATGGTATACATGATAGCTCCCACTGCACTAGCGTATGGGATCCTACTCATGCGTTCTCTCTCTTCAGGTGTTTTAGGACAATCCTCCCTACTGAGAGTAATTCCAGTGCTTATCGGTAGATAGCCTCTGAAAATGTTAGTTTATGTTTAGTCAACAATGACATGCTGAAAATGTTGGTTTATGTTTAGTCAACAATGGCATGCCAATTAGAAAAGTTGGTGGAAAGAGTTGGTGTGGATGCTAGGAGGAAGTTTCTTCCTTTGATGTCACCCATGACATCAAGAGGAGGTCTTTACCTCTATAAATAGATGCACTACTTCACTTGTAGAAATTATCCCAAAATAATACAATACATTGTAGTGAGTAGAGAGTTAAGAGAGAAATTCTCTTAAGTGTAATTGGGAAATCTCCTCTTCCTTTGTTAATATTAAAAGGGCAATTGTTCTCTGGTGGACGTAGGATTATTTTGATCCGAACCACGTTAAATCTTGTGTTCTTTCTTTTACGTTTCCGCTAACAATTGATATCAGAGCGACAGGATTCTTTAACGATCCAAGGAGGAAGAACACGCAAATATGAGTTCCATGAAGTTTGAAATTGATAGATTCAATGGACGCAACAACTTCAATATCTGGAAGATCTAGATGATGGCGTTACTACAGAGGGAAGGTTCAATCCATGCTATTGACGGAAAGTATCCTACAGATATATCAGCTCCCGACAAGGAGAAGATTGAAAGGGATGCATTGAGTGCAATCCAACTATCCTTTGTACCTAACGTCCTTTGTGAAGTGAGTACGAGTACCGAAGAGACGGCCAAACAGTTGTGGGAAAAGCTAGAAGGGCTATACCAAGACCGATCAGTGACAGCAAGAATGTTGTTACAACGATGTCTTCACACATTTAAGATGGGGTCAGGTACTTTGTTACAAGATCATTTAGATGCGTTTAATAAACTTGTCATGGACGTATAGATTGCAGGAATTAAAAGGGAGGAGGAGACGTTTGCATGTGCTTTGCTATTTTCATTGACTTCAGGATATCGTGATATTGAGAATTCAATGATGTATAGTAAGGAGCCTATCAAGCTTGAGCAAGTGTGGCAGGCACTTAACTCTAGTGATGTGCGGAGGCACATTGAAGGAGATAGAGATGACCAGGAAAGTGTCCTCTTTGTAAGAGGCCAGACTAGCCAACAGGGAAAAAGTAAATCAAAGCACAGATCAAAGTCTCGTGTGAACAAGAAGAATACAGAGTGTTGGGATTGTGGCAAGAAGGGGCACTTTGAACGAGATTGCCCAATGTCAAAGTCCAAGGAAAAGGCGAGTGCATCTACAGTTGAACAGGTACATAATTTTGATAATGATTATGTACTAACAACATCGTGTAATAATAATAGTAGTTATGAAAACAAATGGGTGTTAGACTCTGCTTGTACTCTGCATATGACGTTCCGAAAAGACTGGTTTAGCAGCTACGAGAAAAGTGGAGGAACCGTAGTAATGGGCAATAATGCAACTTGTGCAATAGTTGGCATTGGCTCAGTTCGGGTTCGCTGCCATGATGGAATCGTGAGGACTATTACACAAGTCCGTCATGTTCCTGATCTGAAGAAGAATTTGATCTCCTTGGGTACTCTGGATGAACAAGGCTACAGGTACATGAGCGAAGCAGGAACTATGAAGGTGACTAAAGGTTCTTTAGTCATGCTGAAAGGCAAGCTGGAGAACGGCCTTTACACATTGGCCGGAAGCACCATTGTTGGCTCTGCAAATGCATCTACAGTGCAGTTATCTAATGATGACAAGGCAAGACTATGGCACATGAGACTGGGTCATATGAGCGCACGTGGACTGGAGATGTTGAGCAATCGTAAACTTTTGGAAGGTGAGAAGATCAGCACGCTTGACTTCTGTGAGCACTGCGTTCTAGGGAAGCAGAAGAAGGTCAGCTTCAGCACTGGCAAACACAAGACAAGAGGAGTGCTAGACTACATCCATTCAGATTTATGGGGTCCTTCTAAACTTCCATCGAAGGGCGGAAAGAGGTATCTTCTCATTTTTATTGATGATTTCTCACGAAAGGTTTGGGTGTATTTTTTGAAGGCAAAAAGTGATGCTTTTGAAGCATTTAAAGAGTGGAAGATTTTGGTTGAAAATCAAATGGAGCGGAAAATCAAGTATCTTCGCACAGACAATGGCTTGGAGTTTTGCAATGAAGAGTTTAATGAATTCTGCAAGGTTCATGGGATCTCAAGACATAGGACTGTCAGGCATACCCCACAGCAGAATGGAGTTGCCGAGAGAATGAACAGAACTCTTCTTGAAAAGGCTCGTTGTATGCTCCTACAAGCCAAAATGTCCAAAGTATTTTGGGCTGAAGCAGTTCACACTGCTGCTCATATTGTCAATCGATCTCCAGCATCGGCAATTGACTTTAAGACTCCGAATGAGGTATGGTCAGGTGAACCCTCTAACTATTCATACTTACGAGTATTTGGGTGTCCAGCTTATTATCACGTTAATGAAGGAAAGCTTGAACCAAGGGCTAAGAAGGCCATATTCGTAGGGTATGTGGATGGAGTAAAAGGGTACAAACTTTGGTGTTTGTCTTTACTCAAATTTATAGTTAGTAGAGATGTCACCTTCGATGAATCCTCTATACTTGATCCCCGTAAAGTTTCCGTGGAGTTTTCAGGAAACAAGAACAACGAGCAGGTGGAGCTTCCGGTGGAGCTTGCCAAGGAAAAGGATCAAGAGACTCAGGTTAAAGATGAGTCAGAAGATGTAGGCGTTGAAGAACTTGCTGTCAATGAACCATACACAATTGCGAAGGGGAGGGAGAAGAGGCAGACACGAGAACCGGAACGCCTTATAAATCAAGCAAACTTGATTGCATATGCGTTCGTAGCTGCACAAGAAGAGATTAAAGATCTGGAGCCCTCCTCGTATATTGAAGCAACTTCTTGCAAGGATGCCGCACAATGGCGGTTAGCCATGACTGAAGAGATGGAGTCTCTTCACAAGAATCAGACATGGGTCTTAGTGAAAAGACAAAAGGGGAAGAGGACAGTTGGATGCAAGTGGGTCTACCGAAAGAAAGAGGGAATTCCTGAAGTGGAAGATGCTAGGTTCAAGGCGAGATTGGTTGCAAAAGGTTTCAGCCAAAAGGAGGGAATTGACTACAATGAGATTTTCTCTCCGGTCGTGAAGCATAGCTCAATTCGCGTGCTACTAGCATTGGTTGCACAATTTGACTTGGAGCTTCAACAGCTTGATGTCAAAACTGCTTTCTTACACGGTGATCTAGAAGAGACAATCTATATGGATCAACCTGAAGGTTTCCTAGCTGAGGGAAAAGAAGATCACGTATGCCAACTAAAGAAGTCTTTGTATGGTTTGAAGCAATCCCCTAGACAGTGGTACAAGAGGTTTGATGCATTCATGACTACACATGAATTCTCAAGGAGTGCATTTGATAGTTGTGTGTATCACAAGAAGATGTCTGGTAACTCAATGATTTATTTACTGTTGTATGTTGATGATATGCTTATTGCTGCTAACAACATTACAGAGATAAATGCTTTGAAGAAACTATTGAGTAAGGAATTTGACATGAAGGATTTAGGAGCTGCAAAGAAAATCCTTGGTATGGAGATTTCAAGAGAAGACGATGTTGTACATCTTTCTCAGAAGAGGTATATTGAAAGGGTTCTCGAGAGATTCAATATGCAAACGTGCAAGCCTGTAAGTACACCATTAGCTCCTCATTTTAAACTTTCAGAGTCACAAATGCCTCAGTCCGAGGATGAGGTGGAGCATATGTCAAAGATTCCTTATGCCAGTGCAGTTGGTAGTATTATGTATGCTATGGTATGCACACGTCCAGATATTGCTCAATCTGTAAGTGTGGTAAGTAGATACATGTCCAACCCAGGAAAGAGGCATTGGGAAGCTGTCAAGTGGATATTGAGATATCTCAAAGGAGCTTCTGGTGTTGGTCTTACCTTTCGAAAAAGTGGTACAGGTATTTCAATTCTCGGTTATGTGGATTCTGACTATGCAGGAGATCTTGACAGAAGAAGGTCCACAACTGGATACATCTTTACCCTCGTTGGCAGTGCCGTCAGTTGGAAGTCGACTTTGCAGTCGATTGTCGCTTTGTCTACGACAGAAGCAGAATACATGGCAGCAGCGGAGGCGGTAAAGGAAGCTATCTGGTTGAAAAGTTTAGTAGCGGAATTGAGTTTGGTTCAGCTGGAATCAACTCTTAGATGTGATAGTCAGAGTGCTATTCATCTAATGAAAAATCAGAGATTTCATGAGCGCACTAAACACATTGATGTCAGATTTCATTTTATTCGAGATGTTATTGATGAGGGAACTATCAAGGTCGTGAAGGTTATCACAGACGATAATGCTGCAGACATGTTGACCAAGATAGTCCCGCTCGCTAAGTTTGCACACTGCAAGGACTTGGCGGGGGTGTGCATCAACTGATGCAACTCCGAAGAGAACAGTTGCTAGGTGGAGGTGGTATGTTCAACAATGGTTTGATTCTTCTTGTTTCTTACAACGGGGTTGCCCAGTAAGCTTAGAAGTTTTGGCCAGAGTTGTTCACACGCTCGAAACGCAAACCAAGGTGGAGATTGAAAATGTTGGTTTATGTTTAGTTAACAATGGCATGCTGAAAATGTTGGTTTATGTTTAGTCAACAATGGCATGCCAATTGGAAGAGTTGGTGGAAAGAGTTGGTGTGGATGCTAGGAGGAAGCTTCCTCCTTTGATGTCACCCATGACATCAAGAGGAGGTAGTTTGATGTCACCAATGACATCAAGAGGAGGTCTTTACCTCTATAAATAGATGCACTCCTTCACTTGTAGAAATCATCCCAAAATAATACAATACATTGTAGTGAGTAGAGAGTTAAGAGAGAAATTCTCTTAAGTGTAATTGGGAAATCTCCCCTTCCTTTGTTAATATAAAAAGGGCAATTGTTCTCTGGTGGACGTAGGATTATTTTGATCCGAACCACGTTAAATCTTGTGTTCTTTCTTTTACGTTTCCGCTAACAGCCTCTTTTGGAATTATCCATGTTATACCTCTTTAAGATGGTATCAATGAACAAAGACTGGGAAAGTCCAAACAGCTTCCTAGATCTATCTCTATAGATCTTTGTTCCTAATATATAAGTTGTTTCTCCCAGGTCTTTCATGGAAAACTGTTCGGATAGGCAAATCTTGGTACTTTGTAATGCCGGTATGTCATTCCCTATGAGCAATATATCATCAACATACAACACTAAGAATATAATTGTTCTCCCACTAACCTTTTTGTACACACAAGGTTCTTCTTCGCATCTAACAAAATTGAACTTTTCATAAAGTGAATATTCCAACTTTGAGAAGCTTTCTTTAGTCTATAAATGGATCTTTTTAGCTTGCAAATTTTATTATGATCATACAAAGATGTAAAACCTTCAGGTTATGTCATGTACACATCCTCTTCTAGCTCACCATTAAGGAAAGTTGTTTTCACATCCATTAGCCATATTTTATAATCATAGTATGCTGCTATAGCAAGCAAAATCCGAATAGATTTGAGCATTTCCACGGGAGAGAACGTCTCGTCGTAGTCGACTCCTTCTTTCTGACGATATCCCTTGGCAACAAGACGGGTTTTGTACGTCTCTACCTTTCCCTATGCTCCAATCTTTTTCATAAAAACCCAATTACAACCTATAGGTTTTATATCCTTTGAAAGTTCAACTAAAGTCCATACTTTATTCTCTTTCATAGATACAATTTCAGATTCTATGGCCTTTTGCCACTTCTCATAATCAGAATTTTGTATAGCCTCTTCATAGGTCTTAGGGTCATCATCATTATGATCAACCTCATTTGATACATTATCTTTTACCATTAACTTTAATCTAGTTGGTACATGACATTCTCGTGTAGACCTTCTTAGAGGTACTTGTACAACTTGTTCACCTTGTGCTGGATTGGGTTGTTGTTCAATTTGGTTTGGAAGTGGTTCATTAACCTATCCTTGAACTTCAACCAATGAAGATGACAACTTCCTTGGCAACTTTAAAACATCCAATAAAGGTTCTTCAACTTGGGTCGTATGATCTTTATATTGTGTTGATTTATTAGTTTCTTGAACTTCATCAAGTTCTATTTCTCCATTATAATTTCATTCTAAAAGAAATTCCCTTTCCAAAAAGGTTGCTCCTCTCACCACAAACACTTTATGGTCAGAAGGGTAATAGAAATAATATCCCATTATTTCCTAGGGATACCAATGAACCTACACTTATCAGATCTTGAGTCAAGTTTATCAGACTGTAGTCTCTTAACATAAGCTGGACAACCCCAAGCTTTAATATGTTTAAGGTTAGGCTTACATCCTTTCCATATCTCATATGGTGTTGTAGAGACTGACTTAATGGGAACTTTATTAAGTAAGTATGTTGCTGCTTCCAAAGCATATCTCCATAAATTTATTGGAAGGTCAGTGAAACCAATCATAGATCTCATTATATCTACTAAGGTTCGATTTCTCCTTTCAGACACACCATTGTGTTGTGGTGTTCCTGGAGGTGTCCACTGTGAGAGAATCCCATTCTCTTTGAGATATCTGGTAAAATTTTCACTAAGATATTCTCCACCTCTATCAAACCTTAGTACTTTGATACTTTTATTGGTCTGCTTCTCAACTTCACTACGGAACCTTTTGAACATTTCAAAAGATTCAGACTTGTGTTTCATAAGATATACAAATCCATATCTTCACATATCATCAGCGAAGGTGATGAAATGAGAATATCCACCTCTAGATTGAATTTTCATGGGCCCACAAACATCTGTATGAATTAGTCCCAATAATTCAGAAGCTCTTTCTCCACTTCTAGTTAATGGAGATTTGGTCATTTTTCCTTTGAGACAAGATTCACAAATTGGATATGATTCAAAATCATATTTGTCAAGGTACCCTTCCTTCTACAACTTGTTAATTCTTTTCTCTCCAATATGACCAAGCCTACAATGCCAAAGGTATGCATGATTTACTTGATCATCTCTTTTCCTCTTAAGACTTGAAACATGTATAATCGAATTAGCATTCATATTAGGTAAGATACAAACGTTATATTGGAGATAATCATTCACATATAAATTATCACTATAATAAATAGAGCAACTACCTCCTATATTAATGCAAAAACCACGTTTGTCTAACATAGAAGTTGAAATTATGTTTGAAACAAATTTAAGAACGTAATAATAATCATCCAACATAAGTACTTTGCCTGTAGGCATTATTAAAGAAATTGATCCTACAGCTACGACCACAACTTTTGCATCATTTTCAACTTGTAGATTAACTTCTCCTTTCTTTAGCCTCCTACTTATCTTGAACCCTTGCAACATATTACAGATGTTATAACCAATGCCAGTATCTAACACCCACAGTGAAGAATTAGTAGTAGCTAAAGAAACCTTGAAAATATTTTTCATTAATGTCTCACCTTGTTTCTTGTCCTTTAGAGTTGCAAGATACTCCTTGCAGTTTCTCTTCCAACGCACTTTCTTCTTACAGTGAAAACATTCAGTATCATATACTGACTGCAAGATCAAATCTTCAGAAAGCTCTTTACCAAGCTTGTACCCCAACTTCTCATGTTCTTAGGTAAGAACAATCATATGATTGACAAGGGGTCCAACTGGATAGTTTTCAATGTCCAACAGTGTATCAGCCATCTTCTTACCAACAGTGTATCAGCCATCTTCTTAAGATATTCAATGATTGCAGTTGGATCCATATTCTGATGTTTCCTCTGGAGTTCAGAACTCATAGAAGCGAGAATAATGTGTTTAATAGCAAGGCATTCTTCCAAGTGTTTCTGATAAACTTTGGTGCCTTGAACATCATTCTCTGGTGGGATTATCTTTGCAGGCTTATCGATCACATCAATGAGCTTTTCATGCATGAGAACAATTCTCAAATTTCTATACCAGTCATCAAAGTTTGGTCCTACCAACTTGTTGGTCTCAAGTATTTCGCGCAGTGATATAACAGACATTTTGAGAAATCTAAAATATAGAAAAGAAAAGGCAATAATATAAGAACATATTTGCATATATCATAAAACATGGACTTTTATCTAAATGATATTTTCACTAATTATTTTAAACTATTTACCCTCATTATAGTTTACGAAATCTTTATTTCTGCTAATGGAGTAAAGGAATCCTTTAACAATATGTATGAGCCTATTGGAAGTCAAGTCGTTTCTCACATATAATTTTAAAGGTAGGTACTCTTATCAATTGTATCCTCATACAATTTCTTTAAATAGCTCTATGTCAAATAGTCCCCTGGTAGTCAGGTCGATCCTATTGGCATAGTTGAGTTCAACCATCATGATAGCAATGAACTTATTAAATATTATACTCCCCGGGTAGTCCATACGTCTAGTAAAAAAATTGAATAATTCGTTCAATCTATGCATCTAATGCAATAAATAATTTTAACATATTCTCGAACTATAAGTCTCCCGGTAGTCAGGCCGCTCCTTATAAACAATAAATAAGTAAAATTATTTATTTTGATGGATATCTCTATAATAAAATATCTTATATTTTATTATTTAAGAACTCAAATTTTAGTAAGAGGGAGCTGTTATTAAAACAACTTTTAACAACATGGAGATCAAATCTTTTATAGCATACGAATTTGGTTCAAGTTGTCTACATGCTTAATCCTAAATTAATTTACATCACATGTAATAAATAATTCAAAATTATGTAGCGAACAAGCACGTGACATAAAAACAAAATTCAACATTCTTCTAACATGTTTAATCTATATATCACATATATCACAAAAAAATAATTCATGCCAGAATATCATTATTAATTAACATCTCATGAACTAATAACAATTAAAAATAATAATAGAATCATGTAACCTATTATAGATTCTCATCGTATCTAATACAAAATTTCAAATTCAAGTTATGAACTATCTCAATAGTTATATGAATACATATTTTATCCAATATCAGCATTCAAACGATTTGACTATTGCACAAGACACATGTATTATAGTTTGAACTCTTCAAATATAATATTAAAATATTTCGTAAATAAATTTTAGATACAATAAACCACGGCTCTAATACCACTGAAGGATTGCATATAGGTGTTCGTAATACGCAGCGGAATAACAATCTTAGGCAGATATTTTCGTGTTTAAAATTTATTTACATGTCAAAGATCGGATCTAAGATGTACCTGGTGAAGAGAGTCTCGTTTCAAAATTTCTTCGATAGTGCGAAGACTCTATGCGTATCCACACCAAGATCGATCCTTGCTATCAACTCTTTGATCAACGAAACCCGTGAATAAATTGAACGAACTATTGTGCTAAAGTTCTTCTCAAAAACCTTAGCCAACGTAAAAGACCAAGAAACTAAATTTTCTTGCCAAGAGTATTACTTGACTCTTTCGATATCTCTGTTGGTTTTGCGGCTTCTCCAAGAAGCTGTATTGGTCACGTTGAATTTATCTATGGATATATATATAAACCCCAACTGTTTTCCTTAGGTTAAAGAAAAGGAACCAAAAGAGAAAAAACAAGTTCTAAATTGGAGGTTTACATTATATAGGAAAATACTAATCCCGTTGCTCATGGGATTCTAATAGCCTACACGTCCTTTATGGACTTTCTCGTTAATCCAACTCAAAGTTGGTTTTAACTTATAAGTCCTTTCTTAACATATTATATATCTTTATATATAAATATTAATTATATATATATATATATATATATATATATATATATATATATATATTTCAACCAAGATATATTTTTTTTTAAATTTTCTATTCCAAATAGAAAACTTTAATTTGTTCACAATATTAATTATATTCTCTGTGCTAGCAAAGAATATAATAATATTTCATTTGGACTAATAACTAAATTCATTTGACCATTTAAATTCTTTAATTTAATTATCAAATAATAAAGTAATTAATCCTTTAGCAAAGATCAGAACACTCGTTAGTGTGCGACCCCATAGGTTCAATACTAAGCCGGTAGTAAATTGATCACATCAATATACTAATCAAGGGTGGCATCTAGCAACACTCTTTCACGACCAGATAGCATGAAGTATACAATTTACTCTCAAGAACCAGTAGAAGAATAATGTAGTAATTCCTTCTGTCCTTATAGCTTTGGATCACCCTAGGATATGGTTCAACTGTCAAATCTTAATAGGCGACCAACTATGTGTTCGTGTCAAATATAATCGACCATTGAATGACCTAAGAAACTCATTTCTTCTTTCATTCAATTGCCCTAACCAAGGTCTTAGTTTGGCCATTTATAATTCATGACAACATGGAGCTTAAACTCATTACCAAGAGTTGATAGATTCCATCTTGATCAATCACTAATTCTACAAGTATTTAATCGTACGCAATATCCTTTCAATTATCGTCCTAGGGCCATAGGTGTCTGGTATCAAAGCATAGTAAATAACGTGTCAATTACTATGACGATCTCAGGTCAAAGGAAACTCTTACATCACATTCTTCAAGAGAATATCCTATTGACAATTTATGGTAATTCTAACCATTAGGAATTATCCAATGAGTCGGTTCAATGATCATATCTCTATATGCATCATCTATCTATGTGATTCAGTTAATGAGATCAACTAAGCTTTATCTTATAAAGACAATCACATAAATATTGATCTAACCGGATTACTAATGTCCAAGTTAATAATCCTACGATCAAGAACAAATCAAGGGTGGCATCTAGCAACACTCTTTCACGACCGGATAGCATGAAGTATACAATTTACTCTCAAGAACCAGTAGAAGAATAATGTAGTAATTCCTTCTGTCCTTATAGCTCTGGATCACCCTAGGATATGGTTCAACTGTCAAGTCCTAATAGGCGACCAACTATGTGTTCATGTCAAATACAATCGACCATTGAATGACCTAAGAAACTCATTTCTTCTTTAATACAATTGCCCTGACCAAGGTCTTAGTTTGGTCGTTTATAATTCATGACAACATGGAGCTTAAACTCATTACCAAGAGTTGATAGATTCCATCTTGATCAATCACTAATTCTACAAGTATTTAATCATACCCAATATCCTTTCAACTATCGCCCTAGGGCCATATGTGTCTAGTATCAAAGCACAATAAATAACTTGTCAATTACTATGACGATCTCAGGTCAAAGGAAACTCTTACATCACATTCTTCAAAAAAATATCATATTGACAATTTATGGTAATTCTAACCATTATGAATTATCCAATGAGTCGGTTCAATGATCATATCTCTATATGCATCATCTATCTATGTGATTCAGTTAATGAGATCAACTAAGCTTTATCTTATAAAGACAATCACATAAATATTGATCTAACCGGATTACTAATGTCCAAGTTAATAATCCTACGATCAAGAACAAATTTAGATTAAATTGTAAGAGTCTTTGCTCTCATTATCATGATCTCTATCACGATGACAAATCTCAAAAATTAATCAAGGACCTTATCAAATTAATCAAATATTTAATAATAATGATAAAAGAATATCAAATGTCATATATTTTATATCAAATGACGTTCACAAGAATATGTTCAAATCATCAAATATGATATTGGATCTAGGGTATATGTACTATATCCCTAACAGTTGCTTGTCCAACATTTTAAATCTAATTGTTTTAACAAATTTCTAACTGGTGAAATTAAAGAATATAATTAATACGATCTTCGAGTAAACATTGACAAAGAGAGAAAATTAACGAAAATTTACCTGAAAATTCTACTTTTTCTGAATATGTATTTTACCTGATTTAGTAAAATCCTTGAGAAATTGTGTCATACACCATGATCCAACGATAACATGGTAATGACATACAGTTCTAGTGATTATATTATCAAAATTACCAATTTTATCAGGATGACTAAAAATATGCAAAACTTTCAACGTTTAATTTGAAATTTGGGTTGACAAAATAAAAAATGAATGCAAATCAATTACCAAATATTCCCACAGGAATCAACTCTTTTGGTACATAGAACACCAGGGTTTCCATCTGTAGCATTAGGCAGGCAGCTCTTACATCTTTTGGAATAATCGGCGAATTTTATATTCTTTGACCAACAACATAAAAAATATTAACCAAATAAACATTACGATGCCTTCTAATAATAAATCAAATTAAGTACTAATTAAGAACCAGGTATGCTGTATCTATGTCGGATTAATTGACGTGCACATCGCTTTTAGTAAGTGTTTAATTTAATCGATCCATCTTATTCATGACCTAGAATATTAGAGATTTGAAAAGGAAAAAAACAATGCAACTAAAACTGAGTATTATGCAATTCTTTTTTTTTTTTTTTTTCCTTTTGGAAACAAGGGTGGAAAACCTTTTGTCCTCAGGAAAAAAAATCATACCAGCTGGACGGTGAATTTTCTGAGAACAGGAAATATTAGTATAATCCCACCAATGGGTCTGGGAGGATAGTGTGGACGCAGACCTTATCCCTACCCTAGGGTAGAAAGGCTGTTTCCGATAGACCCTCGGCATATCCCTCCCTCCAAGAACTTCTCACCTTGCTTTTGGGGTGACTTGTACTCACAACCTCTTGGTTGGAAGTGGGGGGTGGTCACCACTGCAACTCACCACTAAAATATTTCTTAGAATACAATATTTTATGAATTAGGCCTTTAAAATACCTAACCAGCTGCTTTGACGAGCTAAATTGGGGCTTTTAAAATTTGAGCAAGTTTTTTGTTTAGATTCAGCATTAGTCGCTATAGATCAAATTAAAGAACTTGTTTTGAAGAAAAATGTTGCTTATATGTTCAACAAAAATAGTTTAGAAGATGGAATTCTTTTATATAATTAAGGTGCGTCCAAACTGGGTCAAAGTGCTTCTTATCTTTCATGCATCCGAGTCATTTTGTCTATATCTCAATCATATAACATAACGTCCGGTTAAATTTTTGAGTTCTTAGATTATTTCACAAAGTGTTTGTTGTGTTCCACCAACAAAGATATTAAGTAACTTTGTTCCTCAACATTTAAGCATATAAAAAGAAATAACCTAAACATTTTTTGCCTCAAGTAGGATTACTTTAAATTCTTGTCTTCCTTGATTTTCATCTCACTTCGTTTAGGCCACCCCCTTGAATGTTGGTTGATACAAACAATATAAGAGAAAATCATATAAAACAATATGAGGAAAAACATAAAAATATTATTAAGGAAATTAAAAGTTTAGTAACAAGTGGGGCTATTTGGGGTGGGTGGGTGGGTGGGTGGGGGGAGTTCTAACTTAAGATTAACCTAATTAATTCCTGGTGGCTGCCGATGATTTGATTATTATTGAAATATTTTATGGAAGGTAGCTTCAAAGACTGTCACAATAATGACATAATTTATTTATGATAATTCCTAAGTTAATGCAGTCGGCCAAACCATGATAATATTATTTTGCTTAATCTTTTCAAGAACTGTGATCCAAAGAATTTTTAAATTTGAGACAGGGATGGTGCTATGGACATACGGGACCCTATTAACCCTTATTAAATTTCTTATAACGAACCATTTGCGTTGTATAACCTACAAATGTAGGGAAATGGTCCCTTTGTATATTAGGATAATACATTCTTTCTGTCATATAATATCTTAAGTTAATATTAGCTTCAACTATAAGACACATCCTTCTTTCATTTGAGTTCTTTTAGCAAATTAGATTCCTCATGATTAGCAGTATTAGTATTTAAAAAATTAACCGACAGTTTAAACAAGATTAGAAAAAGTGACTTTCTCTTTTTTCTTTCTTTAATTTCTCAACCGCTAGCTAAAACGTCGGGTCCATATTAGTTAGGTGTTAAACCAATTCGAGAGTTACCTTTTATTATTGTAGGATGGTTAATATTTGGATCAGTCTATTAATGAACATCTATTTATTCCAGAGTTAAAAATTGTATAAGAATATTTTCTAGTGGCTTATGGTTTTATACGTTTATTGCTTCACCAGCTATCAGGGCGGACTCAGAATTTTTACACGAGGGGCACATTATTCTGCTCAATCAATGCCCTCTAAAGGCTTTTAGTACTCAAAGTGCTAACTGCTTTAAATTAATCATTTTCAAGGTATACACATATACAAATATAAAATTTCGGCCGAAATTTATGGAGTCTGGTGACCTCTCACTAATACACACGGGTCCGCCTCTGCCAGCTACTCTATATATTATATGTAGGGGTGTACATGGACCGGGTTAGTTCGATTTTATCAAAACTAAACCAAACCAACTATATCGGTTTGGATTAGTTCGGTTTTGTTGGGTTTTTCGGATTTTCGGGTTTTTTGTTACATGAATATTATTTCAATCTTACTTTGTTAAAATTATAGATAAAACTTTGATAAGTGAATATAGTTTAGTAAATATGGAAAAAAATTGACAAACATATGATCTATTAAAATATTCTAATGTGAGAATTTTTTTAGTAACACATGATAGTTATTTTCTTAGTCGTCTAACAATAATTTTCCGTTAATTTACGCTTTCAAGGCTAATACATGATAGGATCCCAAATATTTCTACATTTTCTAAAGAAAATTCACTATAAAGTCTTAAAAATATAAATAAAATTTATATATTTATATGTCGGTTTGGTTCGGATTTTTTTACTCAATACCAAATCAAGTCAAACCAAACCTAGTCGAGTTTTTTAATCGGTTTGGTTTGATTTAGTTTTTTGGTTTGGTGCGATTTTCCGGTTCGGTTGGAACACCCCTAATTATATGGACTTCTTGTGTTAGAAATAATCTTTTCGTGGCTTGTATAGTATTAATAAGAATTGAACCATGAGACTAATCTGCAAGATAAATTTTGCTTGACATCTTCGGTTAAGGAACTCACTTCCCGAGAGACTAATCCTTTGATTTAAAACCGGGATATCACATGATTATAATTTTATATAATTATCAGGAATATAATCTGAATAACTTATCCTATATTTTACGGAGGATAAATTATACTAAGATTTTGATATTAAAATAATACTGATTTTAATTACTACGTCAAACCAATATGGTGTAAAATTAGTTCTAAAATTTACACCGAAATAATCCACATTACCCTTGAACCAAACGGAGAGTCAAGTTTTCATGTCATCAAATAATGCATAGTTTATTATCATTATTCAAACTGAGTTGTTACTGTGGTACTTGTGATATTCTGTACTTAATCATGGAATATCAAGTTTGCTAATTCTTCCTATTTCCTATAACAAGATTTTCTGGTCTTCATATTTCTCTGTTTTCCTTTGTAAACGACAAATTACTCCATTATTCATATGAGATAAGGTCAAATAAAGTTGAACCTTGAGAATCTAGGACTTAACTGCGTGCATGAACTGAACTTACTTAAAAATCTCTCATCTTTAACCTTTTTTCTTATTCATATTCTGTCCTTACTCTTTAGTCCCCACTTCCAACAATAATAAAACTAAATTAAAAGAGGAATATTTTCTCTTTAATACCCTATATAGGATCTAAATGGGTTGGTTGGAAACTTTAGACTGATCTTTTTGGATTAGTTGTATTAGTTAACTTGTTGTGACATTACTTTTTTAGTGATGCAAGGTGGATGTAGCTAAGCCTATTATGGTATGGCATGCCAAAAAAAAAATGGAGATCAAGATTCTAGATATAGGTCACTAAGTTTTTTGCAACTACATGTATAGTACAAGTAAATAATTTTGAGAATGTGAGTAAATTCTACCTCCCTATTCAAAATATTTTGTATGTTCATATTGCTTGAAGGGACTTTAATTGCATCCCCATAAATAAATAAGAACAAACAAAGATACCATTTCAAAATTATTTTAATTGCATGATAAATATGAAAGACACGTTTCGAAATTTTAAATTCAAAACTTCGAGTTTTTCAACTTCCACAATCTTAAAGGTAAAACCATCCTTCACCTATTTAGTTTCCAAGGTTCCTCCTTCACTGATGAAGAATGTGAAAATCATCCCATTCTTTTTACCCTCTTTTTTATCTTCTTTCCAATATTCTCTAATTACTTTTTTGATTGTGACACCGGTCCTTTCACCCAATTCTTTTTTGAGTTTTGTAGGTGACAGTTTATAATAATGTATTTTTTTTTAGTTTGATTCCCTAAATTTTCATCTTTCATATGTTCGGAATTGTCAGCTTTTCATTGCCCTTGTGATATTGATAAGTGGGAATTAAACATAAAATATTTTTATGGTATATTGTCTATTCATATTTGTAAATTTTTAATTTACTTTGTTTGGCTTTATCAATTTCATGGTGCATTTGAAATAATAATGAGAAATGATATAGTGTGCATTCTTATTTATTGGTGTTAGAATGTATATTTCTCTCATAAATATAGTCATTTTTTTTTTTTTGCGCTAGGAGGAAGAATGTTGAGGAAGTGTTTGTTACGTTCTTATTGGATATTTTATACAGTGGTGAATATACTACTCGAAGGTGTTGAATATGGTAAGTTTTATAATTACTATTTTGAAGTAACTTGCCAAAGAGATTGTCTATGATGACAATTACTTCTTACCTTCTCTATGCAAAAAGTCCTTTGGTTTGTTTATTACTCAAAAACATGTGTGATTAGTTAACATATTACAAAAAAAAAACTTGGAATACACATATAGCTCACATGTCCAGAGACAAGTAAGAGTATAAGAAAATAATCACGCCATACAAACAAATTAAGTAAGTTATGTAATCTTTCGAACCTGATTATTTTGAAAGCAATCAAAAACAATATCTGTTCATGAATTACAACATCATATTATTGGATTTGCTAGTTTTGCAAAGTTGTACTAGCTCTCCAATAGCTGCATCCATCTCTTCCTCTCTTTCCTTCTTCAAATTCTCACTGATTTCTCTAACTTTATTCCTTAGATTCTCCCCTGTTTTCTCGCAAATTATACTTTTAACAATTTCTGCTACCTCTCCTCTATGAACTTTACCTTCATCATCTCTAACAATCTCCACTGCGACTCCAAGTTCCACGATCAACCTAGCATTTATTGGCTGATCAAGATGCATGGGCAAAGCTATAATAGGCACACGAAAATCTATACTTTCCATTACAGAATTCCAACCACAATGACTCACGAATCCTCCAGTACTCGGATGGCTTAGAATTCTTAGTTGTGGTGCCCATCCATCCACAACCCTTCCCCTATCTCCAATTCTTTCAAGAAAACCTTCTGGTAATGCTTCTTCAACTCTAACTTCTTCACCCTTTGGAAATCTTACAACCCATATGAAGTTAACATTACTAAGTTCCAACCCTAAAGCTATTTCTTCCAAATCTTCCTTACTCAAGAAATACTGGCTTCCAAATGAGACAAATACAGTTGAATTCTCATATTTGTTTCCTAGCCAATCAATGAGATCATCTACGTCCCCATCATATTCATTTGTTGTTTCTTGGACTGGAGGACCAACTGGTATAATTTTCCATTGGATCAACTCGGTGAAGTAATCGATGTATTTAGCCTCTGTTGCCCTGGAGGTACTCATCAGTATTATCTTATTCATAGTTTCTTCTTCAGCGAAAGGGTCCTTATCATCAGGATCTTTCTCTTTAGCAGCTTTTTCAAGCATTTCTTCCCTTTGTTGTCTCTCAATTTTTCTCAAATAAAGAGCTGGAAAAGGAAATTCAGTCCCCGGTTTTTTTACTGGATGCAAACGGTATGATAACATAGCTGCACAAAAAGTCAAGAGCATGACTGCTGGAATGTTATATGAATTTGCAACTTCCTTAGCCCATGGTTGTAATATATCATAGATTAACATATTCGGTTTCAAATTTTCTATGATTTTGTAAAAATTAGGTTTAGACATTTTGACGGCCTTTTTGAGGGTGGAAACGAGATGGGGTGGGATGCCGTTAGTTGTATGGTAACTAAGAGGAAGCTCGGGTAAATCTGGTAAATGAAATTCAACTAGCTGAATAGAAATGGAGTATTTTTGGGGGATTTTTTTCTTGATAAAATTGAGATTCACAGGCGTAGAACAAAGGTATACGTAGAATCCCCTGCATGCAAGTTTCTTGGCAACAGTTAAATAAGGAGAGATATGACCATGAGCCAACCATGGAAACATCAGTACCCTTAAAGTACTATGTTCTGTATCCATGAAAATTGAGAAGGATGATAAAAACAGATTAGCTATGGTTGTTTGCCTTTAATAAACAGAGGTAAATGGCTGCTAAAAAAGAATAGAAAATGAAAACTATATTTTTATGTCAATGTGAAACTTGCTTTTATGCAAACGTGATGAAGTGATTATTGTTGCGTGATTGGAAAAATATTCATAATACGTTTTCTTAGTGAAAGTGATGGGTCATTAGATTATTTCTAGGAGTTTTTCTATCTTAAGATTTTTAGCCAAGTTTGATAAAATAAACTTTCAACCTTTTTATCCAGAAGACGATTAATTAATATGTTGCGTAATCAAGAAAAGTGTGATAATAGATTTAGATATAGGTGAGACAAGGATTTTGCAACTATAGGCATAGTAGAAGAAATAATTTTGAGTTCTTTTTTTTTTTTAATTTAAAAATTCAACTCTCAAAGAATATAATTATCAAAACAATAGCAAACTATCTCCCTAACTACTCAAAAGTACAAAATATATTATTAGTAAGTGATTATGCCCAACTATGCCTTATAAAAAGGACACGCGGACGTTGCAAATATAACCTGAGTATTTAGCCTAGAGTCGAACCACAAGGAATTAACCTATCAATTACTCTCGTTAGACTTACTAATTTCCACGGAATCAACTTCTCAAACGTTGTGAATAACAATTGATGATGTTTCTACTAACTAAGAATGAATGTAAATAAGCAACTGAAAACTAACTATAATTAAGTTGTAAACAATTAAGAGAAGAATCTAAGGTTATGATTTGCCCTATTGATGGAATCCCTTCCGATTATGTTTCACATAGATTTGCCTAATCGTCTCTATCATTCATGAGCATTCTTCCTACCGTAAATCTCTCCCGAGTAATCACGATAATTTACTAGACGCACTCTCCCAAGATTCGTTAGCTGGCTTTATTTATTACAGCTCAACTTAGATTGCACCCAAGGCTTCGTTATCCCTAATCTCGCCTTTAAACCCTCGGTTATTGATCCCTCATATACTTTGGGAGTGGTGTTGTTCAACAGTTACCTAAATATGCACTCTCTCCCAAGTTATGCACACTAAATAGGCACAACTAATTGAGGATCCTATCAATTAACTACAACAAGAACGTAGTTGAGCAAATAGAGATTAAACTGGGCAAATTATATTAACATAACAAGAAGTTCATCCTTCAATAGGTTCCATCAATTATTCATAATGAGTAATTGCAATAATAAAGAAAAGATAGAAGAACTCTAATGTTTTGTTACTCTTCTCACACTTGTTCTTGCCTCCAAAGTTGTCTAAAAACAAGTTTAATTCTGCCTTGGGCGAGCTTCTAGAGTTTATAAGAGTTTGGAAGAAGTTTTCCCTGAATTACACTTTGGTCCCCAAATTTTCTGGCGAGTGAATAGTTCACCGCGGTCGTGGCAAGACCGCGGCTCGACCGCGGTGAACGCCGAACATTCTGCCTCGAGTACTTGATCTGTCGCGGTCGTGGTGGAATTCACTCAGTCCATTTTTTGCTTCTTTATGCTCGGGTACTTCTTGGTTGGGCGTTTTCTTCACATTATTGACTCCAAAACACTCTGTAGTGCTTCCTCACTTAGATTATTCCCTGCGAAGCAAAAGAACACCATTTAGAGTATTTTGTTATCAATTCGCCTATAAAACAACAATAAAGCATGGTAATATTAAGGTGTAAATATCATCTATATAGCCTAATATCAACACCCCACACTTAAATCATTGCTAGTCCTCTAGAAATCCACCACACTCTATCAAAGTTCCTCCCCTAAACTTTTCCCTTAACGACTCACACCTTGAACAATTTACCAAAGTTGCACCTAGTAGTGAACAACCCTTGCCTCAACAGTCGAATCTCTCGTACCATGCAATATTCGCACTTACTCAAACTACTCTATACAGAAGTCAAGACTTACCTTTCCTTTATGAATCACATGTCCTCACATCACACAAGAGAGTGATACAAACACTTAGGAACTCAAATGGACAAAATTCGCTCACTCTCCAAAAGAACATTCACACGCCACAAAGATGTACCATAGGCTTGCCCTTAGTGTAATACTAGACTAATTGAGCCTATCCAGTCTAAGATCAATTAGGACTTCATTTGGTTGTAATGTAGGCTAAGGGATGGGTAGGATATATTTGGATATAGTGACTAGCCTCCCTAAGCACTTTTAATACACAACACATTAACATTCCATATCATTCTTATGTCAACCAGACATACCCCACAATTCATTTATAACAACCCATTCTTTTAGGTGCATTTGCCTCAAGCTACCACTTATCAACTACTATATTTATTTATTATTTTTTTGTGGCACGTCTTCTTTTATTCTTCAAAACTACACCTTTCCTCTATTTCATTGGCTCCACTCAAAATCAAACCACCACCCCACACTTTAACTTTTGCATATGTCAAGGCCATTCAAGTGCTCCTGAGAGGTAAACGGGTTCAAGCAGAAGAATATTCAAACAATTGGGTAAGGATCGCAATGTGGTTGCCAAAGAAACAGGCTTATAGGCTCAACGTGGTTAACTAAGATGTATTACATTCAGGTGGGTTTACGTTATATATATCTGGCTTAACAAAGAAATGCCTATATCACTTCTAAGACTGAATGAAGCTACTATTTCTCTATGCAAACACACTGGGAAAGTTCTAGGCATCAAATGTAAAGCATAGAATACAGTATAGCTCACACACACATGGCATATGACTCACTCCGGATTGATTTATCAAGACATTCTCTTTTGAGTGTTCAAGTAAGCTACAAACATACAACTTTAAGGCACTTTAGCAAGAGTCAACCATTGAGACTAGGCATTACACTCTAGTTTCGATTGTGTTCAGGTGTATACATGCCAAGGGATTCTCTTTCTATTCAGTTCGTAGCCCATTAATGCTAAATAAAACTAAAAACAAAACAAAAAAAAACTACCTACACCCCGTTCAAGTTAAACTCTTGGAAAAGAACCGTGACCCAAAGAAAAACCAAGAGGGAGTTACTACACTACCTACAAATAAAATAAAAAATCTTTTTGAGATTTTCTCTAGGCTAACTTCCCCCAAGAACTGTCTCAAATATCCGTCATCAGGAAGAGTCCTTATATATTTTTTTTTTGTTCGACTTAGGTCCCTCAAGAGACCTGTTGAAAGGTGTCTGTTGTTGGGCCAAGACAAAGTTAATTACATGATCCTACCCTACTAATCAATCAAAAGTAAAGCAACAAAAATAAAGCAACACCATACAAAGTTACACAATATCTTTACAATAACATCATACAATAACAGCCACCCCCCCACTTAAAAATATGGCATGTCCCCATGTCAACAAATAAAGAGCAGAGTAAGGAGGGGGACTTCCCTGAAGATCAATCCTGATCAGAGATGGTACCGGGATCGAGATGACATGCTCGTCCTAGAGCTCGAAGCCATCCCATAATCTTCTTCTCCGACTTTGCCTGCTGAGTGATCAGAGTCTCAACTCTGGTGCCCAAGTCTGTGACAGAAGTGCGGAGACTATCCATATCCTACTACAGGGCTATCATGCGGGTACTACGGTGGGGCTGTAAAGGGCCCACCTCATCAACTCTTGTAGATGGTGGGATCTCAGCTGCCTTAGCATCATCATCATCAGATTCATCATCCGATTCATCAACATTCACCACCGGCTCTATCCCAATTCTGATTTTTCTTGCAAGGAACGGGGCTCTCAATGGCAATTTCCCATCAACTCTAGGGTCTTCAAGGACTCTAGCAAGACGGCACAACCTGGTGACTAGAGAAGGGAAGTAGAAGCCTTTAAGTAACTCGGGTGATCTAATGAGCATCTCGTCATGGAGGAGCCGAGCCATATCAAAATCCCTGTGGGCCATGAAATAATAGATCGCTGCCGCCCGTGGTAGATTAACATCGGTCGTATTGGTGGAGGGTAACAACCGACTATTGATAATGGTGAGCCAACACTTAGCCTCCCAATTAAGAGACTGGGAGTTAAGTGTAATCCGGTGCTTTATCCATATGTACTCTCTGTCTGGCACACAGATAGTCTCAAGAAGAGTTCCCCACAAGGCACATGTTCGGCTAAATGTACGATAGTCATCAGCTTCCCCCCTGAACACTAGCAACCGGTACACCCTGCGGATGGCCTCGATGGATGCATTTACCCGTGTATTGCATACAGTAACAACTCCATTCTCATGTTCCGGGCAGTTAGCATAGAACTCCCTTACGATCTGAACATTGGCCTCCTTCGGTACCTCGAAGAAAATGTCCAGCTGACACCTCCTCAACTCATTGAAGATATTCGGGCATTCCACCTCTAAGGCTTTTCAGTCAATATTCACCTCATGTAGCAATTTCTTTGCTGCCTTTGCATTGTACCTATCCTCCGCCGGTTTGGAGACAAACCTGGTGTTGTCAAACTGTGGTGCACTGGCTTGACCCCTAGCTCTCGAGAAGCTTCCCGATCCACTAGCGGAGGACCCAGTGTTGCGTCTCTTCCTAGATGGATTCATTGTATTTGCCAAACAGAGTAATGCCTATCAGTGAGTGTGTGAAATGTATGACTATGGGTGGGTACTCAGACTTCACCACTACCATGTCACATTAGCCCTTATAAATCCATTGGGGCAATTTCCCAAACACCTTGTGGGCAAGACAATTTCTTCATATATATAGCCCATATGGATATCTAAGCTCCCCCCAAATCAAAGATTCTACTACACCATTACACCCCACAACACTTCATTCAACACCCACAAACATACACTATTCCACCACATTATACACAACCCCTTCACCAGTCAGTCCCAAAAACGAAAATCAAAAGAAAACAAGAAGAAAACTAACAAAAATCTACTAAAAAATCACTACACAATTACAACCATTAGGCTAGCATACAACTACAACAAAATGCACAAGAAAAGCTAAGGGGGTGAGGAATTACATACCTAGATGGGCGAAGGAGTAAGAGGAATGGAGATGGAGGAAATAGGATGAGTGAAGAAGAAGAAGAAGAAGAAGAAGAAAAAAAAGAAGAAGAAGAGGAGAGGAATTTGGGTAGTTAGGGTTTAGAGAGAGAGAGAGAAATTAGAAAATAAAGAAGGGGGAGGGGGTGGATGTTTGGGAAATAAAGAAGGGGGGGAGTTAGAATTATGGAATAAAAGGAGAATAGAAAAAGAAAAGGTAAAAAAAATTTAAAAAATTACCTGGTACCCACCGCGGCCGCGGTGGGTTACATAGCCCGAAACAGTGTAGTAGGATCTAAAGGCAGAATCATCGCATTTCACCACGGTTCTACCGCGTTCCCACCGCGGTCGCGGTGGGTTGGACAAAGTTGAGGCAAAATATTCGCCTCTCACGCGGTCCTACCACGGTCTTGTCGCGGTTGCGGTTCTGCCCAATTTTTTTTATAGGAAGTTACATAAGAAAACACTAACAACAATGTTCGTGGGTTGCCTCCCACGCAGTACCTGATTTAACGTCGCGGCATGACGCAGACAAGCGCATTTAAGGCTCGCTCGACCTCTGAGGTTCCGTCAGGTGGATTTCTGACACTTCTTTTGGTTCTTTCATTCCTATGTATAGCTTCAATCTCTGCACATTCACTCTAAATGTGTGAGAGTCTTTCTCTGAGGCAATCTCTACAGCCCCTGAAGGGAATACTTCAACCACTCGAAATGGATCAGACCATCGTGACTTAAGCTTACCAGGGAACATCCGTAATCTTGAGTTATAAAGCAATACCATGTCCCCGGGTTTGAAATGTCGCTCAACAATGTTTTGGTCGTGCAACCTCTTCATTCTTTCCTTTTACAACCTTGTGCTCTCAAAAACAAGATGTCGGAACTCGTCAAGCTCATGCAATTCAGTGATTCTCGTTGTGCCCGCGGCCTCAATGTCTAGGTTCAGTTGTTTCAGTGCCCACCAAGCTTTATGTTCAAGTTCCATTGGCAAGTGGCAGGCCTTCCCGAACACCAACTTATATGGTGACATACCAATTGATGTTTTAAAAGCAGTTCTATAAGCCTAGAGTGCACCATCTAGCTTTTTCGCCCAATCAGTTCTTGTGGCATTTACAGTCTTGGTCAATACACTTTTTATCTCTCTATTAGACACTTCCACCTTTCTACTGGTATGCGGGTGATAAGGGGTAGCCACCTTGTGGCGTACATCATACTTTGCTAGCAACTTCTCGAAGGCTCTATTACAGAAGTGGGTGCCTCCGTCACTGATAATCGCTCTCGAGGTCCCAAAACGGGTGAATATGTTCTTCTTCAAAAACTCCACCACCACTCTTGTATCATTAGTGGGCAATGCTGCAGCTTCTACCCATTTGGACATGTAATCCACAGCAACAAGTATGTACATATTGCCAAAGGAGCTGACGACGGGTCCCATGAAGTCAATCCCACAGACATCAAACACTTCCACCTCTTGAATCAGGTTCATGGGCATCTCATGGCGACGAGAAATGTTCCCGGTTCATTGACATTCATTGCAGCCCTTCACCCATTGGTGTGCATCTTTAAACACTGTTGGCCAGAATAAACCGGCCTCTAGCACTTTCACAACTGTCCTAACTCCTCTAAAATGCCCTCCATATGCCGACGCATGACATGCCTGCAAAACAGAAGATTGTTCTATCTCGGGGACGCACCTCCGGATCATATTATCACACATATTCGAAACAGGTAAGGTTTATCCCAATAATACATGCGGCAGTTACGATAAAACTTTTTCTTTTGTACAGAGGAAATGTCATAGGGAACTATACCGTTGACCAGGTAATTTGCAAAGTCTGCATACCATATCACTTCCTCAAGACTAGTAGCGAGCAACTGCTCGTCTAGAAAGGTTTCCAGAATATCCTCAACCTCAACTGAGTTTTTATCTCCTCAAGTAGTGATAGATGGTCAGCGACTTGGCTTTTTATGCCCTTACGATCACAAATTTCGAGGTCAAATTCTTGCAGTAGCAACACCCAACGAATCAGGCACGACTTAGACTCCTTCTTCTCAATCAAGTGCCTCAGAACTACATGATTAGTGTATACAGTTACCTTAGAGCTAATCAAGTATGATCTGAATTTGTCGAAAGCAAACACCATAGCTAACATCTCCTTTTCAATCATAGTGTAGTTCAACTGGGCTCCACTCAGCGTTCTACTGGCATAGTAGATTGGATGCATTATCTTGTCTTTCCGCTGTCCCAGCACTGCCCCCACCGCGTAGTCACTAGCGTCACACATGAGTTCGAAAGGTTGCTCCCAGTCGGGGGCAACAATGATGGGTGTTGTGACTAGCCTCTTTTTCAACTCCTCGAGTGCTACCCTGCAATCTTCAGAGAACAAGAAAGGGTGATCTTTTTCTAACAACTTACAGAGAGGTTTGCTATTTTTAGAAGTCTCTTATGAATCTCTGGTAGAAACTGGCATGCCCGAGGAAGCTCTTGATTGCCTTGACTGAAGTTAGAGGTGGCGGCTTTGCTATCATATCCACTTTAGCACGAACAACCTCGATTCATTTACTTGATACTCAGTGTCCCAAGACTATGCCCTCTTATACCATGAAATGACACTTCTCCCAATTAAGAACTAGGTTAGTCTCAATACACCGTTTCAGCACACGAGTGAGGTTTCTAAGGCAATCCTCGAATGAGTTTCCCACCACTGAGAAATCATCTATGAATACCTCCATTATGTCTTCTACCATGTCAGTGAATATGGTCATCATGCACCTTTGAAATGTGGTGGGTGCATTGCATAGGCCAAAGGGCATCCTTCGAAAAGCATAAATCCCATATGGACAAGTGAAAGATGTCTTCTCTCTGTCCTCTGGTGCAATGGAGATTTGATTTTACTCTGAGTACCCATCCAGAAAACAGAAGTGTGACCTCCCTGCCAATCTGTCTAGCATCTGATCAATGAAGGGAAGTGGGAAGTGGTCCTTCCAGGTGGCTAGATTTAGCTTTCTGTAGTCCATGCAAATTCTCCAGTCCGTGACGGTTCGTGTTGAGATCAGTTCATTATTATCGTTTTTTATCACCGTCATGCCACCCTTCTTAGGCACAAATTGCACCGGGCTGACCCAGCTGCTATCAAATATTGGGAAAATGATTCCCGCATCTAACCACTTTATCACTTCTTTCTTCACCACTTCCTTCATGTTAGAGTTCAGCCTTCTTTGATGTTCGCTAGAAGGTTTGTGTCCCTCTTCCAGCAGAATTTTATGCATACAGTAGGCGGGGCTGATCCCCTTAATGTCTGCCATGGTCCACCCAATGACAGTCTTACACTCCCTGAGTACCTGCAAGAGTTGTTGTGCCTGCACATCTAACAAACTAGATGAGATAATAACAGGTAATGTGGAGTCAGGTCCAAGGAACTCATACCTGAGATGGGCGGGCAGTGGCTTCAATTCCAGCTTTGGTGGTTCTTCAATGGATGGCTTAGCTGGAGGAGTTTCTCTATTTTCTAAGTGCAAGGGCTCAAATTCAAGAGTTCTATCCCAGAACACTCTGGCCTCTAACGCCAACACCCATTCTGTCAGTTCTTCTCCATTCACCTTATCTAAATTCATCAGACATGCAGCAAGAGGGTCCTCAATAGTTAGAATCTCATCATCGGGTTCTACAATTACATCCATGGCATCAATAAGAGAGCAATTGGCGAATTCACTTGGTCGCCTCATAGATTTTTGCACATTGAATGTTATCTCTTCATCATTCAATCTTATCTTGAGCTCCCTAGTCTCACAATCAATGAGAGCTCTCCTAGTGGCCAAGAACGGCCTTCCCAAAACTATGGGAATTTCTTCATCCACCTTACAGTCTAAAATTACAAAATCTGCAGGGAACAGAAATTTCCCTACTTGAATCAACACATCATCCAGGATACCAGAGGTTCTTTTTACGGTCCTGTCAGCCAGCTACAACAACATAGAAGTGGGTCTAGCTCTTCCAATCCCCAACCTCTTATAGATCGCTAAGGGAATAAGAAATATGCTAGCCCCTAAATCACAAAGTGCTTTGGTGAAAGCGAAGTTACCAATAGTGTAGGGAATTGTAAATCTCCCTGGGTCAGATAGCTTGTCAGTAATTGGTCTAGTCACCACTGCACTGCAGGTTTGAGTAAGAGTCACCGTGGCCAAGTCTTGGAAATCGAATTTTCGGGACATTAAGTCCTTCATTATTTTTGCATAACCAGGCATCTCTTTCAAAGCATCTATCAATGGAATATTTACCTGAATTTGTTTCAGAATCTCCAAGAATTTCTTGTATTGCTCCTCTTTTTGGTACTTGGCCAGCCTCTGAGGGAATGGTGCGGGAGGTCTCTTCTACCCAATGATTTGGGATTGCTCTTTATCAGCTGCCACCTCAACTACTTGTTCCTAGGCTGTCTCAGCTTCTTTCTCAGTCTCAATCTGAATGTTATGTTCTTCCTGGGCAGGCTGGACTGCACTTCTATCAGTTTCATTGACTCATCTAGCTCAATGGGCACTGGTATGAGTGTCTCAGCTTGTTTGCTTTCTCAAGCCCTCTCTTGCTCCACGTCCAAATCTATGTCATTACGTAGACTCACTACCATCAACTGCTTCGGCCCTTGATCTTTTGGATTTATTTGGGTATCTGCAGGTAATGTCCCATGAGGACGATTGTTTAGAGACATCGAAATCTGGCCCATCTGCACTTCATATTCTTGATAGCTGAATCATGTGCATCTAATCTTTCACTGATTTTTGCATTAGACCCAATAACCTGCTACATTATTGCCTCAAGTCTAGCAAACCCATCTTCCTGTCGTCCACTATGTTGCTGCTGAGAAGGATGATACCCCTGCTGCTGATTTTGATTATTATATCCCTGTGGCCTTGGATAAGGTGCCATGTTATTAGGAGGTCTCACACTCCCATGTTTCCATTGTTGAACTGTGGCTGGACTGGCCTGTACGGCTGATTTTGCTGGCCCCAATTCTGACCACCCTGTCTCTGGCCTCCATAATTAGACACATAATTCATGTCTTCAGGATAGTGATGATGATCATGTTATGCATTCCACTGGTTACCAATTGGCTGACTAATGCAAGATGTGCATAAGCCGCCATTGGTATTATCTACAATGTATACCTGTTGCTTCTGCCCTGACTCTTCCACCTTTTTGGTGAGTATACTCATCTGTATCATTAACGTGGCCATGTTTTTAGCAAGAGTATTGGATGGATCTAAGGGCACTGAGTGAACCACTGGAGTGATATATGCATTCCTGGTTGTCCACCCCGAATTCTGTGCCATCTTGTCAAGTAGACTCTGGCCTTCTCTCTATGTTTTGCTCAAAAATGCTTCACCAGCTGAAGCACCAACATTACCCTTCACGCTATCTCACAATCCCATGTAAAACCGCTGCCCCAACATCATATCTGGAATACCGTGGTGCGGACATATAACCAGCATCCCTTTGAATCATTCCCATGTTTCATGCAGTGTCTCCATTGGTCTCTGTTTGAAACTCAAAATTTCATCAATTTGTTGAGCAGTCTTGTTGGGTAGGTGGAACTTGTTCACTAATTGCTTGACTAACTCCTTCCAAGTTGTTATGGAATTAATGGGGAGTGAGTTTAGCCAGGTCTGGGCAGCTTCTGTCACTGAGAACGGAAACAATAACAGCTTGATTGCTTCCTGAGTTACGTTGGGCTGCCTTTGAGTTTTGCAGATTGACAGAAAATTCTTCAAGTGTTGTTGAGGATCTTCGACTTGTGACCCCGAAAATAGTCCCTTGTTTTGCAACAAGTGCAACATGTTGTTCGTGATTTGAAATGATTCAGCCTGTATCTACGGGACTAAAATCGCTATGGCTAAGTTTTCCGCTGTGGGTTGTGCCCAGTCATAAAGCGCAGCCTCTGGCACAAGAGGTGTCACTAGCTCTACCGGCATAGCTGGGTCTACTATGTGATCCCCTATGTCTGGTTTGAATTGTTCAGTTGTTTGTTGTTGTTTGCTTTTCCGGTTGGCCTGATTCAAGGCTTTGAAAACTTTCTCGGGATCTGATAATGCTTCAAATACTTCACCAGTTCTTGATGAGTTTCTAGGAATGCATCTGTACAACCAAGTCAACAAACGTTAAAATTTCAATGTAAAGATTGGGTATAGAGAAAACTGACTACACTAATTTTTTTTGTATTTCTATCAATTGTAATTGATAACACCGTTAAGTCCCCGACGGCGGTACCAAAATTTGATCACGCCCAACTATGCCTTATAAAAAGGATACGCGGACGTTGCAAATATAACCTGAGTATTTAGCCTAGAGCGAACCCATAAGGAATTAACCTATCAATTACTCTCGTTAGACTTACTAATTTCCACGGAATCAACTTTCCAAACGTTGTGAATAACAATTGATGATATTTCTACTAACTAAGAATGAATGTAAATAAGCAACTAAAAACTAACTATGATTAAGTTGTAAACAATTAAGAGAAGGATCTAAGGTTATGATTTTCCCTATTGATAGAATCTCTTCCGGTTATGTTTCACATAGATTTGCCTAATCGTCTCTATCAATCATGAGCACTCTTCCTACCGTAAATCTCTCCCGAGTAATCACGATAATTTACTAGACGCACTCTCCCAAGATACGCTAGCTGGCTTTATTTATTACAGCTCACCTTAGATTGCATCCAAGGCTTCGTTATCCCTAATCCCGCCTTTAAACCCTCAGTTATTGACCCCTCATATACTTTGGGAGTGGTGCTGTTCAACAATTACCTAATTATGCACTCTCTCCCAAGTTATGCACACTAAATAGGCACAACTAATTGAGGATCCTATCAATTAACTACAACAAGAACATAGTTGAGCAAATAGAGATTAGACTGAGCAAACTATATTAACATAACAAGAAGTTCATCCTTCAATAGGTTCCATCAAAACCCTAGACTAAGAAATTAGCTACTCATAACAAAACAAGATAAAACTACTGAATTATTCATAATGGGTAATTGCAATAATAAAGAGAAGATAGAAGAACTCTAATGTTTTATTACTCTTCTCACACTTGTTCTTGCCTCCAAAGTGGTCTAAAAACAAGCTTAATTCTGTCTTTGGCGAGCTTCTAAAGTTTATAAGGGTTTGGAACAACTTTTTCCCGAATTACACTTTGATCCCCAAAATTTCTAGCGAGTGAACAGTTTACCGCGGTGCGGCAAGACCGCGGCTCGACCGCGGTGAACGCTGAACATTCTGCCTCGAGCACTTGATCTGTCGCGGTTCCACCGCGGTCGCGGTGATTCACTCAGTCCATTTTTTGCTTATTTATGCTCGGGTACTTCTTGGTTGGGCGTTTTCTTCACATTATTGACTCCAAAACACTCCGTAGTGCTTCCTCACTTAGATTATTCCCTGCAAAGTAAAAGAACACCATTTAGAGCATTTTGTTATCAATTCGCCTATAAAACAACAATAAAGTATGGTAATATTAAGATGTAAATATTATCTATATAGCCTAATATCAGTAAGTTAAATATTATGAGCGGTTAATAAGATAAAATTTGTATTTAATTTCACAATTCCTTTAATTGAGTGGAGGGTGATTGTTTTGTCATTTAGATTTTCATACAAAAATATGTGTAGGTCTTGTTATGCACCTCACATCATTCGAGGTGGCTTAGACTAATATTGAATCGCAAATTAGGTAGTGAAGTTGTGCAAAAGATTTAGCACTATCAATGTATATAGAGTACGTTACTCGAATGATCACTCAATCATCCGATATTATCTATCAAAGTTATCTTTCTTTTGTTTGTAACAACAAAGTCACTTGATCATGACAATAACACTCAAAAGTCATTCAACTAGATTTCTTAAATTTTTGATCGACAAATACTTGTTTTACCCTCTAAATTATTAACTTTTATCTTTTTATTGTTTTTTAAATTTTTAATATAATAATTTTTCTCTTTTTAATTTATATTATAGACTTACCTTAGAATAAATAAAATTTTATTTATAAATTAAAAAAATTTAAAAAGTATAAGCATATACAATGTTGGAATAATAAAATATTGAGCATATTAGAAAATTAATTAAAACAATTTGTTCGTAATAATAAATTTGATATTAACAAAAAAACTCAAAATATTATTTACACAATTGAGAATGAAAGAAAATAAAAGTTTTAAAATATATATTCCTTGCACGTACCATAGAAAATAATTATTTAAAATAAAGGTATTTTTGTAATATACATTACATATTCTTGAATATTATACTCAATTATATTATTATTTTGACATTATATATGCTAGAAAAATATTTAAAAAGAGAAAAAAAATCATAATATTAAAAAAGCAAAAAAAAAAAAAAAGAAGATAAAAGTTGATAATTTAGAGGGTAAAATAAGTATTTGATGATCAAAAATTTGATAAATTTGGTTGAGTGACCTTTTGAGTGCTATAGGCATAGTCAAATGACTTTGTCGTTACAAATGAAAGATGGCAAAATACATAAGTTGCCACCGGACCTATGACCCAAATCCCCCTTACACACGTTCTGTGGACGATAATAATATTACACACGCAACCTTTCTAAAGTGTATCTAGTACACACCATCTTTTTGTTGACCAGCTTTTCAAAATATGTGTAATATCACACACCAATAATATCGTGACACGTGTCAAAACAGAAAGAAAATACAATAAAATACCTAATTTACACCATAATTAAAATTTCTTCTTTAAAAAAAGAAAAAATAAATAAAAAAGATCCCCCCTTCCCGTTTTTAGTAATTCCTTCCCCCCTGCCCCAACCCACTTAATCATCTTCTCCACAATCTTTCCACCATTAACGCCATAGTTAGTAGCATCGTGTCCCATTTTCTCAATATTGCCAATGGAGCTTGACTCTTAAAGATGAATAAGAGCTAAAGATGCACATCTTCTTCTACAAAAAAGTTGATTTTTATTAAAATCACCATTGTCATAACAGTATCACCACCGCCATTAATTTTTAGAGCAAAATCCACAAATACTATAAACCCTCTTTTCAAACCCATTCAATTAAAAAAAAATTGAAGTCAAAGAAAGAATCAGCAGATCTGAAAATAAAATTATGAAAAAATATAGAGAAACTAATCATTGATTTCATTAGCAGATCTGAGAGGGTTAAATCTTGGAGGAGATGACTAATAATTTAGAACTTGGATCTAGCTCTACAATTATTGTTGTATTTTAGAGTTTAATCTATGAAGAAGACAAAGTGGGTGACCAGGGGAAGAGGAAAACGTGTGGGGTGGTAGGATGTGGAAAAGGGACCAAATTATTTGGAGATGAAATAGTTAAAAATAGAAAAAGAAGAATTGACTCAAAAAAAGTTTAAAAGTAAAAAAGGCTAGAAATATGGCGTTTAACTAATGATTAAGACCCAAAAGTTTTATATTCACCCGCCTCTTTTACGTGTAAAATACGCGCGCGCCATCTGTCAAATGTGGTGTGTACTAGATACACTTTAAAAAGGTTGCGTGTGTAATATTATTATCGTCCACAGAAAGTGTGTAAGGGGGATTTGGGCCATAGATTATGTGACAACTTATGTATTTTGCCATGAAAGATAGATACTTTGGTAGATAATTTTGAAAAGTTAAGTGCGCATTTGAGTAATAGATTCTATTAAGCGAAATTTTGTGAAATTTGTTCCGTAAAAACAGATGAATATTACGGAACAAATTTCACAAAATTTCACTTATATGCATTGATAGTGTTAAATTGATGAGATTATAAAATTGTAAATTGGGGGTATACTCACCCCTGAAAAAGGCAAGAAAATTAAGACTTGGTCCACAGGTCTATAACAGTCCAGGATGTCACCCACCCAAACCTCAAGTCAGTGAGCTACTGACAATCCCCAAATAAAGACTGGCATTTGCTTTCTAACTTTTTCTTCTCTTTTTCCATTTTACTGCCACTTCCACTGTATTTTCTTGTTTCTTTCTACTAGCTTTTTCTCCCTAGAAGTAAGGTAAAAGTAAAAAAGGAAAGACTGTAGAAAGTTACCCTACTTTTAGTTGCTGGTGATGTGTGCATGCATAGCCACAAGTACATAACACTATTACATCACCTTTGTCCAAGATTGGTAATAATAAAGGCCAAGTTTATGGTTTTAGAATTTTAGAAATTTTTAGGAATTTATGTTAAATGGGTCAGCTTTATTTGTGGCAAATAGAAGCTCATTCTTAACTCCTCATCAAACAAATACACTATCATCTTCCTTTCTTTGACCAACAATTATACTTTTTTTTCCTATGATAATTACATTTTTCTTGTTTTATAGTATTATGTTAATGGCAGTAAATATTTTTTTTCTTGATAATCAGTCATCTTCATAAGAAATTAAAAAAAGGGTGTGGTGGTGCCAACTAAGAAGCTGGCTTGCACCTCTTCCATGACTTCCCTTTTACTGTTTGTAATTTTAAGGCAAATTTCTCTTATCACCTACCACTGATAACTCCATCTTTCCTTTCCTTCTCTGTCATATTCCTATTTCTAAAAAGCTCCCTTATACCCATTGTACCATTTATTATTCTATGTATCTTTACTCTCTTTGCAAATTCAGCCCTTTTGTTGTTGTCATCTGGTTTACTGTCTTTCAGAAGGGGCAGGTGGTGGTCTCAGAAAGCACCATCTCAGCTTAGATTTGGATTTTAATCTGCTATCAATGCTGTGAAAAATCAGATACAAGATTGTACTATTAGTTTTGCTAGTATTTAACTTGTGTAGCTCTAAAGAGAGTCTATTATTTATGTGTTCTTAGAATTTGGTAAGTGCATTGGCTTTCTTGGGTTTTCTTGGTCAAGATCTGTGGATTGGCTTTTTGTTCATCCTTTTAAGGAAGATAATGATGATGGAGTTCTTGAGATCTGGTTATTGAAAATTGTGTTTTGGGGTATATCTCAGGAAGGTATGAGAATTATAAAAATTGAAACTTTCTCAAAGTTATGCACTTTTTTTCTCTCTGTATGTTCCCATTGTTTTGCATTTCTTGTTTATATTCTTAACATTGGCATCAGGAATTACATAAGGGATTTTTGTTTATGTTGCTTTACATTCTCTACTAGTGGATCTTGTTACATGATCTCTTGGTTGACTGGCTCAGTTTATGAATTTGCTGTTTGATTTCTGTGTTTCCTTTTAAAACAGAAGGCATTGGTAGGATGCCCTTTTTTTCCTTCCCGCCTTCATTGTTAATTTTGAAGATTTACAAATGGTGAACATGATTATACTCATTGGTCCAAAAGTAAAGTGTTTATGTTTTCTGTTTGACTTGGAGTTGCAATTAGAGAATTCAGAAATAAAGATTACAACTTTAGTTGCATATTGGGTTTAATAGAACATATACTTTCTTAGATGTGTGTTTTGTGTGTAAAGTTTCTGTTCATCATTCAATTTATGCTATTTTTATAGGTCTGTTGACATCCTAGAAGATGGCTTCTAATCTAAAGGAGGATTTATCGCAAAAAACTGCTGTGTTTGGTCTCAAGGTCTGGCAATTGATTGGAATCCTTGTTGGGATTTTCATAGTGGTCATCCTCTTATTGTTAACATTGTATCTCACTTTCCGGAGGAAGTCAAAAAGAGCTACGGACAATCTCCCTATTAGCCAAATACCTACTGTTTCTAAGGAAATTAAAGAAGTTCGGGTTGAGCAAGTATCTACAAACGAATTTGCTCCACGTGATGGAATTCTTCTCACTATTCATGACAAAACCAGTGATAAAGAATCAGACAAGGTTTTGGTTCATCTTGGAATGGGGAAAAAGAACGGCGATAACAGCAGTCAATCGGGTTCCTTCCATCATGTCGATAAGGACTGTTGTGGGTCACAATCAGGAGAAGAAGGGAGTTCATGCAAAACTGCATATAAAGCTTATAATTCACATCCAATAGCTGCTCCTTCTCCTCTAACCGGATTACCTGAATTTTCTCACTTGGGTTGGGGCCACTGGTTTACATTGAGAGATCTTGAGGTTGCAACAAGCCGGTTCTCAAAGGAGAATATTCTTGGTGAGGGTGGATATGGCATTGTCTACAGGGGAAATTTGATTAATGGAACACCCGTAGCTATTAAGAAGCTCCTAAACAATCTGTGAGTTGATAGCATCAAATTATATTCTTTCCTTACTGGTCCTTTTGTTGTAGTTACCGACTTGAGTTTGAATTTTTGATCTTTGTCCCAGAGGTCAAGCAGAGAAAGAGTTCCAAGTGGAGGTTGAAGCCATTGGCCACGTGCGTCACAAAAATTTGGTTCGCCTTCTAGGATACTGCATTGAAGGAACTCACAGGTATTTCCCCATCTGGAAGTCTCGGATAGTCCTACACCTTTTTTGACATGAAAATGAAGCTCTGGATTTTTCATTACCTTCACGCGCGTGTGAAGTAATAGAATGAGTATTATGTTCTTTCTTGTGTACCATTTGAAAATGCTGTTCTAACTCGTGATCTCAGGATGCTGGTTTACGAGTATGTCAACAATGGCAATTTGGAACAGTGGCTTCATGGAGCCATGCGACATCATGGGTATCTCACTTGGGAGGCTAGGATGAAGGTTCTCCTTGGGACAGCTAAAGCGTAAGTTCATTCAGCTAATCTATTTCTTGAATAATACAGATCTCTTGATGTGCTATGATCTCTTGCAGTCTTGCCTATTTGCATGAGAATATTGAGCCCAAAGTTGTTCATCGAGACATAAAATCAAGTAATATATTGATTGATGATGACTTCAATGCTAAGGTCTCTGATTTTGGTCTTGCCAAACTGCTTGGTGAGGGCAAAAGTCACATCACAACTCGAGTCATGGGTACCTTTGGGTTAGTTTCTTCTTTCTGCTCGTTTTGATTCAATTCCATGCTTTGGTCTTCTGGGTTTTACAATCTTCTACTTCTGGTGTCTTATTTTGTTCTGCTTTTGGTATAAAAAGATGAAAAGGAAGTGCTATTTTTAGCATTGTTATATCATTTCACGCCTTTTCAAATATTTGACAGGTATGTGGCTCCTGAATATGCAAATACTGGTCTCTTAAACGAAAAGAGTGATGTTTATAGCTTTGGGGTTGTGCTGTTAGAAGCAATCACTGGAAGAGATCCCGTGGACTATGGCCGGCCTGCCCAAGAGGTTTGTTATCTTTAGTACCTTATATTAAGATCTCATTAGCGGCACCCAAGGGTGTGGCCTAGTGGTCAATAAAGTGGGTGAGAACCATGAGGTCTCAGGTTCAAATCCCAGCGGAGGCACACTAGGTGATTTCTTCCCATCTATCCAAGCCTTGGTGGATAGATTTACCTGGTATCTGTTGCTGGTGGGAGGTTGCAGGTATCCCGTGGAATTAGTCGAGGTGCGCGCAAGCTGGCCCGGACACCACGGTTATAAAAAAAAAAGATCTCATTAGCGCACTGACTTGTATATCTTATCTGCATCCTCATTAATCATTATTGAAGAAGCTATAAAAATGATTTTGCCCAGATCTTCAGCAGAATAGATCGTTGTTAATACTTGCCTTGCTGGTTTTCTGATATTTGTCTCATTTGCATTTTCGATTCAGTTTCCCTAGATTTTTTACAGATTACTTGTTCTTGATATAGCATGTACGATAGCCAATGTTCACATGCTATAAATCTTTGAGAAGGCTATCTCAGCCTACCTGATTCCAGCGGATTGATCTTGTTGTAAACCATGCTCATGACGTCAGCCTTCTGCTAAATTATAGTTTAAGAAAATGTCCCATGCTTTAGCCTTCCTTGTTCCCTGTTCATTACATTATCTGAACAAAAAGCTACTACTGGTAACGTGCTGCTATTTCATGTTGCTTTACGAGACAATGCTTGGCAGTCTTGTCTCTTTTCACCATGTCATAATGAAATATATTTTGTATATATCAAGACAACATTCATGATATCTTTAGCTACCCAATGTCCTAGCCTGATGCGTTGTATGATGAGTATATCTTCCTGCTCTACATTAATTGGTAAAAGGAGTAGTAATCTTTGATTTCACGCCATCAAGTCCAATGGAAAGGCAAATGGAAGCTGATCAATATTTGAATTTTATGGTCTTTCACCACCAATGGTCCACAGAATTTATTTTACTACACGAGATATTAGTAGAATCATATCTGAATCTTCTCAACCTTGGTAATAATTCTAATTAGAGCTTGAGTTTTAGCTGAGGATTCGTCAAGCAAATCTATTTTTCATTTTGGCCGATGCTGATTTCCTCTTAAATCTTTCCCACCACTTCCTTTTACCAATATCCTTATTCTCCAGTTAATTTGCTTCATAATGCACTAATTCTTTAAAGTAGTGTAGTTTTTTCCCCGTTCCCACTAGTATTAGGTTTTTAACAACGAGGGATCACAGATTTGAATCCTAAAGAACTTTCAGGACTTCATTTCATTTTTGACTCGAAAATGGTCAATTTGTGAGTGGGTCCTCACTTTGCTCAATCTTTGCGCTAAGAACATACTCTTAAAGTATTGAACTTTTCTGGTTGCAGGTGAATCTTGTTGACTGGTTGAAAATGATGGTTGGAAGCAGGCGCTCAGAGGAAGTAGTAGATCCAAATATTGAATCAAAGCCTCCAACAAGAGCTCTCAAAAGAGCCCTTCTGACTGCTCTGAGATGTGTTGATCCAGATTCTGACAAGAGACCAAAGATGAGCCAAGTTGTTCGTATGCTTGAATCAGAGGAATATCCCATACCAAGAGAGGTCGGTATCTGCTTTCTGTTTCCTCTTTTCTTCTATTGCCACGTGAAACTCAAAATTTATTCACCGGGAACTTTGCCCTCAAGTTTCTTATTTTGTTAAACTGTGATCCTGTTAGATACAATCAATTCCTTGTCTTTGTTTGAACAGATGTGTTAAAATGGCTTGTGTATTTGGATGTTCTTCCCTTATGTAGGGACTTAGATGGGGCGGATATATTTGATTCCTAGCTTGGACTCTTAACAATACCTTCCTTTTTAGTCAACTGATGGAGGTTGATATAACAATCTATATATCAACTTGTTTCCTGAGGTGTAGATAAAGAAAGGGATGATGAGTAAACATCCATGTGAACACACCTATTATTTGTTTGTAGGTGTGTCATTTGGATATGGGATAGAGATGGTACTGGACGATAAATATGCCTTACTGTTTGTCTGTCAATATCTTCGTAAATAATTATCTTGTCAGTCAATTGCTCATCCCTTATTGAATGGTTTCTGAAACGAGGGTAACAACAAGGATGGGCAAACTTCTCTCCTTGTTTCAGTGATTTCTATCCCTCGTCGATTGATGAAGAATAGCATGTCATCCTATAAGTTTCCAGTTGTTCGAGGTCTAGTTTAGTGCTAGGCGATGGAGATTGGAGAAGTTAAAGGTTGCAGCCACATGGATGCTCTTATGGATGTGTATTCTTTTCTCTACTGTCTCCGGTTCATCTTGGTGTATGTCCGAATTCTCTATGTTGCTGCATGTATCAATCTGGAATCATCTTTACTAGATCAATGTGTTGCTCATAGCTCTTGAACATATAACTGAAAGAACAAAATTATAGTAAATATTTCACACACAACAAATGAGAAACTTATGTATCATTTTCATTTTTTGCAACTGCAGGATCGAAGGCAACGAAGAGCTCAAGCTGGCAATGCAGAGAGTGAATCTCAGAATTACGACACTGACAAGAGTGACAACCCAGATTCAAGGTCAGAAAGTAGAAGGAATCATAAAGTATAACAGTCTTAGACACAACTTTCTGATCGTTTATGAGAAGCGTACTACTTAAAAAGGCTTCATCATACTGAAGTCTACCGGATCAAGTGAGTAGGAGGATGAACTGTTTCTGTTGGTATATTGTTGTTCAGAGATTGACTATTCTTCTTTTTTCTTCTCCCTTGTTGGGTTCTATTCTTTCTTTATCTTTTATTTGTCCTTTGGTTTTCCTTCTTCTTTTCCTTTTTGGTTTTTTCCTTGTATGAAAGTAGATAGGGAGTTAATTGTATTGTGGACTTGATGGTCTTGTAACTAAACTGAGAACAATCGGGGGGGGGGGGGGGGGGTTGTGTACAGAAGAACTTCTTTCTTTGGTGTTCAGTATTATCCAAGTAATACTATAATTTATTTTCCTTAAAGGAATACCATGGTTCAAATAAACACTATGTAATTCCTTCCCATTTGCCTAAGTTTTGATGATTAGAGATACTTGCCGGTAGGAGATAGCAAATATCTTGTGGAATAGTCGAGATACCCAATGCGCGAAAAACAAACTACTGTTGGAAGAAGAGTTTGGACCTGATTTACAGGCTGTTGGGGCTTCTTTGTGAGTTTAGGGACCTACTTCAACTGGTAATTATTAGTACTACTGTGGGTGAAGCAGCTGGTCCCTAGTAATGCAACAATTAATTTTTCCTCAAAGCTTTCTAGTTACAACTTACAAGCAAGAACGTGCATTATTATTAATGCTTGACAGTTATTTGCTTGCAAGTTGTAACACAGGTACAGCCACCACCATTATCCATCACTTACTAGAGTCTAAAAGACAATTTTTTTTTTTTTTTTTGACAGAAAGACCCCTTAAAACATCATTTTACTATAATCTGTTGCAACTTTATGTATGCCATTTTCAACTTTTTCTTCTTCTTCTAATGCTAGTTAGTTCGAGCTTGAAAGGGAGCCTTGGTGTAGCTGGTAAAGTTGCTGTTATGTGATTTGGAGGTCATTGGTTTAAGCCGTGGAAACAGTCTCTTGCAGAAATGTAGGGTAAGGTTGCGTACAATAGACTCTTGTGGTCCGGCCTTTCCCGAACCCCGCGCATAACAGGAGCTTCATGCACCGGACTGCCCTTTTTTAGTTAGTTCGAGCTTACAGCATAATAGTAGGTGGTCCAAGCAAATACGGTTATACGGATTTTTGATGCAATACTCAAACGTCAGTGGTTGTGTTGATTCGCGAAAATAAATTTGTAATAATTTTAATGCACGAGTAATAGTATAATGATTAATAATCACTGAATTATAAAATGCATCTGTTTAATAATATAAAATTGAAAGGAACGGTGTATAATATAAAACTTTACAATTTTATGAGTATATTTTCAAAGTAAAATAAGAAGTTAGAGAGATAACATCAAAGTTACTTTGGCCTTTTACGTGTTATATCCTATCAAGCTACTCATCGTACAGGTTATTGGCTTATCGCATATTGGATCTTGTATAAAATATTACCAAAATTGCAATATGCCAACCAAATGCAATATAAAATGGTATTTCTTATCCCGTGACCAAACGACCCCTTAGCTGAGGACCAATTGAAATGGTTTCTAGTGAAAAAAGAAATTGCAACTAATAAAAGAAGCTATAAATCAAGTCAGATAAGAGATGTCTATGCAAACAAATAAGACAAAAAATTAAGAAGCAAAGATTGTCACTGCTAAATGCATGCTTTCTTATGGCAAATCCAGCTAAGAACAGTATTAAAATGCCACCAACTCGTGTGGTTAGCTACATGTAACGAGGCTGACTCAGCCTATAGACTAGCCTGTTTGGCCAAACTTCTTTTTAAGTATTTTTTTTTTTTGCCAAAAGCACTTTTGACAAGAAATTAAGGTGTTTGGCCAAACTTTTGGAAGGAAAAAAAGTATTTTTGAGGAGAATCAGAAAAAAATAATTTTTCTCCTAAAGCACTTTTTGAGAAGCACTTTTGGGAAAAACACACTTAGAACCAGTTTTTTAAAGCTTGGCCAAACACTAATTGTTGCGCAAAAGTGTTTTTCAAACTAATTAGCCAAACACAAACTGCTTCTCAACAAAAGTACTTTTGAGAAAAGCACTTCTCAAAATAAGCTGATTTTTGCTAAATCAGATCACAAGATAGGCTGCAAATAGCCCGTTTGGCCAAGCTGAAAAAATCAGCTTATTTGGAGAAGTGCTTTTCTCAAAAGTACTTTTGGTGAGAAACAATTTGTGTTTGACTAATTAGTTTGAAAAGCACTTCTGAGCAGCAATTAGTGTTTGGCCAAGCTTTAAAAACTGTTTCTAAGTGTATTTTTCTCAAAAGTGCTTCTCAAAAAGTACTTTTGGAGAGAAGCAACTTTTTTCTGCTTCTCCAAAACTGCTTCTGTTTCTCCTCAAAAACACTTTTTTCCTTCCAAAAGCTTGGCCAAACACCTCAATTTTTGACAAAAAGTGCTTTTGGCCAAAAAAGAAACACTTTTAGCCAAAAAGAAGTTTGGCCAAACAGGCTATATAAGTCTCACATCAACCAACAGAAGTTCTCTGTCACAAGATAAGGCTGCTAAGAGACCGGAACCAAATCTCACATCACAAGATAAGGCTGCTAAGTCACTGAAATTATCCAAATGGCTTTGCTAAAATCTATCCTCAACATTCAGTACAGGACAGCAGCCACACCATTAATTAGCTGTCTAATGAAGATGGACGTAACAAAGCTTTGGTGGGCAGAGTTTTAACAAGTATTCAGTAGAACAACAGTTAAGATGCGCGCAAATTTATCCAAACACCACATTTATCAAAGAGAGAGAGAGAGAACATTTGTAAATATAAGAAGCCTAGTAAAACTTATACCATTGACCCTCATGGCGAAGCCAGATGCCTTCTCCTTTAAATAGACCAAACAACCAACAGAAGTTCTCTATTTTGCACTAAAAACTGCATGGGTCTGGTAATCTGGTAAATGTATTTATGTACAGCAGCTGAGACAGATTTGGAAACAGAACTAAAAGAATACAAATTTTATGCACAGAAATCTAGCTTGGTTGCTCTTCAGAGGTCTCTTGCGTTTGGTAAATCTTACTGTTTGACTTGGGAATCAGGAGGTTTCCCGCGTTGCTGGTCATATTCTTGCTTCAGTTCCTCCAAATGCTTGGAAACCTATTAAGTGAAAAAAGACAAATACAAATGAGCGATAACTTAACAAGATGACACAGAGAGACGGGAGGACAGTAATCAAATGAGTATTCAGCCCAGATGCTGAGAGCCTTTTGTTTCCTCTTTAGATTGTTTCAACCTTGTGTCCATATCCAGAATAAGACTCTTTCTGAGAAATCAAACATGTAAATAAATATCATCAAGTATCATATGACTACTCTTAAGCTAAAAACAATTCCTTCACTTTAATCCTTGCATAGGTTTGGTGGCAACTCTTTGCCACATCCAACTTTACAGTGCTAATCAACCAACAGGCTTGCAATTTGCATGCATTCAACTTGGTTTAGCATTCATCAATATACTAGGGTTTTGCTTCTGAACTTTATCCACTTAGTTCATGGCTTCCTTCTAGATCCAAATTCAGCAGCCCTTTTTTTGAACTGGTAAAGGCTGCGACCCAAGTGGGGGCAATAATGAGACTGGACAAGTTTTGCTCTAAAAGCTGAGGTTTGGGCCATAAGTCGGTTCGAGTTGCCGCGTACCGTTAACTTTCTTGACAAACTCAGCAGCCTTACAAGCCTGTACTGACTAGATTCTGCTTGTATCTACTCAAACTACTTTAGTTTATATATCCCACATTGAGCCAAAAGTTTTTACTCGCCAGGTTTACAAGCCTATGGCTCTCACCAAAAAAAAAAAAGGCTCTCAAAATGGCTGAGGAAGATGTACAAGAAGACATGCGAGAGAAAACACAAGCACAACTGATGCAAAATTACTCACATAAGGCCTCACTATATTATTTTAATTCTTTTGATAGCTGTTATCATGTATAACAATGAGAAATCCTAAATTTCAATACAAGATAGAGTGCCACGTTTGAGTTCAACAGTTTCACTTCAGACTGAAGCTTGACTTAAAATTTTCAAAGGTAAACTAAGCCTTGAGGCATCCATCAAATGTAGAGAAACATATAAACGGCTGCTTAAAGACCACAGAAGAACTGAAACCACGCAATAGCCAGCAAGACACAACACCAGAGAAAGAAACAATAAGAATTACATAGACAATTGGTTTAAGGAAAAACGGTCAAATTACTTTTGCTAATGAATCCATTTCTCAATAGACTTCAATACTTTTCAAATAGAAGGAAAACACACACACACACACACACACACACACACACATATATATATATATATGTGGAGACTACATACAGAGCATGAACTACCATGCAATTAAGCATACTAGAGGAATTACGATTTTGGTCATACAAGCTTAGGAACTGATGCATGAACCTTTCGAGAAGTTTGTGGTATATATGTTCAGATACCTGTTGAAGATCTGACAACAGCCTTATCAAGTCCTTTTTTTTTCCGTTTAACCACTAGAGATGGATAGCCTCTGTACTTCTCATTATGCGCAAAAGTGGAAATCTTGGAAGACACTTCTTATTAGACGCAAACATTAGAATATAACATTTGATCAAATAAAAAAAGCATGAAACATCTAGGTTTACCACCCGCCACTTTTTCTCTGAGTCTGTGTCCATATTTGACTAGACATTCATGTCCCACTATGTCAGATATATGGATTGAACCTACTCATTTTACATCCTCATATGTTAGTAAATGCATCTTTTAAAAGATCGGCTTATTAGGGCAATTGAGGTAACTGTTCGAGCATTAATACATTGAAAATTAGAAAACCACGGGGGTCCTACAAGAATTTGACTACCATTAGATTATTGTTTGGCTAGGAGAGTGTTGACTAGTGAGTAAAGGGGGAAGGGGAAGGAGGGGGGGGGGGAGAGAGAGAAATGGGGCTAGCCTTGATTGAAAAAGCCATTGGTAACAGTATATCTGGATTCATGGCATCCTCAGGGAAGTTGCGCAAAGCATGTATGAGTTTCTCAAACGGCAACTTTACCTGTGAATGAGAGAATATTATAGTTGTAGCCTGTAGGAGCAAGAAAAAGCAGCATTTATTAACTTTTCTATATTTAAAACTCACCAGGTCATCGTGGCAATATTTCAATAGAGCCAAGCCAACTTTGAAGACGACTTTAATACCCTGGGACAGTGAATTGAGTAAGCTCAACAGTAAATTCAGGCACCAGAGAGTGGATAAAGATGAAAGATTACTGACCTCAAAAAGAAAGACATCCCAAATTCTGAGAGCCAAGTGAAATGGGAAAGAGTACGAGAAAACAGTTATGAACCACTGACTTGCATACATGCTGGGATTTATCATTTCCTGAACAAAATGCTCACCCAACTTCGGCAGGTGCTCTTTCACCAGACGATCAAACTGAAAGAGGTATTGCTGTACAAGCGGCAATCCTACCTAGTGCGCATGTATAAAATTAATTATTTTAATATAACGTAAGCCATATGACATGTTATCTAATCATTGTAATGAAACAAAGACTTCCTAATATGTGGAAGTGGCTGAAAGTCTCCAGAGCATTATGTCGTAGTAGTATTGTTGGATAGGCATAAACAAGGTGTTTTACTTCTTAATATTCTTGATTTTGATTCATCATGAAACTCTTTTACTTATCTTCTTTTCTTAAAAATCATTTTCTCCTTTTCTTCTAATACTCCCTCTGTTTCGTTCTACATGACACTCTTTCTATTTCAAAACATTGCAAAATATTTGAAACAATTCAATCTTTATCCAACTTTCAGTACTCGAAGAATTCAAATCCATTTAATTGTACAAATTTTAAACTTTGATGTGCCTTCTTCTCTGTCAAGCTAACTTTTCAACCATTACTTTACTGTTTATTTTCTCACTACAACTGATATAATACAGAAGACAAAATGAATATCTTAAAACTCTGTTCCCATCAAACATCATCACATAGTTGAAAAGGAGAGAAAAGCTTGATACTAGCATAGGCTCTATAAGATTTATTCTTCTTTGCCCTAACATCTCTCAGAGTCACATAAACATCATGTGGTGGTGCATGCAGAGACACAGCTGAAGAAAAGAGCCAGGTCCTAGTTACATAATAGGATAAACGTAAATGAAATGAATTTTAAACCTCTTTTCATGTTTAAGCTATTATAAGAACCCCAGATTATGGAAGTGGTTTCTGAATTTGTATCCAGTTGATTAAGGATATAAAAACCACAAATTTGGTTCTTAATATGGATACTATGGTCAATAACGGAGTCTAAAATAACAGTCAAACTCTTCACCCTTAGGAATTGATCAGATATTTCACATCCAAATTCTTTTTGAGTTCAAATGTATTGACCATCCACATTTATTGGTGAGCATCAAGCAGTTTCAAGGTTGAGCCTTACCAAGTACATTCCTTCCATAGGAGTGTGAACGGCTCCCTTCAACAATGCAACCAATAACCAAAATGCATCTTCTTCACTCATGTAAAGAAGAAGCAGACCTGCTACAAATCCCATGCCCTGCATCAAAACCATCAGTATCATCCAAAATCAGTAACCAGACACTAGATCACCAGTCAATCAATAAATTAAGGATATATACCTGTACGTATCCAACATCTCGGTCAAAGACAGAATATGCTTTCAGAACGTTGTAAAGAGACCTTTGACCAGGTCCATGTCTCTGCTGAAAGAAAACATGCGAGGGAAAGGTGCGAGAAATATCTCGAATAATATCCAATTCGGAAGCTGATGTCTCATATATGACAAGTTGCTGCAACAGATAAAACTTCAATCAGTTCAGAGATTTCCATTACACAGGTAAAGCAAAAATGAACAAACCAAAAATGGAGCAATTGGTTGAACTGCAGCAGAACTAGCTGGAACTAGAAGTCTTTTAAAAAGAAACTAGTCCAGAACTGCAAAAAATCTACCTCATAAACTCCAGGATTAAGTAGCAAGAGGTCCCGACTTCCAGAAATTAGCTGCCAGACGAGCCCCCTTAGACAATCAGGTATTCCTTTCCGTATTCGCCTTTTAACAACATGTGGTTTCCTCCGAACATACTGCTTCCAGTCACTTCCTCCAACACCTATCATTTTTCTCCATTTCCTAATCCTTCTCTCATCTCTACAAAATATTTTTATAAATGTAAAAAGAGCATCAACCAATCAACAATCAATCAACTATACCTCAATTTCAAACTAATTGGGTTCAGGTGTATCTATATATCCATTCTACTCTATTCAGGTCCATTAAATGCTATAATTCATGATACAAGTAAGTTACATAATATGTGAAGCGCAACAATTTACTTCTCGTACACGAACATTACTTCACTGTGCATCTAACATGTGACCGCCAGTGGAAATACTGTAGAAACAAAGTTGTTTGCCGCATCAACAGAATGCATTGGATTGTTTCTCCTTAATATGGAGTTCCGTTGATATGAAGATACAACAATAACAACGAACCCAGTGTATTCCCATAAAAAGGGGTCTGGGGAGGGTAGTGTGTACGCAGACCTTACCCCTACCTTATAAAGATAGGGAGGTTGTTTCCGATAGACCCTCGGCACTGTTGCATTTAAATTTTGTGACATTACAAAAATATGATTACACTTCCGTCTACAGGATGGAAAATTGGGTGATAGTGGAGGGGTGAAAAAGAGAGTCATCACTAGAGAAGTACAAATAGGATAAGAAAATTAACATGTCCAGTTTAACAAGCAACTAATGAATATAAAAAGTAGTTCCTTACCTCTGATATTCAAAGGCCGACCGGCTCCTTGCTAAACCTTCAGTAGGGCTATGTTCCTGCTTCACAAAACCGAATCTATCAACTCGCATGGGAACAAGCGGGCTTTCCTCATTTTCATCTACTACTTTACTTTCCATTGCTAACCTAGAACAACCCCAACGCTACACTCCAATAGAACATTAGGCTACTGCCCGCAACTTTTCCAACTGCATGGACCAGTAGTACAGATTCTCCTAAGCCCTGAACTGCATTAAAGGTGACTGCTTGTTAATAAATACAAACATCATAACATTGGAAAAACTCTTCCCAATTTATCAACAACAAAGACATCTTACAAAAATTCACCTGAAAATAACTTTACTAATACCAATTGGTTTTGTGGGATGATTTCCACACTGGCTCACCCTATGAAGAAAAAAGAGAAATTTTAGACTCCTTTCAAATATTATAAAAACAGATCTGAAAACTGCATCAGCATACATTAGAATCATACACCAATGACCTGTTTGGTTCGGGATTATTTTTACCTGATTTCATTTGAAAAGAAAAAAGAGTATAGCAATGCTGTGATGAGGGTAGAGATAAAATATCAAAGTGCAGACAAAAAACAATATCTCATTAAAGGTTAACACAGCATTCTGTACCATTCATATCAAACGCCAAAACAAGAACAAACAGGTTCGGATGAATTCCCAGCTAAATGGGGCACAAAATAACGAGAGATTAAAAACCCACATTCAATTTTAAATAAAATTACAACCTTTATATTCATAGACTAAGAATATTCATATCTAGGAATCATGTTTGGGGGTTAAATTTTGGGGGGAACAAAAACGGGTAGCAATTGGGGGAGAAAACGAACCTGGATAGATAATTCCAACATTACGGAGACATTAAAGTACATGTGATTTGATTTTCTTGTTGACAATACTAGTATGATTTTCCAAGAAACAAGAACAGATTAAAAGAAAAATTATGTCCCTGTTTACATAGCTGGCGTGTGCATTTTACGCTTTTAGAAATTACTCGTGAGGCCGCGTTTTCAGGGTGGGTTTAACATTTTCTTTTTCCTTTTACTTTCGGGTACATAAATTGGGATAAATTAATAATTCATATTTTGTTATAAAATAAAGGCTGTAAAGTAAAGACAAGTATAAAGAGAAACTGATCTATTATTCGAATTCAAACTGATGTACATAATGAACTGAAATCTCTTCTATTTATAGAAGAAAAGAAGCTACTGTGTAAACTGCTATGCAAGCTGCTGTGTAAGCTGCTACTACAAGCTGTTGTGTAAGCTGCTATTACAAGCTGCTGTGTAAGCTGCTACTGCAAGGTGCTGTGTAAGCTGCTACTATACCAGATATGGATAATCTTCTACTGAGAGCAATGTTTATCCATAACGGAATACTGAATGGATAAGCTTATTATACCCGGTATGGATAATCTTCTACCTAGGGTAATGTTTATCCATAACCGGGTACCGAAGTGATAAGCTTCTTCAGGAAGCTTATTTCCAATAGAGTACTAAATAGATAAACATATTTACGGTGGAGTCCCATATGGATAAGCTTCTTCAGGAAGATTATTTACAACGGAGTACTAAATGAACATCCATAATATAATATATTTATAACACTCCCCCTTGGATGTTCATTAAAAGATAATGTGTCTCATTAAAACCTTACTAGGAAAAACCACGTGGGAAAAAATCCTAGTGAAGGAAAAAGAGTACACATATTTAGTAATACGCATTGCTAGGTGCCTCATTAAAAACCTTATAAGGAAAACCCCATGGGAAAAAACCTTAGTAAGGGAAAAAGAGTGCATCGCGTATTTTACTCCCCCTGATGAAAACCTTGTTTCAAATATTTGAGTCTCCGCATTCCAATCTTGTATACCATCTTCTCAAAAGTTGAAGTTGGCAAAGATTTAGTGAATAAATCTGTTGGATTATCACTTGAACGGATTTGTTGCACATCAATGTCACCACTTTTCTGAAGATCGTGTGTGTAGAATAATTCTGGTGAAATGTTCTTCGTTCTATCTCCTTTTATAAATCCTCCCTTTAATAGTGTTATGCATGAAACATTGTCTCAGTATAATATTGTGGGGTTTTTATCACATTCCAACCCACATGTTTCTCGAATGAATCACTGATCTCAATCATATGCACTCCCTGCTTGCCGGTTTGAAATCGAGCTTTATGGGTATCGGATAAATAACCTGTATCTGCATTACCAATACGATCTGCACCACTTTTGTTAGCATTAACAAGATAAATAAGTGCACCATCTACACAGTTGGAACAGATCCTTATTCACTTCAAGTGATTGAATATTCATTGGTGTACTTAATGGGTACACTTTGTCCATGTAAAAGTATTTTTAAGACCCTTTTGGAGCTCTTCCGGAGTTCCAATAAGATTTATGTCACCAACATAAACAGCAAATGTAACAAATTTTGATGACATTTTCTTTATAAAAATACATGGACAAATAACATAATTTATGTAACTTTCTTTCAACAAATATTTACTGAAGCGATTATACCACACGCGCACAGATTGCTTTAAACCGTATCAGTTTATATATCAGTTTCTCTCTATACTTGTCTTTACTTTATAGTCTTTATTTTATAACACGTGCTGATATATTATTCGAATTCAAACTGATGTACATAATGAACTGAAATCTCTTCTATTTATAGAAGAAATGAAGCTGCTGTGTAAGCTGCTACGCAAGCTGCTGTGTAAGTTGCTACTACAAGCTGCTGTGTAAGCTGCTACTGCAAGCTGCTGTGTAAGCTGCTACTATACCAGATATGGATAATCTTCTACTGAGAGCAATGTTTATCCATAACGGAGTACTGAATGGATAAATTTATTATACCCGGTATGGATAATCTTCTACCTAGGGTAATGTTTATCCATAACCGGGTACCGAAGTGATAAGCTTATTCAGGAAGCTTATTTCCAATAGAGTACTAAATAGATAAACATATTTACGGTGGAGTCCCATATGGATAAGCTTCTTCAAGAAGATTATTTACAACGAAGTACTAAATGAATATCCATAATATAATATATTTATAACATATTTCAGTTTTATACTTATTTTTCTTCGTCTAAAATAACTACAATCACTCCTCTCTATAACATCATCCCTATATAATAACAATTTACTATAAAAGTCAAGCTTTTCCGGATCCAAATTTTATGTTATGTTATAATATATGTTCCATATAACAGCACTTCGCTATAACATCCAAAAATATTCGGAACAAACGAGACTGTTATATAGAGAGTTTAACTGTGTTGGAAACTGGAATTTATTGAGATCTGAGGAATTATAAATATTTTTTGTTGAAAATATCTGTCAGATCTAATAAGTAACGTACTATAAGTTGTTTCAGATCATTTTGATATTTTGTTTTATTAGTATATGATCTTATTATAAGATCCAAAAAAACATTAAACATCACGAAAATATCATTTAACGCATCAAAGCGTTACAACTTTTTATGTTAGATAATTATCAAGTTTGAGAAATGATGAATATGAATAAAAAATTCAGATATATCAATAGTGGAGTTAAAAATATTGTCTTATGAGACTATGACCGTGAGAAACGATGAATATGATTTATTCCTTCTTTTTAACTCCCCAAATATAACATAGATATTCTTGTCACAAATATTGACTTCATTAATTTCGAATTGTTTGCTAGGTTTCTATAAATATGCGGCTTTATTAGATACCAACATTTTGCATCATCCTTAAAGCCGTACTGTCTTAGATGGTATTCTACTTGTGAATAAACAAGAGTAAGAAAGACTAATGAAAAAAATGAATAAGTAGATTGCATTTTAATTATTTACATATTGTTGAACATATTACAGTAGGTTAGACCATTTTTATTAAATTAGCAACTAATACTTATCAGAACAATTTTCTTGCATTTACTATATTACCTCTTGATTATATAAATATTTTTGGCATTATCCGTGCATAAAATTTAAATTCCTTAATTTACAGGAGTAACACGTCTTATTATAAAGATATTTTTCTTTTTGTGAGAGAGTAAAGCTCATCAATTAACTTCAAAATCTACTTCTAATCTCTAATATGCCCATTTAAATTTGAAAACGACTGAAATCTATAGAGTAAAGTACAAAAAGGCACATTTCAAGAAATAGGACCAGAAAGTATGATATGAATCTATATACAGTGAAACCTCTCTATAACAGCCTCGTTTATTCTAAATATTTTTGGATGTTATAGCGAATTATTGTTATAGAAAACATATACTATAACAGAACATGAAATTTGGTTACAAAAAAACTTAGTTTTTATAGTGAGGTATTGTTATATAAGGATGTTGTTATAGAAGATCACTGTATATTATATACAAAATGATACAACTTACTCAAGGAACCACAGGGAAAAAAGAGAGGAAAGGATTAGCACAAAAGGAATCGAACACATTCAATTGCATAAACCATAAGGTACTCATCAGCAAGAAATATCATTTCACCAACCACAGAAAAATAAATATTGAAAAGACAAATGAATGGGGTGAGATTGAAAGCAACGAATAAAAAAGGAGGTTCCATGACACATGTCAAAATAACAATAAAAATTAAGGAATGAAGTGAGAATGAAAGCAACAAATAAAGAAAAGTAATCATTATTTACTGAAGCTAGCAATTAGTGTAGAAGCAAAACCTAGAGGGTTGTGTAGACAATAAATTTGTGTCCAAAAAATAAAATCAAGACCGAAAATATCGCAACAATCGTAGTATTTTATTTCGAATATTTGAGTATACAATCTCTATGAATCCTCTGATTCTACTTTTCAATAGTAAATAAATTCAAGGGCCTTTGAGCTTGATCTTGAATATGTATTTGTTGTCTTGAACGATGATCTTGTTCTTGAGCTTGATTGCTTGAACTTGACCTTAATTTGTTCTTCGTTCTTGAACTTGCACTTGATTTCTTGAACTTGAACTTGAAGCCTGAAACTTGTGGAGGAATTTGCAGCGTTTGATCCACGAGCTCTTTCTTGCTTCTTGTTATAACTTCTGGTGTCTTTTCTGAGTTATGAAGACCCTTATTTATAGTTGTGGAAGGGAGGAGTTGTGATAAGAACAAACTCTTTCCGACCAATCAAATTAAATTGTGACATGACCGCATTTGATTGGCCAGAACATGTCACTTGCACACGTGGCGCGATTTCATTGGCCTTTTAGCGTGACTTGGCATGCCTTGTCATTTTGACACGCGGCATGATCCCATTGGCTCTTCCGTTTGACTTGGCGCGCCATGTCATTTGACACGTGGCGCCAAACTGGGCCTCTAGGAAGATGACATATTGGGCTTAATGAAGTGTGCTCATTACTTTAGCCCAATTAAATGGGCTAGCCCAATGGATTTGGACTCATTTATTTAACTCATATGCATTGAACTTATATAATTAATCCAATTATATTAGCCCGTCATATTTAGTTGGACTAACATATTTAATATTTAGTCTAAATTATTTTATTGAATTTAAATCCAATAAATTTTGTATGCTTACAGGATGTTTCTAAAATTATATCTAGTGAGTTTTTTATTTTATGAATTTCTTATATTTGATTCGAGAAAATGAAGTAAAAAGTCAAAATCTGTTATAAAACAAAGACTGTAAAGTAAAGACAAGTATAGAGAGAAACTGATATATTATTCGAACTCAAATTGATGTACATAATGAACTGAAATCTCTTCTATTTATAGAAGAAAGGAAGTTGTTGTGTAAGTTGCTACTACAAGCTGCTGTGTAAACTGCTACTACAAGCTGCTGTGTAAGCTGCTACTACAAGCTGCAGTGTAAGCTACTATAAGCTGCTGTGTAAGCTGCTACTACAAGCTGCTGTGTAAGCCGCTACAAGCTGCTGTGTAAGTTGCTGCTGTACCAGATATGGATAATCTTCTACTGAGAGCAATATTTATCCATAACGGAGTACTGAAAAGATAAACTTATTATACCCGGTATGGATAATCTTCTATCGGGGGTAATGTTTATCCATAATTGGGTATTGAAAAGATAAGCTTATTATACTCGGTATGGATAAACTTCTACTGGGGGTAATGTTTATCCATAACCGGGTACCGAAGTGATAAGCTTCTTCAGGAAGTTTATTTCCAATATAGTACTAAATAGATAAACATATTTACGGTTGAGTCCCATATGGATAAGCTTCTTCAGGAAGCTTATTTACAACGGAGTACTAAATGAACATCCATAATATAATATATTTATAACACTCCCCTTGGATGTTCATTAAAAGATAATGTGTCTCATTAAAACCTTACTAGAAAAAACCACGTGGGAAAAAAAATCTAGTGAAGGAAAAAGAGTACACATATTTAGTAATACGCATTGTTAGGTGCCTCATTAAAAACCTTATAAGGAAAACCCCATGGGAAAAAACCTTAGTAAGGGAAAAAGAGTGCATCGCGTATTTTACTCCCCCTGATGAAAACCTTGTTTCAAATATTTGAGTCTCCGCATTCCAATCTTGTATACCATCTTCTCAAAAGTTGAAGTTGGCAAAGATTTAGTGAATAAATCTGCTGGATTATCACTTGAACGGATTTGTTGCACATCAATGTCACCATTTTTCTGAAGATCGTGTGTGTAGAATAATTTTGGTGAAATGTGCTTCGTTCTATCTCCTTTTATAAATCCTCCCTTCAATTGGGCTATGCATGCAGCATTGTCTTCGTATAAAATTGTGGGTCTTTTCTCACATTCCAAACCACATTTTTCTCGAATAAAATGAATTATTGATCTCAACCATACGCATTCCCTACTTGCTTCATGAATAGCTATTATCTCAGCGTGATTTGAAGAAGTAGCAACAATAGATTGCTTTGTGGAGCGCCATGATATGATAGTACCTCCATATGTAAATACGTAGCCAGTTTGAGATCGAGCTTTATGGGGATCAGATAAATAACCTGCATCTGCATAACCAACGAGGTCTGCACTATCTTTGTTAGCATAAAACAAACTCATATCAAGAGTTCCCTTTAAATATCGCAATATATGCTTAATCCCGTTCCAATGTCTCCGTGTAGGAGAAGAACTATATCTTGCTAGTAAATTAACAGAGAATGCTATGTCAGGCCTTGTAGCATTAGCAAGATACATTAGTGCACCAATTGCACTGAGATAGGGTACTTCGGGACCAAGGAGTTCCTCGTCCTCTTCTGGAGGTCGGAACAAATCCTTATTCACTTCAAGTGATCGAACAACCATTGGTGTACTCAATGGGTGCGCTTTGTCCATGTAAAAGCGTTTTAAGACCCTTTCTGTATAGGCAGATTGATGGATAAAGATCCCGTCTGCTAAATGTTCAATTTGCAGACCAAGACAAAGTTTTGTCTTTCCAAGATCTTTCATCTCAAATTCTTTCTTAAGATATTCAATTGCCTTTTGGAGCTCTTCTGGAGTTCCAACAAGATTTATGTCATCAACATAAACAGCAAGTATAACAAATTCTGATGCCATTTTCTTTATAAAAATACATGGACAAATAACATCATTTATGTAACCTTCTTTCAGCAAATATTCACTAAGGCGATTATACCACATGCGCCCAGATTGCTTTAAACCGTACAAAGATCTTTGTAATCTGATTGAATACATTTCCTGAGATTTTGCTTCAGGCATTTTAAATCCTTCAGGAATTTTCATATAAATTTCATTATCAAGTGAACCGTACAGATAAGTTGTAACTACATCCATTAGATGTATTTCAAGCTTTTCATGTAGTGCTAAACTGATGAGATATCGAAATGTTATGGCATCCATAACAGGTGAATATGTTTCATCAAAATCGACTTCAGGTCGTTGTGAGAATCCTTGTGCAACAAGGCGAGCTTTGTATCTTTCAACTTCATTTTTATCATTCCTTTTTCGCACAAAAACCCATTTATGACCAACTGGTTTTATACCAGCAGGTGTTTGGACTACTGGTCCAAAGACCTCTCTTTTAGCAAGTGACTTCAATTCCGATTGAATTGCCTCTTGCCATTTTGGCCAATCAGATCTTTGTCGACATTCTTCGATAGATCGAGGTTCAAGATCCTCACTATCTTGCATAATATTAAGTGCAACATTATATGCAAAAATATTATCCACCACTATTTCAAATCGATTTAAATTAATCCCATCACCGTTCGAACTTATTAAAAGTTCCTCACTCACATGAGCTTCGGGTTCATTGATTTCTTCAGGAATCTCAGAACTAATCAGATTTTGGGTCTCTTCAGGAGATCCCTTCATAGTATCGTTTTGATCATTTGTCGATTTTCTTTTTCGAGGATTTCGATCCTTAGAACCCAAAGGCCTACCACGCTTCAGGTGTGCTTTAGGTTCACTAGCTCTCATGCTAGTAGATGGTCCTACTGGGACATCAATTCGGATAGGCACATTCTCTGCTGGGATATGTGACTTAGTTATCCTTTTCAAATCAGTAAATGCGTCTGGCATTTGATTTGCTATATTCTGTAAATGGATGATCTTCTGGACCTCCTGATTACATATAGGGGTACGGGGATCAAAGTGAGATAATGATGAAACTTTCCACACAATTTCTCTTTTGATTTCCTTTTTCTCTCCCCCTAATTGTGGGAAATTTGTTTCATCAAACCGACAATCTGCAAATCGAGCAGTAAATAAATCTCCTGTCAATGGTTCAAGATAGCGAATAATAGAGGGTGATTCAAACCCAACATATATTCCTATCCTTCTCTGTGGTCCCATCTTACTACGTTGTGGTGGTGCTACTGGCACATATACAGCACATCCGAAAATTCGTAGATGGGCAATATTTGGTTCATGACCAAAAACTAATTGTGACGGAGAATATTTATTATAATGTGTCGGTCTGAGATGGATAAGTGATGTTGCATGCAAGATAGCATGGCCCCAAACAGTAGTGGGCAATTTTGTTTTCATAAGTAGTGGTCTTGCTATCAATTGCAGGCGTTTAATAAATGACTCTGCAAGGCCATTTTGAGTATGAACATAAGCTACATGATGTTCAACTTTTATCCCAACGGATAGACAATAATCATCAAAAGCTTGAGATGAGAATTCTCCAGCATTATCAAGGCGAATGGCCTTTATAGGATAATCTGGGAATTGTGCCCTTAATCGAATTATTTGGGCTAATAGCTTTGCAAACGCCAGGTTGCGAGATGATAGTAGGCACACATGAGACCATCTTGAAGATGCATCTATTAGGACCATAAAATATCTAAACAACCCACTTGGTGGGTGAATAGGTCCACATATATCCCCATGTATACGCTCTAAAAAGGCAGGGGATTCAATACCAACCTTCATCGGTGATGGTCTAGTGATCATTTTTCCTTGATAACAAGCATCACAAGAAAATTCGTCATTTGTAAGAATCTTCAAGTTCTTTAATGGATGCCCACTCGAATTTTCAGTAATTCGTCTCATCATTATTGATCCGGGATGGCCCAAACGGCCATGCCAAAGCACAAAAGTATTTGAATCCGTAAACTTCTGGTTTACGATAGAGTGTGCTTCAATTGTACTAATTTTTGAATAGTATAAGCCAGAAGATAAAGTTGGTAACTTTTCTACAATGCATTTCTGGCCAGAAATATTCTTTGTAATACAAAGATATTCCCTGTTCATTTCATCTATTGTCTCTACATGATACCCATTTCGGCGGATATCTATAAAACTCAACAAGTTTCTTCGGGACTTGGAGGAGAACAATGCATTGTCTATAATAAGTTTTGTTCCCTTAGACAGAAATATTATGGCTCTTCCGGAGCCTTCAATCAAACTTATATTACCAGAAATTGTTGAAACATTTGCTTTTTCCTTATGCAAATAAGAAAAGTATTTCTGATCGTTGAATATGGCATGAGTTGTTCCACTATCAATAACACACATATCTTCATGATTTGTCTTTGATCCAAACATAATTTGAGGGTTATCCATATTCTTCAAAATAACATAAATAAAATATATTATAGTAAACATCATTATCAAAGCATAACTTTTATTTATGTACAACAATTACATAACCATACTATCTATTACAAACAACAAAAATTAAAATATTTACATTTCTACAGATTCACTACCGATTACATGACTTGTTTCTCCTTCTGGGAGTGCAAAGTAATCAGCTACATCCAAATGCATGAAGTCTAAATTATCTTCAGAAATAAAATTTGCTTCAGCATTTTTCTCTGTCTTCTTCAGGGAGGCTTGATAAAGCTCAACCAGGTGCTTTGGCGTACGACAAGTACGTGACCAGTGCCCTTTTCCTCCACATCTATAGCATGCATTTTCTACATTTGGCGCTTGCACCGCTTCATGCTTTTGTTCCTTCCTTTTCCACTGCTGGTGGTGAGGAGGCTTCTTTGGTGCATTATTATTACCATGATTGGGGTTTCTTCCCCGACCACGGCCATGACCACGACTGGGGCCACGACCTCTTCCACGTTTAGCTTGGTGGAAGTTCGTCTCATTTACTTCAGGGAATGGACAAAAACCAATAGGTCGACTTTCATGATTTTTCATTAATAACCCATTATGTTGCTCTGCTATAAGAAGATGTGAGATAAGTTCAGAATACTTTTTAAATCCCATCTCTCGATATTGCTGCTGCAGGAGCATATTCGAGGCATGAAAAATGGTGAAAGTTTTCTCCAACATATCATGATCAGTAATATTATCACCACATAATTTTAATTGGGAAATAATTCTGAACATAGCAGAATTATACTCACTGATAGATTTAAAATCTTGTAGCCTTAGATGAGTCCAATCATAACGTGCCTGTGGAAGAACGACCATCTTCAGGTGGTCATATCTATCTTTCAAATTATTCCACAGTATGACTGGATCTTTAATAGTGAGATATTCCATTTTCAGGCCCTCATCAAGGTGATGGCGTAGGAATATCATTGCTTTGGCACGGTCTTGGTTTGATGCCTGATTTTTATCCTTGATGGTGTCTGCCAGACTCATCGCATCAAGATGAATTTCAGCATCAAGCACCCAAGACATGTAGCTTTTGCCTGATATATCCAGGGCTACAAATTCAAGTTTAGAAAGATTTGACATTATTTAGGAAAAGAAAGTTCTTACCTCAGATACTTTCAAAATATTTGCTCGAGATGGTAGAGCTTCGTGCTGATAACGTGTTATAAAACAAAGACTGTAAAGTAAAGACAAGTATAGAGAGAAACTGATATATTATTCGAACTCAAACTGATGTATATAATGAACTGAAATCTCTTCTATTTATAGAAGAAAGGAAGCTGTTGTGTAAGCTGCTACTACAAGCTGTTGTGTAAGCTGCTACTACAAGCTGCAGTGTAAGCTACTATAAGCTGCTGTGTAAGCTGCTACTACAAGCTGCTGTATAAGCTGCTACAAGCTGCTGTGTAAATTACTGATGTACCAGATATGGATAATCTTCTACTGAGAGTAATATTTATCCATAACGGAGTACTGAAAAGATAAGCTTATTATACCCGGTATGGATAATCTTCTACCGGGGGTAATGTTTATCCATAACTGAGTACTGAAAAGATAAGCTTATTATACCCGGTATGGATAAACTTCTACTGGGGGTAATGTTTATCCATAACCGGGTACCGAAGTGATAAGCTTTTTCAGGAAGCTTATTTCCAATATAGTACTAAATAGATAAACATATTTACGGTGGAGTCCCATATGAATAAGCTTCTTCAGGAAGCTTATTTACAACGGAGTACTAAATGAACATCCATAATATAATATATTTATAACAAAATCAACCTAATAGAGTTAACCAAGTTAACTTTTCTAAGTTGATTCAAATTGGTCAAATGGGTAACGAAAGAGTCGAATTGCGACATGTTACAAGAAATTTCTTGAAAAAATGCATTTTCCTCCTTCCAAAGACTGGCTTCTACGGCTGAGCTGTTTTTGTCTTTACTTTGGTTAGACTGGCTTCTACGGCTGAGCTGTTTTTGTCTTTACTTTGGTTCTTCCTATTATTTTCCTTCAGTTTTCCTGTTCTTTATTTCTTATGAATGTTCATTCATTTACCTTAAGCAGGGGTGTACGAACAAAACCGACAAATCGTACTAAATTGATAATCCGAATCAAACTGAAAACAATAACTTGACTATGGTTCGGTTTGATTTGGTTTGGTGTTGAAAAAATAAACCCGACCGTAATTTGTTTGGTTTGCTTTTAACTATAAAAAGTCAAACCGAAATCAAACCAACCCGACATTACATATATAGAAATTTTAGATATATTTAATACATAAATAAATACTTGTTGTGATGTAATTTATAAATATTTCTTAAGCTTTTTCATAATTTTATCTTTTAAGGTATTATTTCAAGGCTAAACTTAGAATTTTTGAATGTTCCAATAAGTTGTAAAGCCATTAATATTAGTAACTCAAATAATGCTAACAAAAGTCCAAACCAAAATTAGACCAATACATCGCTAGCAAAAGACATTCAATTCAATACTAGGAATGACACTGTATTGAATATCTATTTTTTGTTTTGATATGATTTAGATAAAATGCATAACATATTTTTATTTTTTCTTTAGCATTTAGTCATATAATTAATTTTCCCTTATTAGTCTACTTATTTTAGCATGACTTAGTACTTTTAGATTATATTTATTTTTATTATGGCTTTTAATTAGTACTAATATTTATATTACGTGATTTTATTATCTTTATCGTGGAATATTTTAGGATAATGTCATGACACATATCATATTTTGTATTATTTTCTTGAAAAACACCTTATATAGTTGTATCTTACTAGGATTAAAGAAATATTTGAAGCACACGTTCTATCTTTTGTGTTACGAAGATTTTATCGGAAAAAACCCAAATAACCCTAAAATCCAAGATTGAAAAATTTGAGTTTTATTGGTTTAGTTTGATTTTTTGATTTAATACCCGACACAATTAGTTCGGTTTGGTAATTGCGAAACCCGAACCAACCGGCCTATGTACATCCTTAACGTTAAGTCGGGTGTGGTTCAAAATTCTTTTGTATAGGTACGTCTAGCTTTAGAGCCTGTTTGGCCAAGCTTTTGGGAGGCCAAAAATATTATTTTTTTATAAAGAAATATATATATTTGAAATTTTGGTGTATTTGGTCGAAATGGAGGAAGTCTTTTTTAGCAGCATCAGAAGCAATTTTCTGCTTTTGAGAAGAAGCTACAAATTCTAAGTTCTACCAAGAATCAGAAGCAGGAAATTAATTGTTTTAAGACAGAAGTATCCTTACTATAGATTTATATTTTTAAATTATTCTTTACTACTTTAACTATTTCTTTTTCTTTTTCCTTTTTTATTTCTACCATTCCTTTTTTTTTTTCTATTATATTTTTATTCTCCTTCTCCTACCATTAATCTCTCCACTATAAATAGATTTCTTCTTTTACATAGGATTAATGAAGCATAACTTTAATTTGTATTGAATAATTATATTTTAATATATTTATTTTATCATATAAACAATAAATAATACCGAATACCTAATAGTATTTCTTAGGTAAACTATATCTTATATTTATTAAAAATTTAAATATATATTTTTACTTTATGTTTTATATTCTTATTAAATAAAAAGGAAAACTAAACATTTACTATTATTTTTCGTAATTTGATACTCAAAAGTATTTTTTTAAAAGATTGACCAAACGCAATTTGCTTATCAAATATCGTAAATAAACAAAAGTACTTCTCAAATGAATTGGCCAACCAAAAAGTGTAACTTTCCAAAAATAATTTTTTAAAAAATATTTTTGAGCAAAAATATTTCTCAAAATAAGCAGTTTTTGGCAGCTTAGCCAAACGAGCTCTTAGATGCTCTAATTCAGCATGAAAAACATATTTCCTCTGTTATAATTTATGTGATACCCTTTCCTTCTTGTTAGTTTATCTCAAAAAGAGTAATACTTTATAGCTATATAAATATTTATGCTTGTGTAATTGAGATGCTGCAAGTTAACTCGAGCTCCACGATTATGAAAAAAAAATCTATTCCTTATTTTATATCACAAGTTTCAAAAGTCTTTTTTTTAATTTATAAAATCTTTGCACGCATGAAATGCATTACATAAAACTAGGAGTGTCAAATGGGTGGGTAACTGATTTTGGGCGGGTTAAAATAGGCTGAGTCAATAAATATGCCGGTCAATGACCGCCGAAAAGTTACTTGGCCTGAGTCAAGTTGGTCTATAATTTGGGTCATATTCCAACACACCTAACTGTTACCAAACTTTAATTAATATATATTATCTTTTTATGAATTGTCTAATTACCAATCAAGACTTTTTTTTTCTTTTATTATGGTCATATAATATATCAAACAAAAAGAATTATTTTAAAAGTATTTTAAAAAATTATTAATGAATTAATTTGAGCTAAAATCAAACTCAACTTTAGAAGGACTGAGATGAGCTAGGTTGAGCTGAGTTCAAACAATACACCGGTCAATGAGCGGTCCAAGTGGGTTGGGCGAATTGAATGAGGTTGTATTAAATTGTGGGTTAATTTCGCTGATGGTCACTCAACTATTTTTCAATTTCACTAAAGTCACTCAACTATTTTTTGTCACTTAAAAGTAACTAAACTTTCATATTGTCACTTAAAAGTCATTTTGGCTCAAACCCCTACCATAAATATGACATGGCATAAAATTTAATAAGAAAAATTCAAAAGTAAATGTCACGTAAGCTTAAATGGACTATACCGACTTTAAATTCATTTCTCCTTTAATGTGATTTGACACATAACCCAAATGTGTTTCAATAGGGGGAAAGACACACACCCCTAATAAAATTGGGTTCTGTGATTTTTTTGTGGGATTTTTATCGTACAAATACAATATTTCTTTTGTCTAAACAAATGCATGGACTCTCTGTAATTGCATGTTCATTTTGAAAATATACTCTTATTAGCCTTATTATTATTATTCTCGTATGATACATTAATATGTTATGTAAGATAAATACAATACTATTTTAATTTTACTAGAAAATTATAAATATGTTATGTGAGTTAGATACAGTAGTATTTTAACTTCAGTAGAGTTATAAAACGACTCGGATGGGGCATACAAACAAGATAAGCATTTTTTAGTATAGAATAATTATAAATGGGCATTATGTAACAGAAAAGGCAGGAATTTTGTTGTATAGGATAATCATTTGAAACTAATGTGAAATTCAATATTTTTTTTATTGAAAGCATTTGTGTGATGACCCAAAAGGTCATCACTTGTTTTAGAAATAAATTCTATGTTCCGAGGCCTTAAAACCTCTTTCTTCTTACCTCAATTTGTGTGCGCAATCCGAGCGCGTATCCGGAAAGCCATTATGTAAAAATATGTGAAAAATGATAAATTTTGCTTTTAAAATAAATTTAAGTTGACTTCGGTCAATATTTTGGGTAAACGGACCCGGACCCATAAATTGACGGTCCCGGAGGGTCCGTAGGAAAATATGGGACTTAGGCGTATGCTCATAATCGAATTCCGAGATCCCAAGCCCGAGAAATAAATTTTTAAAGAAAATTATTTTCTCGAATATATATGAGTTTTTGGAAATGAAATATGTTTGGAATTTGATGGTATCGGGCTCGTATTTTTGGTTCTGAAGCCTAGTACAGATCTTATATATGATTTAAGTCGAGCCTGTAAAATTTGGTAAGAAATGGAGGTCATATGACGTGATTCGGAACCTTAGTTGTAAAATTTGAAACTTTGAAAGTTCTTGAGATTTTCTTTGATTTTGATGCTAAATTCATAGTTGTTGATATTATTTTGGTGATTTGATTGCACGAGCAAGTCCGTATGATATTTTTGGGTTAGTGTGCATGTTTGGTTTGAAGCACCGAGGGCTCGGGTGAGTTTTGGATACGCGACAGAGTGAAATTTGGACTTAGAAAATTCTGGTGTGTTGCAGGCTTGCAGGTTTCGCAATTGCGAAGCCTAGCTCACAAATGCGAACAATGTGTCGCAAATGCGAATTTTGGCCTGGGCTGCCTTGGTCGCAAATGCAACAGCAGCATCGCAAATGCGAAGAGTACTGGAATCCTCAGGGTTCGCAAATGCAAACCCCTGTTCGCAAATGCGAGGTTAGCAAGTTCAATTGCGAACCCTGGTCGCAATTGCGACATCTACGACCTGCAAATTCACGACTTAGCCTAAAATCTTTCATTTTTCAAACTCTTTCAAAACATAAACTCTCTTGGGCGATTTTCCAAAGAAAAGTTCTTCTCCAAATCGATTGTAAGTTATTTCTAACTCGTTTTCTTCAATCTTTAACATCTTTTCACATGATTTCAACTCAAAATCAAGGGTTTTCATGGGGGAAATTTGGTGTTTTGGGTAAAAACTAAGTTTTTTAAATTTTGGGGATTTGGACCTGGATTTGAGGTCTAATTTCAAAACAAATTATATATTTGCGTTCGTGGGGGAATGGGTAATCGGGTTTTGGTTCGAACCTCGGGTTTTGACCATGTGGGCCCGGGGGCATTTTTTGACTTTTTGGGAAAACTTTAGAAAATCTATTTTCATGCATTAGAATTGATTCATTAAGCATTTATTGATATAGTTAAGTAACTTGTGGCTAGATACGAGCGAATTGGTGGTGGAATCAATAGGTAAAGTGGTAGTTGAGGCTTGAATTGTATTCATGACATCAAGATAAGTGTTTGGTCTAACCATAGCTTGAGGAATTATGAGTCGTGTCCTATTTGCTACGTGCTAGTTGTTGAGTACGACATATAGGCATGGTGACGAGTATCTATACGTTGATGTCAAGCATGCCCGTGAGTCTTATATTATGATTAATATGATTCCGTTTGTATTGTTCATGCTTTATGTGATGATTTCTATTGTTAAGCAAGACTTGTGGAAGTAATATTGGTATTTGAATATTGAAGAGCGTTGGCTCAAGTTTTAAAGTGATTTGTGGAAGTATAATTTGTAATTGAACCTTATATATCATTGGCTCAAATTGTGAATTGAGTTGTGAAGTAAATGTGAAAAAGAAAAGAGGATTATGAAATTGTCTCTCTTGCCGGGATGATTGTTATTTAATGTTGTCTCCCTTGGCGGGATGCTATTGTTGCTATTATTTCCCTTGTAGGATTATGAAATTATCTCTCTTGCCGGGATGATTGTTATTTAATGTTGTCTCCCTTGGCGGGATGCTATTGTTGCTATTATTTCCCTTGCCGGGATATGACTGTTGTACTATTGTTCCCTTGCCGGGATTTAATTTTAAATTTGTTGATTCCCTTGCCCTTATTGCTTTGTGATTGTTGTTGGGTGAGGAAGAGTGTTAAAACACGAAGGGTGATGCCGTGCATTGTTTTGGTGAGAGAGTGTTAAAGAACGAAGGGTGATGTCGTGTATGATTTTTGTGAGGAAGAGTGTAATGCACGAAGGGTGATGCCGTGCTGCACGATGTACAATTCTGTGTCGATTATATTGACTTCTATGGTGAGGAAGAGTGTTAAAGCACGAAGGGTGATGCCGTGCAGATTCTTATGGTGAGGACGGGAGTAAAATCACGAAGGGTGATGCCGTGCACTCGTTTGATTTCTGATTCTTGTTGATAATTGAGTTATGGTGTTCATTATATTTGCCTGTTGTCCTTCTGTTATCATTTGATATTTCCCCGCAGCATGTTTCCCCCTCCTATCCTTAACTGTACATTCCTGCTTTTATTTTTCGCTGTATATGATTTAACTGCACAGATTTATTTGGTAGTTTGGTCCTAGCCTCGTCACTACTTCGCCGAGGTTAGGCTGGGCACTTACCATCACATGGAGTCGGTTGTGCTAATACTACACTCTGCACTGTGTGTAGATCCCGGTGCAGCAGCTTTCAGACCTTAGCTTTGGGGTTGCTGCCTTCAGTCCATTCGGAGATCCGAGGTAGTCTTGCAGGCGGCCACAGGCCTTGGCGTCTCCTCCTATACTTTTCTTCTATTTATTTTATATATTTCAGAGACATCGTTGTAATAAATCTTTCGGACCTTTATTTATAGTATTCCTAGACAGTTTGTGAAATTGTGACACCAGTCTGGGTAGTTTATGTATAAATTGGTATTGACATCTTTATTAACATATTATGTTTCAGTCTTCTGCTTTTAAAATTCCGTTGTTTATATAATGTTAGTTCTTAATTGTTAAAGGATTTAAATGGGAAAAAGGTAAATAATTCAAATGGTTGACTAGCCTAGCTTTCACTAGTAGGCGCTATCACGACTCCCGAGGGTGGAAAACCTGGGTCGTGACAATTTGGGTTATAGGTCAAATCACATTAAGGAAGAGATGGATCTAAAGTGGGAATAATCCATTTAAGCTTATGTGTCATTTATTTTTGGATTTTTTTCATTAAATTTTATCCCATGTCATATTTATGGTAGGAGTTTGAGCCAAAATGACTTTTAAGTGACAATGTGAAAGTTTAGTTACTTTTAAGTGACAATAAATAGTTGAGTGACTTCAGTAAAATTGAAACATAGTTGAGTGACCATCAGTGAAATTAACCCAAATACACTCCCTCCTTTCGAAAAACCTTTTAAGGATTTTGAATTGTTAATTACTTTGACTTAAAAATTCTTCTTATGTAGTTTCCAAATATATTAATTTTATTTTTTTTAAAAAAAACTTAAAGATTTTATGTGCAAATTCATGGTCAAGTTAACAAATTTTGATAAACCATATGAAGAAGTTTTGATTCTTGTCACTTGTGCCAACAAAGCAGTAATTGGCACGACCTAGCTGTCATGGAGCTTGATGGTAGATAAAGGAAGACCCTCCTAGTTTAAGTCCTCTTTTTTTCTTTTTCTTTTTTCGATTCTAGTTTAAGTCTTTGAACTTTGAAATTTACGTACTTGCATGTTAGAGCCTTCTGAATAATCAATTATTTTTTGTCCGTTTAGGAATGTCAACTGATTCTGTGCCTTGAGAAGTTAGAGAAACGTGAAGCACTGTTTTTTATTCAAGGATTTCTCTTTCCTTTTTCCTCCATATCAATTGTAAAGATATGATATTCTCTCTGTTTGTCTCTTTCATTTACGTTTAATTCATTAAAATAAGGAATGATGTGTTTCCTTATCTTACGAACCAAAGTTAGCTGTTCAAGCAACGAATGAATAATTTATGTCACACATGCATACGTGGTGCACGTCTTTTTGTTTTCTCCCTATAAATGCAGGTTTGGAGCTGAAACTATTTACACCAAAAAATGGCTCAGCTTGTTGGTTCAGATGAAGTAGAGTCATTTAGAATGGATATCTCAGAGATTGAAAGAAGCTTGGTATCATCATTCAGGGGCCAATCTTCGAGTTTCAGGAGCAATTCAGCCTTGAGTGCTACTGAGATGGACGATGCTGTTGATGACGAGAACATGTCGGCCTGGGCTGCAATTGAGAGACTGCCAACATTTGACAGATTGAGATCATCTGTTTTTGAGGAAATCAATGGCGATGAGGCCAACGGTACGAGCACAAGGGTAGCTGATGTTACCAAGCTCGGAGCTCTAGAAAGGCATGCTTTCACTGAAAAGATGATTAAGCACATTGAGCATGACAACCTTCAATTGTTGCGCAAAATCGGAAAGAGAATTGACAAGTAAGAATTCCGTTATTAACTTGCCAGTAAAAATTTAATTATAGACACTGAAAGGTCATTGCGCTTGCATTTGAATTGCCATATTTTTTTGGTGATTGACAGTGCTAAGTTTTGAATATTTGCATATCTCGTAGTTTTTCTTCTCATATCATCAAAGATTTCTGTGTTAGACTTAATTCAATGAACTGAAGCTCAGTTAATTCTTTGTAGAGTTGGTCTGAAATTGCCTACAGTGGAAGTTAGATACAACAATTTAACCCTTGAAGCGGAATGTGAGCTTGTTCAAGGAAAGCCTCTGCCTACTCTTTGGAATTCTTTCAAAAACATGATCGGGGTAAGTTTTTTCCATTTGATTGAGAATAGTTGATAACTTCATCAAGCTATTCTATGACAGATATGCATGCTGGATTTTAGACGTTGATCATCAGAAGGCATTTATTAGGACTTCAATAGGCGATTAAGTGACCATTTTGAATGGTGAAAAGTTGATTCTTTTTCGTGCTAACATGTCCAGTTCCATACTGGGGTTGACTAATTTTAATACTATGTTTACTTAGGTCATTATACCTATATTTCCTATCAATTAGTTAATTTTCTGATGCATTGCAACTCTAGAAGTTGTAGGAAAGATTTGATGAATATCTTCAAACTTATGTCTGATTTCATAATTCAAATGTTAAATTTAGCAGAAGGTGCAAGCACCAACCTTAGGTTATTCTATGCTGCCACTTGTGATTTCACTAATTCAGTTTGTTCAACAGAACCTTGCCAGGCTTCCAGGTCTACGGTCAGGATTGGCCAAGATTAAAATCATTAATGATGTCAGTGGTGTAATAAAATCTGGAAGGTATGTCTATGGGGCAGATGCTCAGTTCAAATAGTTATAACTGTGTAATTCAAAATAAGTATGCCAACCACCTGATTTCTAGCTTTTGACTTGAAGGACACAGTCCTTTTTTCTGGTCATTCGTATTAGCACTGTCTGTGGTGCTGTCCAAGTTATTAGTTTATCATCAATCATCACAATCATCATCAATCATCCAAGTTATTAGTTTATCATCAATCATCACAATCCCACAGTCTATATTGTTTGTATTAAGCTCAGGTTTTGGTGAAAATGGTTGTGAACTCATCACCCTTTATTTTATTTGTCAGTTGATATTTTACATAGATGGTCATGTTCTAATGGAGCATAAGAGAAATAGTTCTGTGAACTAAAGCTTTTGGCCTTGCAATCATGCGTTTCAACTCAGAACTTGATAGTGTCCATTGTATACGCACTACGCAGTACAAATCTCCGAATGTTCTCAATCGGTTTGATCCATATTTGCAGTTGAAAGATGAATAATATACTTCCTCGCATGGTTTTGTTCTATGATGCATGTTATTATCAAGTGATTATATTATCATACTCATAAACTGGCATGAGGTGTCCAACTGATCTTGCATTTGGGATATCGAGAGTTAGCTCTTCTTTGAAGTCGTTGTTTTAAACTGTGAGTTCTTAAACCTGTCATCTTACAATTTACGCAAACAGTTTGCTGTTCTTCTTTCAGAATGACTCTACTGCTTGGACCTCCTGGATGTGGCAAAACTACGCTATTGAAAGCACTTTCGGGCAACCTGGACAGATCTCGTAAGGTCTCTTCAAGTTGTTTTTGTTTCATAGTCAGCTAGAGAAATACATAGTGACACTTTCTTAAACCAATCCTTCATCTGATATAAAGCAAATAGTTTGATCTACAACATACTAGATGTGAACTAATAGTTTTCCCATTCAGTAAAATGAATCTTCATGGGATTTCATTTGTTGGATCTTTTTTTCTAGTAGTTTCTCCAGTTCTTCATAATAATTTAGTGCCTTTATATCTTTAAGATCTTCAGCTGATGTATATAGTAAAATTGATCTAGATATGCTTCCTGCCTAACAGAAGCTTTGTTGCCTTTACCACCTCCTCCTCCTCCAAGAATAAATTACTGAACAGCTGTGAACTGCTTTTTGCACCTTGACTCAGACAAGAGTGATGTAGAATTCACAATTGAGTTCACAACGTTTGGAGCTGATATTGATCTTACTGTGTATTGGCCATGTATAACAGTTTTCTGGGGAGATTTCTTACAATGGTTATAAATTGGAAGAGTTTGTACCGCAGAAAACTTCTGCATATATAAGCCAAAATGATCTACACATCCCTGAAATGACTGTTAGAGAAACACTAGATTATTCTTCTCGTTTCCAAGGAGTTGGAAGCAGAGCAGGTATGCTTTTAAGCACACAAAAGATAAATCACAGTCATGAATACATTCCAGCACTAGTTTCTAAAGCAATGCCTTTTCTTTTGAAGAGATCATGATTGAGCTAAGCAGAAGGGTGAAAGAAGCAGGAATTGTTCCTGATCCAGATATAGATACTTACATGAAGGTAGTTTTAACATCAAGTTGTTCTCATTTCATCTCTATTACCTGGAAAGATTTTGGCATTCTTCAGCAGTCAAGCTGTTATGGATTTTAAAATTCTAAATCATATAGGCAATTTCTATTGAAGGACAAAAGAAAAACGTACAAACAGATTATATTCTGAAGGTAACTTTATTAAAGTACCCAATTTCATAATTCTTCAATAGAAATCGGATTATAACATGATTGGCACATTCTTATCACTGTGTTCAGATTCTTGGACATGATATTTGTGCTGACACATTGGTTGGTGATACCATGAGAAGTGGTATCTCAGGTGGTCAAAAGAAAAGACTGACAACAGGTATTTTTGTAACAAAGGCATCAGTTCCATATGTTCTCAATAAAGGCTGCTGATGTACTCGATATCATTTGCAAGACAAAGTTTAATGAATCAACTATTTGTACGACGCAGGAGAGATGATTGTTGGCCCCACAAAAGCATTGTTTATGGATGAAATATCAAATGGATTAGATAGCTCAACTACGAACCAGATTGTAGCCTGCCTTCAGCAGTCGGCACATGTTACAGATGGCACTATACTTGTCTCGCTGCTTCAACCAGCGCCAGAGATCTTTGATCTCTTTGTTGATATAATCCTGATGGCTGAGGGTAAAATTGTTTACCATGGGCCCCGAAGTTCTGTCATAGAATTCTTTGAAAGCTGTGGGTTCACTTGTCCTGAAAGGAAAGGGGTGGCTGACTTCCTCCAGGAGGCAAGTCCATAGTAGCTGTTACTAAGTGATTGTCACATTTCCTTCTGTCAATTAGAAGCCAATCAGATATTATTGATTAGTTTCAGGTTATATCGGAAAAAGATCAAGCACGGCACTGGTATGGAACTAGAGAAACATATAAATTTGTGTCAGTTGATATGTTCTCGAGAAAATTTAATGAATCTCTTCAAGGAAAAAAGCTGAATGAAGAACTTTCTGTTTCGTATGATAAATCAAAGAGTCATAGAAATGCTATAACATTCCGTGACTATTCACTTCCTAAATGGGAACTCTTTCGTGGTTGTATTTCAAGAGAATTCCTTCTGATGAAAAGGAATTCATTCATCTACATATTCAAAACTGTTCAGGAAAGTAATCAGTTTCTTGTCATTTCATTATGGTACTCAAGCCACAAAATATTTTATACTTATTCACATAGTCCCAAGCAAAGATAGAAGTCACCTTTTCCTTTTTGACGTATCCCACAACTTATTGCATTTTATGCTTCTACTGTGCAGCTTGCCATAATTTCATCCATAACGATGACTGTATTTTTGAGAACTCGGATGGATACTGATCTTGTACATGCAAGTTATTACTTGGGAGCCTTGTTTTTCGCTCTCATCATTCTTGTTGTGGATGGATTCCCTTAGCTGTCCATGACAATAACAAGGCTTACAAATAAACAGCACGACTTGTGCTTTTACCCAGCATGGGCATATGCCATTCCTGCTACAATTCTCAAGTTTTCTCTTTCTCTATTAGAATCTGTCATTTGGACATCTATGACCTATTATGTCATCGGTTTCAGCCCTGAGGCTGGGAGGTGAGTGCTACGTGTAAATATCTTGTACTTTGTTGCTTCGGTTCCTTTAACTATAATTTTGTTTATTATATATCACTATCTCCAATAGAGGGTTGCTCTGATGGTAAGCAACCTCCACTTCCAACTAAGAGGTTGTGAGTTCGAGTCTCCCCAAGAGCAAGGTGGGAAGTTCTTGGAGGAAAGGATGCCGGAGGTTTATTTAGAAACAGCCTCTCTACCTCAGTTAGGGGTAAACTCTGCGTACATACTAGTTGTATCTCCAATAGACTTTCATCAGCCGCTTGCACTTCACCAATTCTATTCGTTTTTAAGGAATGATTTAAACAAAATTTAGTGCATCTTCGTGACAAAATTCTGTCACTTACAGATTCTTCAGACAATTGCTTCTATTGTTTTCTCTGCACATGGCATCAATCTCCATGTTCCGCTTCGTGGCATCTTTCTTCCGGATTATTGTTTCTTCTGCATCTGTTGGGAGTTTATTAATCACATTCCTCTTCTTATTCGGCGGATTATAATACCAAGACGTAAGCATTCCTAGCTCTTTTTTCTTTGATATGATGCTCATGTGAGGGTGAGTAGCAGACTAAAATACCGGTATTTGACTACAGCTTCAATGCCAATTTGGCGGAAATGGGGATTTTGGATTTCTCCGATGACGTATGGTGAGATAGGTGTTTCTGTAAATGAATTTCTTTCCCCAAGATGGCAAAAGGTGAGTGCCAATAGCTCAAATACTTTGCTTCTTTCCCATTTTTGTAACTATTTTTGCACACTGCACGTGGAACTGAAAAAGGTTCAGCTCAAAATGACTGTCTTGGGGCTCCAATATGCAATAGGGAAAGTAGTCTCTATAAGGCAATGCGGGGAAATTATTTGGTTATTTTTCCATCTTCTATCCTGAAATTGTGCTTTGAAGAAAAGGAGATAGTTATGGGTCTTTGTGTTCTTATCCTAACTATCAATGCAAGCACTTCATACACGCTCAGAAGTGATAGTTGATTTTCTTTCTTAATTCTAGTGTACAACAGCTTAACTATCAGTAACCTCTACAATGTGCCATAATAAAATTCTGCATGATGAGAATATCTCAAAATGGCTTAGAAGTCTTCTTAGATTTCTTACCTCCATGATGCATGCATATCTGTTAACTTATGCCAATAGCTTTGTCTCTCTTGTTGCAGACTTTTAATTTAGTCCAAAAAAAAGAAAAGAAAAGGGCAGCCGCGTGCACTAAGCTTCCGCTATGCGCGGGGTTTGACGAAGAGCCGGACCACAAGGGTCTATTGTACGCAGCCTTCCCTTGCATTTCTGCAAGAGGTTATTTCCACAGCTCGAACCCGTAACCTCCTGGTCACATGACAGCAACTTTACCAGTTGCGCCAAGGATCCCCTTTAGTTTTAATTTAGTTCATCATATTATATTCTACACTCATATCACATACTGCTTTTTCTTTTTTTGCACAGATGTTCCCTACAAACACGACTATAGGGAATGAAGTCCTTGAAAGTCGTGGTTTAAACTTTGATGGATATTGGTATTGGATATCAGTTTATGCCTTGTTTGGCTTTACAATGCTGTTTAACATTGGTTCCACCTTGTCCTTAACTTTCTTTAAAGGTACATTCATTTTTTTTTTGTACATCAAAGAATCCACACGGTTGATTTTCTAATTACTAGTTTTCTTGAAAATGTAATGCAGCACCTGTTTCTCGTGCCATTATATCAATGGAGAAATACTCCCAAATAAAAGGAAGTAGAGATTCTCCTGATAAAGCTGACGCAATAGAAAATTCCAAAACCACAAATCCTGGCACTACAAGTGGAATCTCATGGAAGAGCAGGTTATCCTCTTATTCTATTGCTCAGATAATTGGCTGAGATATCTTATTTCTTACCATCTTTCTCATCATTTTATAGTTGCTTCCTTGCTCTTCAATATACAGTTTCTTCTGTTGTTTTCCAGGAAGAATGGTTCTACCTTTCGAACCCCTATCTATCGTGTTTCAAGATGTTCAATACTATGTTGAAACTCCTGTGGTGAAAAATAACGAACTGTAATTTTTCTGCTTGTGTATTTGATGAATGGAAAGAAAATTGTGTATTCTCAAGTGTACAAATCCAAACTTATATAGAGAAATGTTTTTGGGTAACCTCCTACATTGGCAAGTGGCCAAGTCCTATTTGCTAGGGTAAAGTTGTACATAAAAGAAATACAAAGATGGAGCAAATAATTAAATACAAAGGGTATGGGAAAACTACCTAAAATAGAGTGTAGCATGTGCTGTACACTAATTTTCTGAACAAGGCAATGCCACAAGTGGGCCGGTTGACCAGGCCTAATTCTGTAGACCACAATTAGACCCAAAATATCAAACCCAATTAGGCCCAATGCCAGCATACCAAACACAAACACACCCAAATCTATTGTCATCACCTCAAACCCGTCCAAATACCAAACACACCCAAATCAAAACCCTTCTACCTCAAACCCTTCGATTCCAACACCCCCTTCAAGCTGGAGGGGGTAGATAACACACCTAGCTTTCCCAAATGATCACGATGAAGAGGTCCGGCGAGTGGTTTGGTGAACAGATCTGCCAACTGGGCAGGAGATCGAACAAAGTTTAACGAAATCAGCCCAGCTAGGTATTGGTCGCGTACAAAATGACAATCGATTTCAACGTGCTTCGTCCGTTCGTGAAAAACAGGGTTTTTTGCTATGTGAATTGCTGCTTGGCTATCGGAGTGAAGAGGGACTGGAAGAGAGATAGGAATTGACAAATCCTCAAAAAGACGGACCAACCATGTGAGCTCTGCAACTACTCGCCGCATAGATCTGTATTCTGCTTCGGCGGAACTGAGCGAGATGGAAGTTTGCTTCTTGGACTTCCAAGAGATCGGAGAGGTACCAAGAGAAATATAAAAACCACTGACCGACTTCCTCGAATCCGGGCAAGTGGCCCAATCGGAGTCACAAAAAGCTAGGAGCTTGAAGGAGGAGGAAACAGACATAAAAAGCCCTAGCCCAGGATCTTTGAGCAGATAGCGAAGAACACGGAGTGCTGCATCTAGGTGGGGTTGTCGAGGGTGCTGCATGTACTGACTGAGGTGCTGGACAGTGAAGGATAAGTCTGGGCGGGTGTGAGTGAGGTAGTTAAGTTTTCCAAGGAGATGACGATACAAGGTGGGATCTTTCACTGGTTCCCCTATGTGAGTAGACAAACGAGTAGACGAATCGAGTGGAGAAGAAACAGGGGACAAGTGCAGAGAGTCAAATTCTCGGAGAAGGTCTAAAGTGAATCTGCGCTGAGAAAGGAGAAGTCCATCTGTTTTTCGGACAACTTCCATGCCTAGAAAAAAATGTAAGTCCCCGAGATCTTTAATTTTGAACTCTTGATTGAGAAATTCTTTCAAAGCATGTAGTTCGTTGGTGTCATTACCTGTCAAGAGTATATCATCCACGTAGACAGCCACTATAGAAACGGAAGAATCTGACCTTTTAAAGAACAAAGAATAGTCGTTGAATGAGTGAGTAAATCCCTTAAAATTCAAAGCAGTTGTAAGTTTAGCATACCACTGACGAGATGCTTGTCGTAGCCCATAAATTGATTTCTTTAGCTTGCATGCATGATTAGGTGAAGTAGGTATAACTCCAGGTGGGAATTTCATGTACACTTCTTCATTTAGATCTCCATGTAGGAAAGCGTTATTCACATCTAGCTGGTATAGACCCCATCCTTTCTTTACGGCAGTGGCTAGTATGCATCTGATTGTGGTCATCTTCACCACCGGTGAAAAAGTTTCATTGAAGTCTATTCCCTCTTTTTGTATGTCTCCTCTAATGACCAATCTTGCCTTTAGTCTTTCCACACTCCCATCTGAATGGTGTTTAACCTTATAGACCCATTTGCATGGTAAAGCTTTCCTCCCGGGTGGTAATTCAACCACTTCCCAAGTCATATTAAGTTCAAGTGCCTCAATCAATCTCTTTATTCATTGCTTCTTGCCACCCTGGGTGGTGTGTTGCCTGTAAATAGTCAGTAGGTTCTTGTATATTGGACAATGTGTTTAGCATATGTTGATTGGTAGAAGATAGTCCACTGAAAGATATATAAGTAGGTTTAACTGGTGTGAGAAAGCAAGAGTTGCTAACATCTGTGAGTTGGAGTGCATTACAGATAAAATCTTTGAGATAAGATGGAGTTGTGTGTGGTCTGGTAGACTTCCTAATAAGAACATCCATCGTAGAATCAGAATCCAAAGAAGGAAAAACTGGTGTAGATGTATGTGGTTGATTAGATGTAACTGGAGAATCTGGAGAGAAACTAGAAGGAGAGATAGAGGGAATAGGTGAACTAGGATGGCTGGAATAAATGGGGGAAGAACAACAGTCACTTGATGCAGTAGCCTTTTTGGAGGCTTTAGTGTGTGGTCTGATAGGAAAAGATAGAGGCTCAGGAGTCTGATGATTTGCAGATAATGGAGCAGTGGGTAAAGAAATCTCAGAAGAAGAATTAGACTTAATAGAAGCAAAAGGAAAGAATTCTTCATGAAATATAACATCTCTAGAAATGAAAGGCTTCAAATTCTTGAGGTTCAAGACTTTGTAACCCTTCTTTCCATGAGGATAACCTAAGAACACACAAGGTATAGCTCTAGGTTCAAACTTAGTTCTTTGATTTGAGACAGTAGAAGCAAAACACAAACACCCAAAGCATCTAAGGTTAGAGTAATTTGGCTTGCTTGAAAAAAGGACTTCATAAGGAGTCTTAAGCTTTAAGACACTTGAAGGAAATCTGTTGATCAAATAGGTTGCTGTAAGAAGGCAGTCACCCCAGTATGATGTAGGCAGGTGTGATTGGTATAACAAGGCTCTAGATGTCTCTAAAAGATTCCTGTGCTTTCTCTCCACCACTCCATTTTGTTGTGGTGTGAACACACAAGTGGTTTGATGAATAATACCTAGTGACTCAAAAAATTCTGATTGAATTTTACCACTTCCCAATTCAAAAGCATTGTCTGACCTTATGATTTTTACCTTGCTGTTAAACTGTCTTTCTACCATAGCTATAAAACCTCGTAGAATAGTGAATGCATTGGATTTGTTGGTTAGTAGGTAGGTCCATGTGCCTCTACTGAAATCATCAACAATTGTAAGGAAGTATTTAAAACCATCATATGTAGAACTATTGTATGGTCCCTAGGTATCCACATGAATTAATTCAAACACTTTCTTAGTAGAAATAGAACTAGAGGGAAATGGAAGTTTGGACTGTCTTGCCATAGGACAAATAAGACATGGACTGAAGAATTTGGAACACTTGGATATAGAAACTGATGAAACATTTTTCATATTGCTAAGGGGCATATGGCCTAATCTGTAGTGCCATAGTTTCTCTTTTACAGTTGAATCAGAAAAACTAAAACATGAATGCAAACTAAGATTGGAAACAGAATTCCTTCTTGGAATAAAAACACTTCTAAATTTGAGTGGACTCTTAGACACTGGTGTTGTATGTTTGGATCTGAGAATGTAGAGGGCCCCTTCCTCTTTACCAATCACCGGTGGGCTCTTCACTCAAGGGCCCTGTATAAGAAAACATGAAAAAGGTGTGAATAAAATATATTGCTTGAGTTGTCTGCACAACTTGTGCACAGACAACAGATTATATTTGAAGGATGGAATGTAAAGAACATTTCGAAGAATCAAATTAGGCAAAAGAGAAATAGTTCCTGAATGAGTGACCTGAACTCTGTAAGAGTTTGGGAGTTTTACCATGAGAGGTTTAGCCAAAGTTTTTAATTCTGTAAAAAAAATCTTTGTTAAAAGACATATGTTCTGTTGCTCCACTATCCAATATCCAAGACTCATCATTGATTTGAATTAAACAGGCTAAATCTTCAGATAAATTGGTCATACCAGCATGGCTCACATTTGCTGCAACATCAGGGGTATCTGCACTGGAATGTCCCACTCTCACTTGCTGAAGAAGCTGCAGCAGCTCAGCCACATTTTCCTTGGTGAGATTCTGAACTCCTGATGCACTTCCCTGTTCATTTTCTTCATTTGAGAAGGAAGCTTTGTTTGCCTGGGCACCTCTTTGAAATCTTTTCTCCCTTGTGAACTTGAAATCAGCTGGAAACTCATGAATTCTATAGCATTTCTGGATGCTATGTCCAGGTTTTTTGCAATAGGAACAAATTCCTAAATATTTCTTAGATTCAAAACTTATTTTCTGCACCCTGTTCTCATTAAATCTTCCGAAATTTCCTTGTTGGTTGGTAGCAATGAATGAGGCAGATTCTCCTGAGTATGCAGGGGTAGCATGTATCTCCCTTTGCTTCTCTTCTTGAATCACAAGAGAGTATGCCTGTCCAATGGAGGGTAAAGGTGATGACAATAGAATGTTACTCCTTACCCTAATAAATATATCATTTAGTCCCATTAGGAACTGCAATAGTCTCTCATCTTGGTGTGCTTTCAAGCTTTTGACTTTTGCACCACACTCACACTCACATACACAAGCAGAAAATGTATTGAGTGCATCTAGTTCATCCCATATGCTTTTGATTTTGGTGAATTAAGTTGATACACTTGAATTACCTTGCACTACTGAACTTAATTCCTTTTGTAATTGGAACAACTTTGCTCCATTTGCCTGTCCAAATCTGTCTTCCAGGTCACTCCACAAATCCTTTGCACTCTGTGAATAGAGCACACTTTCAGCTATCTCTTTAGACAAGGAGTTAAGAAGCCATGAAAGTACCATATCATTACATCTACCCCAAGCCTGCTGGACTGCAGAATCAGTCTTAGGGATAATAAGAGTACCATCGATGAATCTCATCTTGTTCTTTGCAGACAAGGCAATGATGACTGCCCTTCTCCAACCTCCATATCATTTGCCATCAAAAGCTGAGGATACAAGGTTCATCCCTGGATAGTCAGAAGGATGAAGGTAATAAGGGTGAGTGGAGTTAATTACTCCTGAAGCAAAGGTCACTGCAAGTGCAGGAGCATTAGTGGTGACAGCAGAAGCAGAAGCTAGAGTATCAGCTGACTCTGGTGAAGTACCCATATCAGATAAGATGAAGATGAAAGAAGAAGAAAAGAAAGGAGCTGATTTGTGACTGAGAAAGCAGAAAAATACCAGAATTAAACCTGCTCTGATACCATGAAAAATAATGAACTGTAATTTTTCTGCTTGTGTATTTGATGAATGGAAAGAAAATTGTGTATTCTCAAGTGTACAAATCCAAACTTATATACAGAAATGTTTTTGGGTAACCTCCTACATTGGCAAGTGGCCAAGTCCTATTTGCTAGGGTAAAGTTGTACATAAAAGAAATACAAAGATGGAGCAAATAATTAAATACAAAGGGTATGGGAAAACTACCTAAAATAGAGTGTAGCATGTGCTGTACACTAATTTTCTGAACAAGGCAATGTCATAAGTGGGCCGGTTGACCAGGCCTAATTGTGTAGACCACAATTAGGCCCAAAATATCAAACCCAATTAGGCCCAATGCCAGCATACCAAACACAAACACACCCAAATCTATTGTCATCACCTCAAACCCGTCCAAATACCAAACACACCCAAATCAAAACCCTTCTGCCTCAAACCCTTCGATTCCAACATGCGGTGGTCTTCTAAACCTATCTCATTTAGTATTGGATCGTTTCTGTTTAAGTAAATGCTGCTGAAACTGAGTTTCAATGGTTGGGGTTGTGGTTTTATGTCCATGTCAGGCAATGAAGGAGCTTGGTTTCACCCAAAATAGACTCCAACTTCTTTTGGATATTACTGGCGCACTTAGACCTGGTGTGCTTACAGCCCTTATGGGTGTCAGTGGAGCTGGAAAAACGACCCTCCTTGAAGTTCTTGCTGGTAGAAAAACAAGTGGTTATGTTGAAGGAGATATAAAAGTGTTGGGAATAAATCCGCTACAAAAATAATATTCACGATAATAAAAGCGGAATAAGAACGTAGCATTGAGATACGGTAATTAACAAGAATAAAAAAGTAACAACGACATCAAGATTTTTACGTGGAAAACACTTTTGAATAAGGGAAAAAACCACGGCCCTGAGAAGAGCAACTGATATCACTATAGCAAGAAATTTTACACTTTGTAGGTCCGAGTAAAATACTCAAAAGGCCACTACAACACTCAAAAGAAATAAACCTCTTTTGATATTCTCACCTCACTACAATATCACTCACTCTCTATTTTTCTCACAGACTATTTTCTTATACCCTGTCTGTGAAACCTTACTCTTTCTTTCTAATTCTCAGATATATTTTTCTTCTGAGATTGGTGTGTTGGCAGAGCCTCAATCTCTCACGCCTACTACATTTGACATTTTCTACCTGCAGATCTACTATGCCTACCGAATTTGACAAATGCAAAAGATAGAATGACTGGCAACTTTGAAAACAATCAACAAGCAAGAAAAGTCTTCCTTAATTAATGAGATGGACCCCAGAAAAAGTTGGTGGCCACCCTAAAGTTCAAGATACATTCGCTAGAGTTTCAGGTTACTGTGAGCAGACAGGCATACATTCTCCTCAGATAACTGTAGAAGAATCAGCTATATTTTCTGCCTGGCTACGACTTCATTTTCAGATTGACTCCAAAACAAAATATGTACGAAGCTTATTAACATGGAGTTTGAATAACTATTTCTTTCATGAACACCATTTTTTCTGGCTATATCTAGATTTGAACTGCTTTGGCACATCTCCAGGAGTTTGTGAAAGAAGTTCTTCAGACCATTGAGCTAGATGGAATAAAAGACATGTTGGTTGGCGTGCCGGGTGTTAGTGGGCTCTCAACTGAACAACGTAAACGGCTAAAAATCGCTGTGGAGCTTGTTGCAAATCCCTCAATTATCTTCATGGATGAACCCACAACAGGATTGGATGCAAGGTCAGCTGCAATTGTTATGCGAGCTGTGAAAAATGTTGATGATACACGAAGAACAATAGTTTGTACCATCCACCAGCCAAGCATTGACATACTTGAAGCATTTGATGAGGTAAGATGCATGGACGGAGCAACTGCTTAGTAGTGCAAAAATCCTGTGTTTGAGTTTGAATGACTTTCTGGTATGCAAACACTGCTTGATTGCCTTTAGTAATCCATATATTTAATGGTTCATGCATTGAACAACAATAAACAAATGCTGCTTGAACACCCAATTTCAAGTTGTTAGCATCTTTAGATCAGGTCGATCTCTTTCCAATAAGAACTTACAGCCAGTTATCTATTTATAGGCTTCAATCAGTTACTCTCAGAACCTAGTGATGATGCTTAGTGACACGTATGTAACATTTTAGAATTCCTTGGTAGCTGTATTTTCCAATTTTCTGTGTAACAGTGCCTGCTGAAGTTAACCTTGAAGCCATTTAAACTGTAAATTATTCCACCTTCAATAATGGCAAGTGTTTTACAAGTCAATAGAAGATGGTCTATCACATGATGGCCTTCAATCAGTCATCCTTGTGCTGTTCCTTCTTTAAGGATGATTAAGAAGAGGCCTTGCAATGTCGTTCCTGGATTTGTCCTTCACAATGCCGAGGAAATTTTCCATCTCCATTAATTCTCAAGCAAACTCATCTAATTTCGTAATTGTTTGTCCTTCGTGGATATCCTCAACTGGTTATTTGGTTGTAATGTACTCTTTTGCAGCTGATTCTACTGAAAACTGGCGGGCGCATGATCTACTGGGGACCACTCGGTCCCAATTCTAGTAAAATGATCGAATATTTTGAGGTGCACTAATTTCCCTTGTTATTTAAGTGCAGTAAGCCACTACTAGAAGCTTCTTTGCATAAAAGCTGAGACGGTTTTTTGTGTTTTATCACTTGAAACTTCTTTTCAGTGTACCTCTGGTGTGCCAAAATAAAAAATAGCTACAATCCAGCGACCTGGATGTTAGAGGTTACATCTAGCGAAGCCAAGATTAGCATAGACTTTGCCGAAGTCTATAAGAATTCTGGTCTACACAAGTTAGTAACAGCTATTCACCTCATTTAGCTGTGAAATGCTTCTTACACATTGTATCAATTCTAAGCACATTTTGCACATAACTAGCGCATGATTACTGTTTGACTTATATTTGTCGTAGAAATAACGATGAGCTTGTAAAGAGGCTGAGTATCCCACCTCATGGTTCAAAAGATTTGCACTTCCCCACCCAGTTCTCTCAAAATGGCTGGGGACAATTCAAGACCTGCTTCTGTAAGCAGTACTGGTCCTATTGGAGGAGTCCTTCATACAATTTGATGCGCTCTCTGAACATGCTTGTCGCTTCATTTCTTTATGGATTGCTGTTCTGGGATCAAGGGAAGAAACTGTAAGTTGACAATACTGTTAAACCAAAGCTTCAATAACTTATTGACACATGCTTTATAGTTTATACCGTGTGATATAAAACCATTTACATCCTCATGGAAATTTCTGGGCCCTTTTGAGTAACATGTTTATCCCAAAATTTGATGCACAAGTGGTTGTCATGACACAGTTTCAAAAGGAATTAGGTTGTGTGATCCTATAAATTTTTCTCAGATTCCTCGTTTTCCTTTTCGGTTTGTTAATATTGAACATTTCAGCTTTATTTGTTGCTGGTTGATGTCACCCATGCAGCAATAATAAAACTCTGGAGCTCCATGTTTATTGTTCGAAATTGATGCAGAACTGAAGTTTTGTTCCTTTCTGCACTTATGATGTTCTCACCCAAGATAGTTGAATTGGTTTTGTTAACTAAACAGTGTAACGTTATATTTATGTTGTCTACCCTTCAAGAACTGGATGATTTTTTTAGACTAACTGTCATTTTGTTCTTTTTCCCATTGTTTATGAGAGATAACCAGCAGAGCATCTTCAGTGTATTTGGTGCTATGTACACCGCAGTAATAGTTTGTGGTATAAATAATGCATCTTCTGTTTTACCATATGTGACCATGGAGCGATCAGTCTTGTACAGGGAAAGATTTGCTGGGATGTATGCTCCATGGGCATATGCACTAGCACAGGTATATATAGGACTTATCAAATTGGCATGACATGTTGACTTGTTGAGAGTTGAGACTACATGGAATTCATAACACCACGTTGTACAATTTTCTTCAATTTTCTTTTTGCCGGTTAATATTGTAGTATCTTTTCTGTATTTCTAAGTTCATGTTCTTTACAAGCTACAACAATTTATTACGTTAGGGGCTCCCACATTGATTGATAGAACGAATAATTGACTGACCATGGACAATTCTCTCCTCATAAGGCGTTTGAAGTTGAGTTAGGACAAAGGTCCATTTTTTTAATATGGTATCAGAGTTACCCATCCAAGCTGTTGTATTGTCAGTATTGGGCTCCCATTATCCAAGCTTTAGTTGTTTATGTTTGGGTGTGCGAGGGGGAGTTAGAGTACCCCACATTATTTAAGTGAATGGACTGTTGTGCCGTACTGTCGTTATATTGTCTTGGATAATTTTCAATTCATGAGTGGTTGATGGATCAGTACAGGAAGAGGAAGCGAGATTTACATGTGGTGTTCATTGACTTAGAGAAGGCTTACGATAAAGTGCCGAGGGAGGTGTTGTGGAGGCTAGAGACGTTCTTGTTGCATACATTAGGACTATTAAAGACATGTACGATGGAGCTACGACTCGGGTGAGGACAATGGGAGGGGACTCGAAACAATTCCCGATTGTGATGGGGTTGCATCAGGGGTTAGCCCTCAGCCCATTCCTGTTTGCCCTGGCGATCGATGCGCTGACACGACACATTCAAGGGGAGGTGTCGTGGTGCATATTATTTGCAGATGACATTGTAATGACGAGACGCGAGGCGGGGTTAACGAGAGGTTAGAGGTTTGGAGGCAGACCCTGGAGTCTAAAGGTTTCAAGTTGAGCCGGACCAAAATTTAATACTTGAAGTGCAAGTTCAGTGGATGGCGACGTATGGTTGGATTCCCAAGTCATTCCTAGGAGAGAAAGTTTCAAGTACCTTGGGTCTGTTATACAAGGGAATGGGGAGATCGAAGAGGATGTCGCACACCAGACCGACTATGCAGTATGGGGCAGAGTGTTGGCCAGTCAAAAACTCCTATGTCCAAAAGATGAAGGTGACCGAGATGAGGATGTAGGGATGGATATGCGAGCATACCGGGTTAGATATAATTAGAAATGAAGTTATCCGGGACAAGGTGGGCGTGGCCTCTATGGAGGACAAGATGCGGAAGGCGAGACTTAGATAGTTCGGGCATGTGAAGAGTGTTAGCTTCAAGGTTTCACGTATTAATTCTGATGATAACAAACCAATACAATTATTAATCAAAGAACATTTACTTGTGGTAATCTTATTTTTTTGTATAAGAAAGAGATGCTGGTAAAGATCCAAACAAATATGGGAAAAGAGATATCATGTGAAGAATTTATCAAGTAAGATTATTTTCAAAGATTTGATCTCCAAGCGCCATAGAAGGAATAATATTTGAAAGTGAAATTTCAAATATCGAATGGCTTACACAATATCAGAAGAAGAATCTACGGAAATTATGGATGGGAAGTTTTTCAACATCTTAAAAGGAAAGTTGCTAAAATAGTTAAGAAGATCTATTATCGTGTGGAAGGAAGATACTATATGGAAGAGATACTACAAAACAAAGGAACAATATATTTTTATGGAAAGAAAATATATTATGGGTGTAGTATATTCTATATTATGGAAAGAGATTATTTTTCAAGATAAAAAAAGGAGGCAAAGATTTATTGAGATCTATCAGAAAGGAAATATTTTATTAAGAAAGATATTTTTACCAGGACAAGTACTACAAGGAATTGATCAAGTCTTGCATTTAAGGAATGTTGCACAAAGAAGCTTATTATTCATAATATTTACTACGGGATGAGATGTAAAGTACTATTCAAGAAAGAAGTATGAGTTACTGGAATCAATCAAGAATTACTACAATCATGGAAAAGTAAATCATGGGGATTTTGATTGAATCATCATGACTATTCTCAAGTAAATATTTATAAAGATTATATATTGCAGAGAATTATTAATCATGGATCTATTCAAAGAAAGAATTGATATTGGCATCATGATTGGAAATTCAAATGTCCAATTCAAAAGGAAAGTTTACATTAACAGAACATATCCAAATCTACCTTATAGATTGTGATCATGTTCAAAAGGGTAAGAAGCAGTAAAGAAAAGTTGGAGCAGCAGCAAAGGAAATCCTCTTCCAAAATTAGAAGACCGCTGCAACAGCTAGAATATTCAACGACCAAGTATAAAAGAGAAGATACTTGCAACAACAAACTTATGCAGCCTTCTATACAATTGTCTATCCAACTACAAGTTCTTTATTCTACTCTTAACAAGCATTGTAATTCACTTTAGTAGATTTACTGTGTACACAAAAGAGAGAAGAGAGACAGAAAAATATTGGAGAAGTAGTGCGTCCTATAGGTTGTGTCATTGTTCGGTTCTTTGGTGAGCGAGTGAAAACCAACCCTGTCAGTGTTGGTGGTGATCGCTGAAAATCACAAAGGCTATACTCAATTCAATTTACAAAGAGCTCTAAAAGACAACAATCTTGCAACCCAAGAGGACTGGATTAGGATACCACATTGGTTCTGAACCAATATAAAATTCCTGGTGTTATTTACTTTATTGCTCTCGTATTATATTCTATTCCTTTACTGTTTATTGTGATTAACACTTGTTTAAATCGATAAGTTGACTAAGTCTGAAGAGTAATCGACTAGAAATTTAAAAAGGCTACAATGCATCCCTCCTCTTGTACTTTCAAAGATGAGAGGCACTGATGCTCCGGTAAGGAGGTGTGAGAGACTGGCGTTGGAGGGCAACTAGAGAGGCAGAAGCAGGCCGAAGAAGTATTGGGCAGAGGTAATTATGCAAGATATGGCGCTACTTCAACTGACTGAGGACATGACCATGAATAGGAAGGTGTTGAGGTTGAGTATAAAGTTAAAGGGTTAGGTAGCCGAGTGTCTTTTCATATCCTTAAACTTATGTTATTACTTGGTTTTGCCTTTGTTTTGATTTTTTGATTGGATTATTTAGTGCTAGTTTTGTATTTTATATTCGGTTGTCAAATTGGTTTGCTTGTATTGCCCCTCCCCTTTTTCTTTCCTGAGCCGAGGGTCTTTCAGAAATAGCTCTGCGTATATTCTAACCTCCCAGAACCCATTTGTGGGACTACATTGGATATGTTGTTTGTTGTTGAGTTGACTTTGGGGTTGAATTAAGTCCAAAATTTACTTTTTTAATAGTTCACTCTTCATTGCTTTATGTTTGAGTTGATTCCACCTACACTGATTTTGTAGGTTGCAATTGAAATACTATATCTCTTAGCCCAAACTCTTGTATTTACTGTCATCACATATCCGATGATTGGATTTTATTGGTCAGCCTACAAGGTCTTCTGGTACTTCTATTCGATGTTTTGCACACTGTTGTACTTCACTTACATGGGAATGATGCTTGTTTCAATGACCCCAAGCTTTCCAATAACTACAATTCTTCAGTAAGCCTTTTACGTATTGTTTAACCTCTTTGCTAGATTCTTGATGCCAAAGGCTATAAGTGATTCAGAATTTAAGCCATTTTAATCTAGAAATCAATAAGAGAGTTGTAATTATCTCTTTCTACGTATGCATTTACATTTAAATCTTATTTACTTTTCCTGCATTGTAGAAAATCCCAAAATGGTGGATCTGGTTCTATTATCTAACACATACGTCTTGGACATTGAATGGGATGCTACTGATACGCAGGGCAATGAAATAGTGACAAAATGGAAAAAAGAAGAGAAAAAGGAAAAGAAAAGAGAATGCAAGATAAACTAGGGAAAAGGTAAAGAGGCTTTTTCATTCATAACCTTAAAGAGGATAATTACAACCTATATAGAGTATAAACTCATGAGAATGACCTAAGAATTATAGTTGGATAATATGCTAAATCTGCCATCTCAGTACAACTCTGGGCAAGACTTAATTGGTATAGGACAAAGGAAATTAAGGGGTCAATGTTTAATATAGGAAACTTCTAATTTAAAAGGTAAGGGACTAAAATAAACATCTCTAAAACTTAGTAATCCTAACTAATTGACCGTTATGTCTCAGCTGAGCAGCGCAATGTACAACTTCTGCAAGCTTCTCTGTTTCACTCCGTATTAGACCCCCCTTGTCAAAATCTTCCTTGTCCTCAAGGAAGGAAGGAAGGAAGGAAATCAAACCCTGAGGGAGTGATAGTCTTCCCAGGTTGCCTGCTCAAGAGATAGTTGATCCTATTGTATCAGAACCTGCGTGACTGCCTTGTTCCCTTTTTGGACCATACGTCGATCAAGGATTTTCTGAGGATTTGGATAGTAGGGACTGGATATGTCAAGGATAGGAGGATGGGATATATTAGTAGGTAAGTTGTGACACAATTTGAGTTGGGAGACATAGAAGGTGGGATGGAGAAGTAACTGTGGTGGAAAGGACAATTTGTATGCTAGAAAACCAATTTTTTGTAAGACTTGGTATGGTCCATAGTATTTAGCTGAGAGCTTTGAGAAGTGGGAACCTGACAGTGGCACTTGTCTATAGGGTTGAATTTTGAGATAGACCCAGTCTCCCACTTTGAATTGTCTATCTGAGTGATGCTTGTTAGCCTGAGCAGTCATTCTCTGTTGTGCTCGTTGGAGATGATGTTTGAGGAGCTGCAGTTTGAATTCCTTGGCCAGGAAGCTTCTATCCACTTCTTCAATAGCTGAGTCACCTGCTACATAGGGTAAATGGAGGGGGAGGCTGGCCATACGAAGCCTCATATAGTGTAGTTTGTACGGAGGAGTGAAAAGTAGTATTATACCATTATTCAACAGAAGGAAGGTAAGAGCACCAGTCAGATTATGAATCAGAATAGAAACGTCTGAGATATGTTTCAAGGCATCGATTGATGACCTCTGTTTGGCCATCAGTTTGGGGATGATATGTTGTGGATGTGTTGAGTGTCACCCCATCCATAAAGAACAATTCCTGCCAAATTTTACTGGTGAATATGGGGTCCCTGTCACTCACTATGTCTTCAGGCATGCCACGAAGTTTGTGAATCTATTCCATGAAGAGTTTGGCCACGTCTGATGCTGAATAAGGGTGAGAGAGACTCAGGAAATGAGCATACTTAGTGAGTCTATCAACTACTACTAGGATCACAGTCTTTCCTTTTGATTTAGGTAGTCCCTCAATGAAGTCCATGCTGATGCTACTTCAGGCTGTGACTGGCAATTTCAAAGGTTGTAGAAGTCCTGGGTAAGGGGACCTATCATACTTATGCCTTTGGCAAATGTCACAGCCATTGACATAAGTATGAACATTTTCTCTCAAACCCTTCTAGTAGAATAGTGATGCTATCCTCCTGTAAGTTTGTTCAATCCCAGAGTGTCCTCCTATGAGAGAGTCATGCCACAACTGTAGAATGTTCTTCTTCAAGGTAGGGTCTGGACCAATCACCAACTTGCCATGCCTTCTAAGTTGCTCATGAATGAAGGTATAGCCTTGTACCTCTGTACCTCCCTTTAAGGACTGAATTAAAGCAGCCAAGTCTGGGTCTAAGTTCCAACTCTGAGTGACCAGGCTAAGCAAGTCAGTTTGAATAGAAGATAAGGTAAGGGCAGCTAGCTCAGCTGCATGCAAACTAGACAAGACATCAACCACCTTGTTTTCCTTACCCTTATTGTATTCAATGATGAAATCATATTGCATCAACTTTGCTATCCATTTCAATTGTGATCATGTATGCAATTTCTGTTCAAGAAGGAACTTTAAAGATTTTTGGTCAGTCTTCACTGTAAAAGGCCTGCCAGTCAAGTATTGAGTCCATTTAGTTACAACCATAAACAATGCCAGGAGTTCTTTGTCATACACTGACATTGTCTGGTGATGATATGAGAGACCCTTACTCAAGTAAGCTATTGGTGACCCTTTTGCATCAAAACTGCACCAATACCATTGCTGCAAGCATCAGTTTCCACTACAAAAGGTGTAGAGAAATCAGGTAATACTAGCACTGGTGCAGAAGTGAGAGCCCCTTTAAGATTTTCAAAGGCTGAAGTAGCTTGAGGAGACCACTTGAAAATGTCCTTCTTGAGTAAATCAGTAAGTGGCTTGCTAATAACTCCATAATCCCTGATGAACCTTCTATAGTACCCAGCTAGGCCCAAAAAACCCCTTAGTTGTTTGATATTAGTAGGTTCAGGCCATCCTTGTATTGCCTCAATTTTCTTGGGATCAGTTGTCACTCCTTCAGCAGAAATATAATGTCCCAAGTACTCAATCCTGGTTGCTGCAAACACACACTTACTCCCTTTTGAAAAAACTGGTATTGCACCAATAATTCAAAGGTAAGTGTGAGGTGATGCTCATGCTCATCTAATGTTTTGCTGAACACTAGAATATCATCAAAGAATACTAAGATAAACTTTCTTAAATATTCCTGAAAAATATGGTTCATTAGTACTTGAAAACTTGAGGGAGCATTGGTCAATCCAAAGGGCATGACCAAGTATTCATAGTGCCCTGAATGTGTCTTAAAAGTTGTCTTGTGCACATCAGAGGGTGCCATTCTAATTTGGTGATAGCCTGCCCTGAGATCTATCTTTGAATAAATTTCTGACCCTCCAAGTTCATCCAATAACTCCTCAATGATAGGTATGGGAAATTTATCCTTTATAGTAACCTTGTTTAAAGCCCTATAATCCACACACAATCTCCACGAACCATCCTTTTTCCCAACTATGACCACATGTGAGGCATAAGAGCTAAAGCTATACTGGATGATCCCTTGGGCCATCATCTCTTTCACCATATCTTCTATCACATTCTTTTGTATTGGGGAGTATCTATAGGGTCTAGAATTGACAGGAGCACTGCCTTCAACCAAGGGAATGTGATGGTCAAACACCCCTTTTGAAGGAGGCAAGTGTCTAGGTTCTTGAAAGAGTAGGCTATATTCAGTGAGTAATGTATGGATGGGGGCAGGAATTTCTTCTTGTTGCTGAGAGTTTGCAGTTGGAGATATGGGGACAGAATAGACCTTGATCATAAAAATTTGGGCAGTATCAAACAGAGATATTATGCAAAGCCTTTGTATCAACAGTTTTAAATGAAGGATAAATGCCCTGCAAGGTGACAACCTTCCCATGATAGAGAAAGTGCATGAAAAGCTTCTCAAAGTTGACCTTAATATCTCCTAACTTGCACAACCATTGAATTCCCAACACAACATCGCAGCTACCTATAGGGAGCACTAGAAAATCATCTTGAAAAAGTACCCCTTGTATGAGCCATTTGAAGTCTTTACTTCCCTTAATAGACTGAATGATCCTGCCATCAGCTACATATACATCATGAGGGTGTATTTGGTTGATTGTGCAACATATTCTCTTGGCAGCCTTCTTATTGATAAAATTGTGGGTGGAGCCACAATCAATGAGGACATTGATAGGATTTTGTTCGGAGAAACCTTGTATTCTGAGGGTTCTATAGCCTTTAGTGCCATTCAAGGCTTCCAGAGAAATCTCACAATTCTCAACATGGTTTGCTACTTCCTAAGGTTCCTCAGTATCCTCCATTTCCACCTCTGTCTCCTCACTATCTTCCAGCTCTTCAACATTTATTTCCACGGAGTATAGATGCCTTTTTGCCTTGCACTTATGCCCTGGTATGAACTTGTCATCACAGAAAAAGCATAGACCCTGGGCCCTTTTCTCATCCATCTCAGCTGGAGTCAGTCTTCTCTTCCTGAAACCATCTAAGTTGGCAGTAACATGTGGTTTGTAAGTAGGGGCATCAACCTTTGTCCACCCAATGGAGCCTTGTCCTTGAGGTGTCCTTACAACTAAGTGTTGATGCACTGCAGATGCTGCCTTGATTGCCTTACTTTGTGCAATAAAGCTAGCCTCATGTAGCCTAGCCAGGTAGTAAGCTTGTGGTAAGCTGGTAGGATTTCCAATTCTCACAGCATTGTTGATTTCAGGTTTGAGTTTATTCAGGAATATACTAACAACATGCTCAACTAATAGATTCATACTAGTCATGACACTGTTGAAAACCTTTTGGTAATCCTTCACACTCCCAGTATGTTTGATGTTCATAACCTCAGTCATAGGATCAGAGTATTCAGCTCCAAAACTATCACACAAAGCCCACAAATATTCATCCCAAGTAGGGAGTGGCATTTGTCCTCTACTCCTCATATAACCTAAGTGTCATTGTAGAGCGTCCCCTTCAAAATGCATAGAAACTAGCTTCATTTTTTGCTGTATAGTAAGATCTTCATAAGAGAAAAACTGCTCTGCTTTGCACAGCCATGTCCTAAGATCCTCACCATTGAACTTAGGGAATTCAACTTTGTGGTACTTGGTAAAAGGGATATTGGGCAATTTCACATTGTGAGTGTTTGAGTTGTAGAATTGGTTGGTGGTGGGAACAGTCTGATAAGGGTAGAGAGTGGATACATATGGGGTCTGGTGATATAAGGGTGGTGGCATATGTGTGTTTGGATTATAATATGCAGAGGAAAATTGGATGGGTTGATTATAGGTCTGGTTGTATAGAGGTGGTGGTAATAGTGGTGAGCCTTGAGGTTGTGGAGTTGGATAATACCTTCCTTGGTGATTAGGGAAGTGAGGTGCTAAGGGAATGGTTGTTCTAGGAAAGAGGTTTTGGAAGGTTTGTAACCCCATAGCTGGGGAAGGAGAAGATTGTATCTAAGAGGTTCTGGGATGCTGAATATGCAGAGAAGGGCTAAGGTTTATGGGAACTGGAAGAACTGAGGTTGTTAGGTTGGTGGTAGAGTGAGCTTGAGTTCTAAGAAGGACTGAGCTAGTAGTAGGGAGGATTCACAGGCATTGCAGATGTACTAGCTCCATGGAAACTAGGGGAAGCTAAATCACCAAATTCAAAGGGTTTATTATTCAAAGAATAAATCTCACCTCCACTTTGAGTTACAGATTTGTCACGTTCTGGCCTCTTTTCTCCATGAATAACTTCGTTGAGCACTTCTCTGAGCTCACTCAAAGCTTCCTCCTGATTCCTGTTACTCTGCTCTTGGTTTGCTTCCAACAGTTCTTGTCTAGCTGTGAAGCTTGACATATCAAGTGAAATTTTCTTGAGCACCTCCATAACATTACTATTATTATCAGCCATGGTCATCCACAGAGCCAAGAATATGCTCTGATACCACTGATACGCAGGGCAATGGAACAGTGACGAAATGGAAAAAAGAAGAGAAAAAGGAAAAGAAAAGAGAATGGAAGATAAACTAGGGCAAAAGTAAAGAGGCTTTTTCATTCATAACCTTAAATAGGATAATTACAACCTATATAGAGCATAAACTCATGAGAATGACCTAAGACTTACAGCTGGATAATATGCTAAATCTGCCATCTCAGTACAGCTTTAGGCATGACTTAATTGGTATAGGACAAAGGAAATTAAGGGGTCAATGTGTAATATATGAAACTTCTAATTTAAAAGGTAAGGGACTGAAATAAACATCTCTAAAACTCAGTAATCCTAACTAATTGACCGTTATGTCTTGGCTGAGCAGCGCAATGTACAACTTCCGCAAGCTTCTCTGTTTCACTCCATATCACTTACTTCACAGTATGGAGATATAGAAAAGGAGATTACTGTGTTTCAAGAAAAGAAAATAGTAGCAGCCTTTCTTGGGGACTATTTCGGATTTCACCACAATCAGTTACCTATTGTAGCTGTTGTTTCGATTGCATACCCCTAGTTTTTGCCAGTCTATTTGCATATTTCGTTGGGAAGTTGAACTTCCAAAAGAGGTGACGTTATGTACAACCTATTCATTTGTATTGAAACTTGACATGTATTCCAAATTAAATAACATCCCTGATTCTTTTTGTACATTTTAAACTGGTGACGAACAAGGTTATGGTATAGTCATAATTACTGTGGTGGTCAAGAGGGCGAAGTGCACAAATATCCTCTTTTAGGACCGCTATTTAAAGCATAGCCGAAATTTTGATAAGTGTTTAAAATTGGCAAAATACCTTAAACCACCCCTAAACTTGGCTTAGAATATTAGTATCCTCCTCGAATTATGCCCGGTGTTAATTACCCCTACAACTTGGCCTTTTGAAACCATTACTCTCATAGACGCTGATATGGCAAAAAGTGTGAGTGCACTCGCCTGCTACGTGAATTTTTCTGTATATGTGGCATTTTTTTAAAAAATAAAATATATTTTTACCTTTTTAAGAATATTACTTTTTTAGATAATTTTTTTCGAATACAATTTATAATAAGACTTGGATAGAACTACATTGTTTAGGCTAAATATTTTTATTTTGGCCAACAATAATAAAGTTTTAGTTAATCTTTTTTTGAATTTGACCTGAAAATAAACATTTATACAATTGAAATAAATAGTCAAGACATCTAAAAAGTTATAAAAGATACATAGTTTGAAATTAATTATTTTGGCTATAATTTTTTATATAGCTCTAAATTACAGTGCTCTAAAAATATATTTTTTTTACAGATTTTACCTAAAAAAATAAAAATACACAATTGAAATAAATAGTCATTGCATCAAATAAAGAAATAAAAAGAATGTACAATTGCAAGAAATAAAACGAATCACTTGTATTATACTGCAATTGTATACTATTTTTATTTCTTCTTTTGATGCAATGACTATTTATCTCAACTGTGTATTTTTACTTTTTTAGGTAAAATCTTTAAAAAAAATATTTTTAGGGCACTGTAATTTAGAGCTATTTAAAAAATTATAGCCAAAATAATTAATTTCAAACTATGTAATTTTTATAACTTTTTAGATGACTTGACTATTTTATTTCAATTATATAAATCTTTATTTTCAGGTCACATTCAAAAAGGAATTTAACTAAAACTTTATTATTTTTGACAAAATAAAAATATTTAGTTTAAATAATGTAGTTCTATCCAAATTTTATTATAATTATATTCGAAAAAATTATCTAAAAAAGTAATATTCTTAAAAAGGTAAAAATATATTTTATTTTTCAAAAAAATGCCACATATACAGAAAAATTCACGTGGCAGGCGAGTGCACCTACATTTTTTGCCACATCAGTGTCTAGGGGGATAATGACTCTCAAAAGACCAAGATGAGGGGGGCATTTAAGACCGGACATAGTTCAGGGAGGATACTAATAATTTGAGCCAAGTTTAGGGTTAAGGGTGTATTGTGGGCCAGGCCCAGCCCGGGACCGGCCTAGGATCGCGTGCAAATGGGCCGGTCTCTAGCGGTCCAAAAAGCCCAGAGTGGGCTGGTCCTCACCAAAAAGCCTGTGAGCCCGGGATCGGCAGGCGGGCCTGGGCCGGTTCAACCGGGCCCAACAACTATTTTTTTTTTTAAAGGGCCAACGGTCAGAATTTTAAAATGTAGCCATTGACCTGCATTTTTAGCCATTTGGACCCCAAACTTTGTTTTAACCCCAAACTTTTTATAATTACACTTTTTCCCTATTCTCAACTACAAATACCCCCTCATTCTTTCATTTTTACTCACAAATTCATCAATCTCTCTCTAATTTTCTTCTATAATTGCTTACTTTATTATTGCAATTTCGTGAAAAATTGTGAAGTTGGTGAATTGAAGTATTCAAGTCTTCAAGTCTTCAACGATATTCAATTTTCAAGAAGTTGTTCGTCAATTCGGTAAACTCGTTCCAACTCTTAAGTTTTAATATTATATTCCCCAGTAGAGTCTGTTTGGTCAAAACCAGTGGGAAATGACTTTAAAATCTGTCATCAGCTTTCCAATTATGCAAGACCGGATCCGATTAGAACATCCCAATGGTCTAAGTCAGCAAGGAACAAACGCGAGGTCAGTGTCAAAAAGATATCCCCAGCAAAAGGGAATTGACAAAAGGATTGACGAGTGTCAAGAGGGATATCCTTGCCAAAATCAAAGGTTATAAACCTCAAGGTCGAGGTCCGTGGACAAAGCAAGGAGAGCAATGAGCATGATTTGGGAAATTCATACGAGACTAAAAGGTCGGGGAAATGCAAGTTTCCGAGCTATGCCACAAAAGAAGAGGGATATCCCCAGCAGAAAGGGATTATCCCCAGCAAATAATATCATCCCCAACAAGTTTTGGAACGCAGAGCAGGGAAGGAGAAAGGGAAAAGCCATCCCAGTAGGAGTATCACAACCAACCACCGCGTTTTAAACTAACAAATTTTGTTTGATTTGAAACAGGTAAAGGAAATGACATTGATGACGGAAATGCATGCCACAAGAAAGATTATCAAACTGGGGCAGAAAATTTTCCTTCCTTTTAGAAAATTTTCTGGAAGTCAGGTACCCATTCGGGGAAGAATAAAGATAACACCAGTCTCAAGGGAAGTGGTCTTTGAACCAGTGTTGCCCCCAACATAATAAGTTTCAATGAAGGAAGTTGTTCCCCAGCGGACAGAACAAAGGGATGAAATTTGTGCTCGGAAAAAGCAAAAGGCCAGTATCATTCCCAACAGCCTTTCGAAGAGTGAAGCACTAGTTCTGAAGGAATCATAATCCCCCAGCAGTGTTATCCTCGACAGCATTATCCCCAGCTGATAATATTTTATCCCCCAACAGGTAAGTAAATAATTCCCCAGCAGTGTTATCCCCAGCAGTTACGAGGGAAGAAAACACAAGTTTTTAAGGAAATGGTTCACGCATAGGAGACGCACTTCCTAAGTTTAGTTTTATCAATAGGAGATGCACTTCCTAAGTTTAGTTTTACCAATAGGATACGCATTTCCTAAGTTTATTTTACCCATAGGAGACGCACTTTCTAAGTTTACTTTTACCCCATAGGAGACGCACTTCCTGAGTTTATTTTTATCCCTAGGAGACGCACTTCCTAAGTTTTATTTCATGCATAGGAGACGCACTTCCTGAATTAAGTTTTCATTAATAGGAGACGCACTTCCTAGTTCAAAATCATTAAAGTTTCACCTATAGGAGACACACTTCCTAAGTTTATTTTTACCCTTAGGAGACGCACTTCCTAGTCTGGTTCATTTAAGTTCATTTGTAGGAGACACACTTCCTAGTTTGAATCATTGAAGTTTCACCCATAGGAGACGCACTTCCTAGGCTGGGTCTTTCAGGTTATATTTTGCTTTAGGAGACTCACTTCCTGATTTTGGTTCATACAAGTTTTACTCGTAGGAGACGCACTTCCTAGTTGGGTTCATCCGCCCTCAAATAGGATATTTTGGGTTTATCCGCCCTCGAATAGGATATTTTGGGTTCATCCGCCCTCGAATAGGATGTCTTGGGTTTATCCGCCCTCCTGGGTTCATCCGCCCTCGAATAGGATATTTTGGGTTCATCCGCCCTCGAATAGGATATGTCGGGTTCATCCGCCCTCGAATAAGATATTTCGGGTTCATCCGCCCTCAAATAGGATATGTTGGGTTCATCCGCCCTCAAATAGGATATGTCGGGTTCATCCGCACTCAAATAGGATATGTTGATTTCATCCGCCCTCGAATAGGATATGTTGGGTTCATCCGCCCTCGAATAGGATATGTCGGGTGTGAGCACATGATTTTTGCCCTATATGAGAATCACTCCCAAAAAAATTTAAAATAAAATAATTTTCCTTTGTATACAATTTTTGTATTTTTGTGGTATTTTTGTATAATTATTTTTATCTGTGCATGTTTATTTGTTAAATTAATAAAAAAAATACCAAAAATATGTCGCATTTGCATTTAAGATTTAATCCTACAATTGTTAGTAATTAAGTTTTTTTACAAAAATTAAAAAATTACAAAAATAGGCATCTTTTGCATCTTTAGCATTTAATGTCCAAATATAAAATTTTATGCTTAATTACTACTTAATTATGCGTTAATTGTTATTGGGAATTAATTTGCGCTTTTATAACTTAACTTAGTTCTTAATAATAATTTAAGTATTTTTATAATTTAGTTGTAGAAAAATAAAAGAAGAAAAGAGCAAAAATACAAAGAAAAATCGGATTGGGCCATTTCTTCAAATTTCAACCCCAAGCCCAAACAATTGTCCAATCTTCCCCACGACCCGGTCCATTACAAACCGGGTCGACCCGGTCCATAACCCAACACCCCTATTATCTTGCCTTTCAAAAATAAAACAAAAACAAAAAAAAATGAAAAACCCTAAAACTATACTAACTACCCGCCCCACCCACCCCTATCATTTAGCTTCTTCTTCTCCAAATTCATCAAGCTCCCCTCCCATGGCTTCCCCCCCACATCCATGCCCCTCTCATGGCTGCCCCAACTCTTCTCCTTCACATACACACACACATACACCCACTGCCCGTGTTCCTTCTTCTTCTTCAAGATCGCGAGGTTTTTCTTTTTCAAGTTTACGTTGAATGTCGTTGCTTCTTCTTCCTCACTTCATGCTGCGTTTTCTAGCTCCCATAGCTGCTACTTCTTCTTCGTGTTTCGTCGTCAACCCGTCGCGCTGCTGCTCCGTTCTCTTCTCCGAGCTGCTGCCCCGTCGCCGCTGCTGCTGCCCGTCGCCGCCGCTGTGCCGCTGCTGCTGACTATCGTCGTTGCTGCTTCACGAGCTGCTGCCCGCCACTGCCTGGCGCTGCTGCTGCATTCCAGTTGTCTTCTTGATGCATACTTCTTCATCTTTCACCTCGAATGATGTTTGTTGCTTCGACGTCTCCCAAGTTTCGTTGGTTTCGTTTACAGTTCATTCGATGTTCTTCGTTGGTCATATACGGTTAGTTGTTCTAAGTTTTATTTCGTCCATAATTTATTTGATATTTTCAGATTTGAAATTAGTATAAGTTTGCTTTAGTTTTCTTATTTATTTTAGATAAAAATTGTTAGTTTAATTATATTGTTGTTAGATTTAAGTTGAAAATTCAATTTAATTATTTTTCAGCTTGTTTTTTTAGTTTTAAGAGGATTTAGTTTTAATATAGAAAGATATTAGTTTAAATCGTTCAAATCCGTTGTTTGTTGTTAATATAGATTTAGTTCGTGTTCATCTTGTTTGAAGTTCGTTTTTAATTTAGTAATTTAATGCGAAGTTATGTTTTGGTTTTAATTTTTGAATCATGCATCTTTGTTAAAAATTTTATTGGATTTAATTTAAGAAAGATTAGTTGATTATTTGAAGATTAGTGATTTGAATATGTTTATTTGTTTTGTTTAAGTTTAATTCGAAGTTTGAACAAAGTTTGTTTGTTATTGTTATTGAATATTTTCATTCATGTTCATACTTTGTTTGGTTGATCTTGAATCCGAAATTTGTATAGTTTGATTTCTTGTTTATCATTTATGATTATTTCTTGAATTTGTCTCATAATCTTGTTTAAGTTTAATATAGGAATTGTTGGTTGTAATGTTGTTAGAGTTGATTTTAAGTTCAATATTATTGAATTTAGAAATCTGAATATACTTGTTTGTTGTTGTTGTTGTTGAATCTGAAAATAGGTTTGTTTGTTGCTAAAATATTGTTCAATCAAATTTTAGTTGTTCTTTGTTGTTCAATTTGTGTTCATGTGATTTGTTGTTGAAATGTTGAAGAAATCATGTTCATGTGATTTGTTGTTTGAATTTGTGTAGAAATTGGTCATATTGGCTATATTTTGGTTGAGTTTGATTAATTGATTGATTATAGCTGATGAGGGTAGTTTGGTAAATTGTAGTACGTCCGGGGGTAAAATAGTAATTGCAATAAGGTCGGAGGGGTAGTTTAGGAATTGTACATTTTGTATTTTTTTATGTTAAGCATGGGGGACAAAAGGTAATGGGGTATATGTGATATAGTTGTGTAATATAAATGGGGAAAAAGACAAAATGTAGTGGAGGGGAATATGGTAATTGTTTATGGTAGGCATGAGGGACAAAATATAATGGGGTGGGGTTGATATATTTATTTAATGTAATGGGGATGAGTGGGAAGATAATGGGTTTGGTAGGAGAAAATGTTGATTTATTAATTGATTTAAGGGTTTGGGGATGTGATATATATAGAAGGCTTGATCAGATTTTAAAAGGACAGACAGAGAATAGAGAGAGAACAGATTAGAGAAAAAAAAAAAGAGCTGAACATTTATTCCGAAAAAACATTGAAATCTCAAGAAAAGAAAAAACATACAAAGAAAATAAAAAAAAAGTTGAAAATTAGAAGAGAGAGTAGTACACACCTGATAAGTATTCTGGTATACAGGTGTAGGAATTAAGGGTTGAAGATTAACTAGCCTTTCAAAAATCTAAAAATTTCCCTTGGTTTCTGTCCGTTATTTTCGGCATTCCTGGATTTTATTTTGAATTTTTTCAAATCTGTCACTGGGGTTTTCGTTGACTGGTTATTGCTGGTTATTGTTGTTGTTGCTGTGTTACGTATTACGTTGCTAACTTTTTTCTTCTTATATTGACAATATCATGTACACAACTGTAATTTTGGCATTTTGTAAGCTGAAATGAAGAATGGAGTGTTAAATTTTTAATTTAGTTTTAATTTTTTTGTATTGTATTTAGATTATTCATGTATTATTATTCTGTAAATCACTGTCATTTGGCATAACTAGGCATGTTATAGCGATATATTAAATAACGCCTTAACCGAATTATTAGGAAATATATTTAAGCCTGATTACTAATTAAAACTGTTTAATAATCAAAATAGAAGAAATAACGTAAAAAATGGCGTTATTGAATCAGTTTGGCAAAATTGACTAAGTTCCTTATTCATAAGGTTTTTTGTCAACGTTAAGTTAATCGGAATCATGTAGTTAATTTCAGTTAAAACATGAATTAGTTTGCGAATCAAGTATTAGGACATGATGTGAATTAAAACAAGGTTAGTTAAGGTTAAATTGTTTAATTTTTAGAAATATGGTTTAGTAATCAAGTTTTTTTCCAATTTTCAGTATTTGTAAATAATTAATTTCAATAAGCTTAAGTCATACTAACAATATGAATTTTAATCCAACTATGGGATAATTAGTTTTTTTTTTTATTTTTTGACAATTCCATGTTGTTTGTAATTATAATTTTAGTAATATTACTTTCCATTAATATTTGTTTTAAATTAGTAATTAATATGTTATTTTTAAGTATGTAGAGATTGACTTCATAATTATAGACAAACTTAGTAATAATAAAGATGTAGTCATTAAAGGGTATTCATAAAATAAGGGAGGATCTCGCTAAAAAATAAATAAATATAAATAATACAAAAATTGTTGCAGTCCTCCAATCTTATTTATTTATTTATTTAATATAAGAAAATACCTAGATTCCGAGATGGGCGATTTAGTAAAATTCACAGTCCTACCTAATAGTATCATAACGCGTAGTATTTTGGCGCATATTTAATAAGGTTATTTTCTTAAATACGGGTGTACATTTATGTAACCCAAATCACGATCTTGACGAATTCAAAATGCGTCAACAAATCACGTGTGCACTGGTTGTGGCGTGGTTCGAGATGCGTTTTCACGACGTTGCAATTTTGTATAAAATAAATAATGATAAAAGCGGTTTTAAAAGTTAAATTTGCATATAAGTTCTTAATTGTTTAAAAATCAGATAAATGAGCCAAATATGACAATTGAGCGACCGTGCTAAAACCACGGAATTCGGGAATGCCTAATACCTTCTCCCGGGTTAACAGAATTCCTTATCCGGATTTCTGGTTCGCGAACTGTAATACAGAGTCATTCTTTTCCTCGATTCGGGATTAAAATTGGTGACTTGGGACACCCTAAATCTCCCAAGTGGCGACTCTGAAATAAATAAATAAATCCCGTTTTGATCGTCCTTTAATTGGAAAAAACTCCCTTCACCCCTCGCGGGGCGGTAAAAAGGAGGTGTGACATCGGGTTCATCCGCCCTCGAATAGGATATGTTGGGTTCATCCGCCCTCAAATAGGATATGTTGGGTTCATCCGCCCTCAAATAGGATATGTTGGGTTCATCCGCCCTCAAATAGGATATGTCGGGTTCATCCGCCCTCAAATAGGATATGTTGGGTTCATCCACCCTCGAATAGGATATGTCGGGTTCATCCGCCCTCAAATAGGATATGTCGGGTTCATCCGCCCTCAAATAGGATATGTTGGGTTCATCCGCTCTCAAATAGGATATTTTGGGTTCATCCGCCCTCAAATAGGATTTTATTTTCAATGTTGTTGTTGAGGTCAGGAGCCCGCCTGAAGAGAGGAAAGGCGTTTTATTTTTAAAAGTTGTTGAAATCTCGCCAGCCTAAAGAAAGGAATGTCATTTTATTTTTAGAGTTGTTTGTTGAAGTCAGGAGCCCGCCTGAAGAGAGGAAAAGGCGTTTTTAAAAGTTGTTGAAATCTCGCCAGAATAAAGAAAGGAATGGCGTTTTAGTTTCAAAGTTGTTGAAGTCAGGAGCCCGCCTGAAGAGAGGAAAGGTGTTTATTTTGCAAAGTTGTTGTTGAGGTCAGGAGCCCGCCTGAAGAGAGGAAAGGCGTTTTGTTTTTAAAAGTTGTTGAAATCTCGCCAGAATAAAGAAAGGAATGGCGTTTTAGTTTCAAAGTTGTTGAAGTCGGGAGCCCGCCTGAAGAGAGGAAAGGTGTTTATTTTGCAAAGTTGTTGTTGAGGTCAGGAGCCCGCCTGAAGAGAGGAAAAGCGTTTTGTTTTTAAAAGTTGTTGAAATCTCGCCAGCCTAAAGAAAGGAATGGCGTTTTAGTTTCAAAGTTGTTGAAGTCAGGAGCCCGCCTGAAGAGAGGAAAGACGTTTATTTTGCAAAGTTGTTGTTGAGGTCAGAGCCCGCCTGAAGAGAGGAAAGGCGTTTTATTTTTAAAAGTTGTTGAAATCTCGCCAGCCTAAAGAAAGGAATGGCATTTTATTTTCAAAGTTGTTGAAATCAGGAGCCCGCCTGAAGAGAGTAAAGGCGTTTTATTTTTAAAAGTGGTTGAAATCTCGCCAGCCTAAAGAAAGGAATGGCGTTTTATTTTCAAAGGTGTTGAAGTCAGGAGCCCGCCTGAAGAGAGGAAATGCGTTTTATTTTTTAAGTTGTTTAAATCTCGCCAACCTAAAGAAATGTATAGCATTTTATTTTTAAAGTTGTTGTTGAAATCAGGAGCCCGCCTGAAGAGAGGAAAGACGTTTATTTTTCAAAGTTATTGAAGTCAAGAGCCCGCCTAAAGAGAGGAAAGGCGTTTTATTTGTAAAAGTTGTTGAAATCTCGCCAACCTAAAGAAGGGAATGGCGTTTTATTTTTCAAAGTTGTTGTTGAGGTCAGGATCCCGCCTAAAGAGAGGAAAGACGTTTTATTTTTAAAAGTTGTTGAAATCTCGCCAGCCTAAAGAAAGGAATGACATTTTATTTTCAAAGTTGTTGAAGTCAGGAGCCCTCCTGAAGAGAGGAAAGGCGTTTTATTTTTAAAAGTTGTTGAAATCTCGCCAGCCTAAAGAAAGGAATGACATTTTATTTTTAAAAGTTGTTGAAATCTCGCCAGCCTAAAGAAAGGAATGGCATTTTATTTTCAAAGTTGTTGTTGAAGTCAGGAGCCCGCCTGAAGAGAGGAAAGGCGTTTTATTTTTAAAAGTTGTTGAAATCTCGCCAGCCTAAAGAAAGGAATGACATTTTATTTTCAGAGTTGTTTGTTGAAGTCAGGCGCCCACCTACATAACGAGAGGAATACTTTTCAGTCTTTACATTTCATATTTCAGGCGCCCACCTGTATAAAGAGAGGAATACTTTTCAGTCTTATACTGCATATCTTGAAATCAGTAACCCACCGGAAGGTAGAAGGTTACAACAAGAATCCCCAGCAGGAAACAATAAAAATTCCCAGCACCAGGAAGCAGAAGGTTGCAACAAAAGGTCCCAGAACAAGTTCAAGCGCATGAGTCAAAAGAAAGAAAAGACACATCTTGAAAGAAGCGGCCTATGAACATTAAATTATGCCCATCTTAACAAATCTGATGAAGAGAGCCGTATCCCCAGAGGAACCGCCGAAAAGCTTAATGAAGAAAGCCATGTCCCCAGTGTCACACCTCCTTTTTCCGCACCCGAGGGCGCAGGGGAGTTTTTCCAATTAAAGGACAATCGAAACGGGATTGGTTTAATTATTTCAGAGTCGCCACTTGGGAGATTTAGGGTGTCCCAAGTCACCAATTTTAATCCCGAATCGAGGAAAAGAATGACTCTATATTACAGTCTGCGTACCAGAAATCTGGATAAGGAATTCTGTTAACCCGGGAGAAGGTGTTAGGCATTCCCGAGTTCCGTGGTTCTAGCACGGTCGCTCAACTGTTATATTCGGCTTATTTATCTGATTTTTAATACAATTATGAACCATGTGCAAATTTTATCTTTTACCGCTTTATTATTATAATTATTATTTTTTAGGAATGTGAACATCGCTTAAAACATATCTTTGGATTGTGTCACATGAAATGCACCCACAATACGAAACATATTTTATTTGATGTTTTAGGATTTAGATTTGGGTCGCATGAAATGCACACCCCAAGTTTTAAGAAAGTAAATTATTAAACACGCGCCTAAAGAGACTATCGCGTCATTATTTTGCGGAGGCCGTGAAATTCGCTAAACGACCCTCCTGAATTCTAAGTAATTTTAAACAAGTATTTACTGAGGGCCCCGCAATTTGCATTTTTGTTTGTCGAGGCTCGTCTCATTCTATTTATTTAAAGGAATTTGCAACGTCATGGAAATGCATCTCAAACCACGTCACAATCAATGCACCCGTGATTAGAGACATATTTCGATTTCGTTGAGATTTGGATTTGGGTCACATAAATGTGCACCCGAGTTTAGGGAGATACATTATTAAGACGCGCCTAAAGTAACCAACGCATTATTATTTTTGGGGAGGGCCGTGAAATTTGTTAAACGGCCCATCCCGGAATCTAAGTATTTAATACATATATTTTGTGAGGGCCCCGCAATTTGTCCCTTTTATTCGGCGAGGCTCGTCTCATTTTATTCTTTATTATTATTATTTTTTTTTATATTTTTAAAAGGATGCCATTTTTACGTCTTTAACAATACTAAACTTATGGCCTCTTTACAACTAAAATCACATGACTTGTTAGAAGTTTAATAAAAGGAGTTTAGTGAATGAGTGTTTCGGGAGTAGTAACAGCATGCACTAATACTATTTTTTCCGAATGACCTAACCAAAGGAAAGGACGAACAGATTAACGTCAAACTTGTGTCATAGAACGACTAGTCCAACTTAATCAAATGACATCAAATAAACAAGAATAACATAACATGAAAATGAACCAAAATGCAGACAATGAAACATAGGCAGAAAATTTCCATACCAATTTTTATATTGCATCTCAAACACTCAACGTAAAGTTTATTTATCTAATACATCGAGGTTTACTGACCTTTGCACCTCGACAAACCTAGAACGACAAACACGATTCCGACGGAACTCAAGCCGGACCTCTCTGAACGAAGAACAACGACGGAACCTCGGACAGCACCTCGACGTACCGGACCTCGACGAACCGAAGTCGACCTCGACGGAAAACAGAAAACTCGGCCAAGCAAGATCGCAGCAACCCACCGCTGCTCGGAAACGCAGCTACGACTGCTTGGCATGCAGCAATAGCTGCTCGTCGGACTGAAAATGGTGGACTGGTTCTTGGCTACGGCGAAGGAGAAAAATGGTCGTGAGGCTGCTTGGTTCGGCAGGTGGTGATGGAGGTGGGAGTTGGTTGTGACGGGCTGGGGTCAGCTGGTGGTTATGGTGTCGTTTGGTTGGTTTACCGGAGGGGTCGTGGGGGTTTCGACGAAACAGTGTTTGGGTGTTGCTGGGGCGTGGACGCAGGTGGTTTTATGGGGTAGGGTTCTCGTTAGGAAGAAGGGAAGCTGGTGGTTCGCTGGTGGTCTTGAGGCAGCAGGTTGGGTGGTTGTCGACAGTGGGGGTATTCGTTGGTTTTGGTCCGGTGGACTGCTTGGCGACGGGGGTGCGACGGGCAGTTTGGGCAGTGACGAACGGAGTTGGGAGGAGCCGGGGGTGTTTGGACGGTGTCGAAGGGCAGTGACGAACGGGAGGGAGCTGGGTTTAGGCGTTGGGGGGGGGTCTCCTTTTGTTTTTTTTCTAGATTTTTGCTTCTTCTTCTTTTATGAAGAAGAAGCGTCAACAGTAGCTGTTTTTTTTTTTTTTTTTAAAAAAAAAATTCAAAATCCCTCCCTTTGTCAAATGTGTAGTCCGTGTATTTGGCATGGTTTGCCATGAAAAATGAGCCCACGCGTGGTGGGGTTCAAGGCATATGTCCCCCACGCGTGGTGGGGTTCCCCATGTGTCCTGGACACTGTTTATTATGGGCTAGGTCCGAAAATTAGGCCTAAAACCGGGTAGTTTAAACCCGAATATTATTCTTTTGCCCGGACCCGAGAAATAGGAACACGTTGCTTAACTAGTCCTATGTAAGCAAAAATAACTACCAAAAATAAGACTAGTATTCAACAAAACTATATATTTTTAAAATATTTTTTAAAGATTTAAAATAGCTACAAAATATTAATGAAACTATTTTTTTGTAATTTTCGTTTTTCTTAAATATTAAGATAAAATATGAAGTAATATTTTTTTGTATTTTTCAAAGTTAAAATGATTATAGAATATTAATAAAACTATTTTTTGTAATTTTCGTTTTTAATAAAGACAAAAATAAAAAGTAATATTTTTTGTATTTTTCCAAAATTAAAACGACTACAAAACATTAATAGAATTATATTTTTTGTAATTTTTGAATTTATATAAAGTACAAAAATAAAGTGCAATTTTGTATTTTTCAAGTTGATGAGAGATACATAAACTAAAATTTATATATATACTTTTTTTTTGTAATTTTTCTTTTTGCAACGAAATAAAGGAAAAATAGTTAAAATAGCTATACTAGACCCAATTTCACATATTCACACTAAAATGTGAAAATTCTCGGGGAGGGTCAAAAATCACGTGCTTACAGCTGCCCCTCTTTGACTGGAAACACGAAGAGTTTTCCGACAAAGAACGACTAGCCGTGTTTTTGACCCGACCATTACTTGGACGGACTACACTTAAGGAAAGGGAGGGAATGTGACCGAGCCCTGGTATCTGAGCTGCCTACATATCCTTGGTTATACAGGAATCAGGCCACGTGTAGTTCGGAAATGAGAGAGATAGTGAAGTGTACCGAGGTGAAGAGCCGATCGAGGTGCCGTTCCGTTGAGGTTCCGGTCTGCGGTCATGTCATTACAACAAAAATGAAAACTGAAAAAGACTAACTAAGCCTATCAGCTACTAGTTACAAGGATTCATATCTTTAAGTCTTCTGAAACTTGGTCTTGAGTCTTGAATGGTGCTTCATACAGACTTTGGATTTGAACCTTGATACTTGCTAGTTGTAGGCGCTAGTTCTTGAGCAGATCACACTTGTTCTCCACATCCGTGCTTCGGATTCATTCATTTTTCTCTTTTTCTCTTTCTTTTTTTTTTTTTCTTTTTGTTTTTGTGACTAGCTTTTGTTGACCCTCTCAGACTGTTGACTCGCATTCTTGGGGCGAGCTTCTTGTTGCTTCTATCTTGGATTGAGTGCTGGGGATTTTTGTTGTAGCCTTCTGCCTTCCAATGGGTTACGGCTTGACTTTGAACGATCCCGCTGTTCTACAGGCGGACCCCTAACTTCTTCAATCTTTGACATATAACAATCTTCTGCTCTAGGCAGGCCCCTGACAATCAAAACAAACAAAACAAACAAAATTTCCTAACCCAGTTTGTACTGGGAAGGTTTGTGAGTCGTTAGCAAAATCGTAGCCCACTGATACTACTGATGCAGTGCTGAGAGTGAACTAAACACTAGATTAGGATGTATTCCCTTGTTATACAGGTGGGCTCCTAACTTCAATTGCTTGGAATGTAAGGACTGAAATGTATTCCTCTCGTTATACATGTGGGCGCCTGGCTTTAGGAAAATGACTCTTTTTTCAAACGTTTTTCTTTCTTCTTTTTTTTTTTTCAAAATGTTTTTTTTTTTAGCATCTTAGGAGAAAGATTCATCGGACTAAGATTTTGATTATTTTTGGTTATCTTAGGAGAAATATTCATCAGACTAAGATTTTGATCCTAGGAGAAGGTTCGTCAGACTAGGTCTCTATCTTAGGAGAAAAATTCATCGGACTAAGATTTTGATCCTAGGAAGAAGGTTCATCAGACTAGGTCTTTTCTTTTTGGTATCTTAGGAGAAAGATTCATCAGACTAAGATTTTTTATTTTTGGTATCTTAGGAGAAAGATTCATCAGACTAAGATTTTGATCCTAGGAGGAGGTTCATCAGACTAGGTCTCTATCTTAGGAGAAAAATTCGTCAGACTAAGATTTTGATCCTAGGAGAAGGTTCATCAGACTAGGTCATTTTTGTTTTTGGTATCTTAGGAGAAAGATTCATCAGACTAAGATTTTGATCCTAGGAGAAGGTTCGTCAGACTAGGTCTCTATCTTAGGAGAAAAATTCATCGGACTAAGATTTTGATCCTAGGAGGAGGTTCATCAGACTAGGTCTCTATCTTAGGAGAAAAATTCGTCAGACTAAGATTTTGATCCTAGGAGAAAGATTCATCAGACTAAGATTTTTTATTTTTGGTATCTTAGGAGAAAGATTCATCAGACTAAGATTTTGATCCTAGGAGAAGGTTCGTCAGACTAGGTCTCTATCTTAGGAGAAAAATTCATCGGACTAAGATTTTGATCCTAGGAGGAGGTTCATCAGACTAGGTCTCTATCTTAGGAGAAAAATTCGTCAGACTAAGATTTTGATCCTAGGAGAAGGTTCATCAGACTAGGTTTTTTTCTTTTTGGTATCTCAGGAGAAAGATTCATCAGACTGAGATTTGGATCCTAGGAGAAGGTTCGTCAGACTAGGTCTCTATCTTAGGAGAAAAATTCGTCAGACTAAGATTTTGATCCTAGGAGAAAGTTCATCAGACTAGGTCATTCTTCTTTTTTTTTCTTCAAAAACAACTTAGGAGGAAATGCATCTCCTATGGGTAAACTTAACTTTGAGGAAGTGCGTCTCCTGTGGGTACAATAAACTTAGGAAGTGCGTCTCCTATTGGGGATAACTGTTCTTAGGAAGTGCGTCTCCTACTGGGTGAAACTAAACTTTAGGAAGTGCGTCTCCTATGGTGAAACTCGCTTAGGAAGTGCGTCTCCTATTGGTGAAACTTGCTTTAGGACGTGCGTCTCCTATTGGGTGCAATAAACTTAGGAAGTGCGTCTCCTATTGGTAGAACTGAACTTAGGAAGTGCGTCTCCTATGGGTGAAATGAACTTAGGAAGTGTGTCTCCTATGGTGAAACTCGCTTAGGAAGTGCGTCTCCTATTGGTAAAACTTGCTTTAGGAAGTGCGTCTCCTATGGTGAAACTGAACTTTAGGAAGTGCGTCTCCTATGGTGAAACTGACTTAGGAAGTGCGTCTCCTATTAGTGAAACTTGCTTTAGGAAGTGCGTCTTGAAACTGAACTTTAGGAAGTGCGTCTCCTATGCTGAAACTGACTTAGGAAGTGCGTCTCCTATTGGTAAAACTGAAACTTAGGAAATGCGTCTCCTATGGTGAAACATATAAACTTTAGGAAGTGCGTCTCCTATGGGTAGAACTGAACTTAGGAAGTGCGTCTCCTATGGTAAAACTGAACTTAGGAGGAAATGCATCTCCTATGGGTGAAACTGAAACAAACCTAGGAGGAAATGCATCTCCTATGGGTAAAACTAAACTTAGGAGGAAATGCATCTCCTATGGGTAAGACGTGGAATGTATGCCTCTATTATCTGGGCGGGCTCCCAATTTCAACACTTGAAATAAAAAAGACTGAATGTATGCCTCTGTTATCTGGGCGGGCTCCCAATTTCAACACTTAAAATAAAAGACTGAATGTATGCCTCTATTATCTGGGCGGGCTCCCAATTTCAACACTTAAAATAAAAGACTGAATGTATGCCTCTATTATCTGGGCGGGCTCCCAATTTCAACACTTAAAAATAAAAAGACTGAATTTATGCCTCTGTTATCTGGGCGGGCTCCCAATTTCAACACTTAAAAGTAAAGACTGAAACCAACATATCCTATTCGAGGGCGGATGAACCCAACATATCCTATTGAGGGCGGATGAACCCAACATATCCTATTTGAGGGCGGATGAACCCGACTGATCCTATTTGAGGGCGGACGAACCCAACAGATCCTATTTGAGGGCGGACGAACCCAACAGATCCTATTTGAGGGCGGATGAACCCAACAGATCCTATTTGAGGGCGGATGAACCCAACAGATCCTATTTGAGGGCGGATGAACCCGACAGATCCTATTTGAGGGCGGATGAACCCGACAGATCCTATTTGAGGGCGGATTAACCCAACATATCCTATTTGAGGGCGGATTAACCCAACATATCCTATTTGAGGGCGGATGAACCCAACTTATCCTATTTGAGGGCGGATTAACCTGACATATCCTATTTGAGGGCGGATGAACCCGACATATCCTATTTGAGGACGGATGAACCCGACAAATCCTATTTGAGGGTGGATGAACCCAACAGATCCTATTTGAGGGCGGATGAACCCGACAGATCCTATTTGAGGGCGGATTAACCCGACAGATCCTATTTGAGGGCGGATGAACCCAACATATCCTGTTTGAGGGCGGATGAACCCAACATATCCTATTTGAGGGCGGATGAACCCGACATATCCTATTTGAGGGCGGATGAACCCAAACATATCCTATTTGAGGGCGGATGAACCCAACAGATCCTTAAGACTTGAAATGTCTTACCTCGAATACTTGCTGGGGATTGGGATGAATTTTCCCCTTTTTTTCATTATTATCTTTTTTATTCTTTTTTTTTATTCTCTTTTTTTCTTTTTTGTTTTTGCATAGCTTCTTCCTTCGAAGACTACCTCCCTTGATTTACTTACCTGTTGGGGGTAAAATGTTATCAGCTGAGGGTACCTAAATGAAAGGAAAATTTTCTGCCCCAGTTTGATAATATCCCTTGTGGCATGCGTTTCTGCATCAATGCCATTTCCTTTACCTGTTTCAAATCAAACAAAATTTGTTGGTTTAAAACATGGTGGTTGGCTGTGATACTCCTACTGGGATGGCTTTCCCTTTCTCCTTCCTTTCTCTGTGCTCCACAACTTGTTGGGGATGATATCGTGTGCTGGGGATAATCCCTTCCTGCTGGGGATATCCCTCTTCTTTTGTGGCATAGCTCGGAAACTGGCATTTTCCCGACCTTTTAGTCTAGTATGGATTTCGCCCAATCATGCTCACTGCTCTCCTTGCTCTGTTCATGGGCCTTGGCCTTTGAGGTTTATAACCTTGGTTTTGGCAAGGATATCTCTCTTGACGCTCGTCAATCCTTCTGTCAATTCCCTTTGCTGGGGATATCTTTTTGACACTGGCCTCGCGCTTGTTCCTTGCTGACTATACCATTTGGATATACTAGTCAGATCTCATCTTGGAAAGATGATGGCATATTTTGAAGTCATTTCATACTTGTTCTGACCGGACAGACTCTATTGGGGAAATTTTTTATGAAAGGAGAAAGATAACAGAAACAAAATAAAAGACAAAGGAAACGATGACTCTTTTACAAAAGAAACTATAAATAAAACCCTATCAAATGCAGATACTGACTCTAATGGCCATGACATGCGTATGTGGCCTATCCTCTGCCGTCAATCATCTTTTAAGATCTTCCATTGGCGATTCCCCCTCTGATTCTCAATCTTATTCGACTTGTAGTGCCCGAAGGGTTTTCACTATCAAGTCTCTCTCATTTTGGTTTTCTCTCAGCTTTCATCGCCTTATGGTGCCTGTGAAGGTTTTCACCGATAAGACTCTCTCATTTGTATCACTTTCCAGCTGGGGATTTGGAGTGTCGCCGGTATGACTCTTTCTGCTGGAGATTAGAGTCCTTTCTGCTGTGGAACAGAATGTTATGTTCGCCGGTAAGACTCTTCATTTGTCTGACTTGGCATCTTTTGAAGACTGGTCAGAAGGTCTTTCTTTGGACCGTAATGTGGGTTTTGGATAGGGCTAGAAAGAAAGGGTATAAAAGGCTCAAAAATGCATTAATTTTGGGTTATTAGTTACAACCTTCGGAATTAGATTTATTCACAATAAACGCAACATTTGCCCCAGTTTCTTGCTTGGGGATATTTTAATTGATTTTTTCATTTTTCAAAACTATGACCGAGCCGTGAAGCGCCTACGTATCCTCTTTGAGGAATCAGGTCAAACGTAGTTCCCAATTCCTCTTTTTCATTTGACTTTCTTTCTTTTTGTGTTTTTGTTATCATTTTTCTTTTCTCTTTTTCTTTTCTCATTTTCTATTGGCGTTTTTTTTTCTCTCTTTTTCTTTCATTCTTCTTTTCCAATTTTGTTGTTTTCTTTTCTTTCTTTTCTCTTACCCGCCATGCTTGCGTATTTTATTCGTTGCTACTAATTCCGAACGAGGGGTATGAAAGAAAATAAATAAGACTCAAAAGGGGTAACGAAGGATAAAGTGTTTGGGTAGCAGAACAAAATGCCTTCGTCATTCCGGTCTTCAAAACATGCCAAGTGCAAACAACACAATTTAAATTTGTAGGCTCTTCTGATGGTGCTGGACTTGACAATTATATTCAACATCTGTTTGTTCATTTGTCACTTCTAAAGCACCGTTGGGCGACACTCTCATTCTCATTATTATGAACGACCCTCATGCCAATTTAGGCGAATCTTTCTTTAACGGTTTTCTTTGTGTTTAACTTGCCCCAGTTCCACATGACTCGGGCTCCAAATAATCTCAAACCGTTCTTATTTCCTTTAAATGCTTTGATCACCTTCCCAGGGTTTTATGATTAACTTTAAAGACTAGGCCCAAAGTGTGTGCGCATGTCATGTTCCTAGAATCGGCATCGAATGAAATGATAAAAGGACTAAACAAAAGACGACTGGAACTAACAAAAGACCGACTTTGTATTAGACTACCGGCGAAATGGTTTGAATAATAAAACAAACAAAACAACCAGAATAAAATCCTAACACAAACTGGACAAAATTTAAACAAACTGCTATGACAAAAATGGAAAGATAAGAAGGTTTGACACATGACAAAATCCCAATTACAACCTTAATAATCCGAACAACAGAAATGACCACAAAATAAGCCACCACAAGCTTCTCTCTTGCTGACCAAGGAACGGAGCGTCCTCCCACTTTATCAAAACTGGCATCTTAGCCACTGAGCTTTGCATTAGTATTGTGAAGACCATTGCCAGCTTCAATATCAGCAACCTCCGTCAACAAGTTTCCAATAGGATTCAAGTGCTTCTGTTATTAGGCCTGCTCCCCGCAGATTGTATATCATGAGGTGCAAGCAAAGGATTCTGGGCGTCATTGTCCGGATTACCACAAACCAACCACCTTAACTTTATTTGCGAAACAAACAGGTTAGAATGGACTCAGTCGGTCCTCATTATTAACAACATTTTTTTTCTTTTTCTTTTTCGATGTTTTTCTTTTTTTTTATTCTTTTTTTCGCTTTTTTCATTCTTTTTCATATTTTTTTTTTCATTTTTTTTTTCCATTTTTTTTCTTTTTTCATTCTTTTTTGTTGTGGTCGAATCTTATGGAGATTGCCTACGTATCATGACCCCGCATGAATCAGACCTTGCGTAGTTCGTGCCAATAAAAGATAAACAATAATGAACATTTTTTCTTTTCACTTTCATATTAAAACAAATTGGGTTTCAAAGGTTTAAAGATGACCTACAAACTTGAAAATCAAACAACCCGCCTATTTTAATCAAAAGGTTTACAAACTTCAAAAACAAATGGCCAACTTCCTTCTTCCATTTGCTAATTTTAACCAAATGGTTGTTTTTGCAAACGTGGCCCTTTCCAACTCTCACATGAATTTTGAGGCCGAGGAGGATTATTTTATGACGCTTTACAAACTTGTCCATTCTTTTACAAAAATAACCTTTCGACAACTGAAAGATACTCTAAGGCTATTTCGGCAAGAACGGTTTAAGACGCGGCCGAAGCTGGCTCGGCTTATTATGACAAAATTTAAACGGTATTCACCTGACCGCTCACTCTTTGTGTTTTTTTTCAAATTATAATGAAAACTTAGTGTTGCAAACACGACCCTTCAGCGTCTCGGGGACGAAGCTTTCTTAAGGCTGTGTGGGTCCATATCTCAAAATGACCCAAAGGTGGCTGTTTGTGCCAAGTCAGCCTTCCGGCGTCCCTTTCGGGAACATTCGGCTATTTATGGCAAAACAACATCACCTGACTTATTTACGACTCTTTTTATCATTTTTTTCAAATTAGAAAACTCAATATTGCAAGCACGGCCTTTCAACGTCTCGGGAACGAAGATTTTTAAGGCTGTGTGGGCCAATTGGACCAAATCCAAAACATGACCCAAAGGTGGCTGTTTATGCAAAGTCAGCCTTCCGGCGTCCCTTTCGGGAACATTCGGCTATGTCTTGATAAAACAGCGTCACCCGACTTCTTTATGACAAAATTAAAATTTGACATATATATATTTTTATTTTATTATTATTATTTTTTTTTTTGGCTTTTTAGCAAAAGGTGGGGTTGGACCCGATGAGGGTTGCCTACGTATCTCACATCCGGTGAGAATCAAACCCGCGTAGTTCGGGCAAATAAGCTATTTTTGAGAAGACCCTTTTCCATTTCTATTTTTTTTTATTATTATTTTTCTCACAACAATCAAATAGACTATTATTTTTCATTCATAACAAACAAACAAATTAACGAAAAACATAAAACATTCCTTCTTTTTGAGAAGGTGGGGGTTGGACCCGATGAGGGTTGCCTACGTATCTCACACCCGGTGAGAATCAAACCCGCGTAGTTCGGTCAAATAAGCTATTTTTGAGAAGACCCTTTTCCATTTCTATTTTTTATTATTATTATTTTTCTCACAACAATCAAATAGACTATTATTTTTCATTCATAACAAACAAACAAATTAACGAAAAATATAAAACATTCGTTCTTTTTTGAGAAGGTGGGGGTTGGACCCGATGAGGGTTGCCTACGTATCTCACACCCGGTGAGAATCAAACCCGCGTAGTTCGGTCAAATAGAACTACTTTAAAAGAAGAAAGGAAGCATTTTTGATTGATTTTCTTTTTACAAGAAACACTTCTAAGACATATTCTTGAATTTTCATTTGCTCTCTTTTTTTTCCTTTATTCGGAATTTTGCTTTTAATAAAAGAAATGCTTCTCAAAATGTTTTTTTTTTGGATTTTGAATTTTCTTTCAACTTCTGAAAGAGAATCAAAATATTTTCGGATTTTTTTTTTATTTTATATTATATTATTTTTTGAAAACAATTAGAAAGACTTCCTAGAGAAGCTAATAATGGAGAAAATATTTTTGGATTATTTTAATTTTGTCATTTTCATAAACAAATAAATAACACATATTTTTAAAACAAGACATTTTTTTTTTATGGCAAGACAAACAATTTTCCTTTCTATTAATGCTTCTTTTTTTTCTTTTTTTTTTTTTTTAATAAAACAAACTAATAAGACATATATTTTTTATTTTATATTCTCAAAATTTCGACAGAGTTTCGACACTACTTGGACATTGGTTTTTTCTTTCTTCTAAAATAAGCAGCGTATCTCTAATATGTATTTTTATTTTTTTATATTTATTGTTATTTTCAAAATGTGGCATGGGAAACATAAGGATTTCCAAGACATCTTGGATTTCGCAAATGTTCCCCATGCGCTTTTTCCAACATATGAAGCGTGGGGGACATATGGGAATTCCAAGACTTCTTGGATTCCACAAATGTTCCCCATGTGTTTTCCCAAAAAGCAAGCGTGGGGGACATAGGGAATTCCAAGGCTTCTTGGATTCCACAAATGTTCCCCATGCTTTGATTAAAATAACATCATGCTGGAAATGACCAAATGACCCATTCGCCCTTGACTGAATATAACATGTAGCACATAGGATGCCATAAGATGGTCTATTATTTTCAGGTTGCTTGTCCTAGACGGACCCAACCCCTGTGTTGAGTCCCCTAAGTCAAATGCACATGATGCAAATAAACGTTCCTACTAGGGATCCGGCATGTGGCTTTGTTATACTAGGTTCAGAACCTGGGTGTTTGTTCTAGACCTGGCTTACCCGAGCGGACAGCTCGAGCCGAGGGGGGGCAGCGTACCGGGAATACAGAAGCTTCACCGGCTTAGCAACTTATCCGAACCTCGTTCTAAATTGGGATTTGACACTATACAGAAAAGAAGTCATACGAAGTATGCCCTTCTTCATGATTTAGAAGACTCAGAAAGTATAGGGGTTTCGGCACAATTTATATACAGTTCACATAATATCAAAGCGGTAAAAGCAACATTTAGCACATTAGGCTCAAAACATGTAAAAAATCAGATAAAGCCAAATATAACAATTTATCTAAGCTCGAATTTCTAACCCTGAACCAGTGGTTCTGGGTAAATCCCCAGCAGAGTCGCCAGAGCTGTCACACCTCCTTTTTCCGCACCCGAGGGGCGCAGGGGAGTTTTTTCCAATTAAAGGACAATCGAAACGGGATTGGTTTAATTATTTCAGAGTCGCCACTTGGGAGATTTAGGGTGTCCCAAGTCACCAATTTTAATCCCGAATCGAGGAAAAGAATGACTCTATATTACAGTCTGCGTACCAGAAATCTGGATAAGGAATTCTGTTAACCCGGGAGAAGGTGTTAGGCATTCCCGAGTTCCGTGGTTCTAGCACGGTCGCTCAACTGTTATATTCGGCTTATTTATCTGATTTTTAATACAATTATGAACCATGTGCAAATTTTATCTTTTACCGCTTTATTATTATAATTATTATTTTTTAGGAATGTGAACATCGCTTAAAACATATCTTTGGATTGTGTCACATGAAATGCACCCACAATACGAAACATATTTTATTTGATGTTTTAGGATTTAGATTTGGGTCGCATGAAATGCACACCCCAAGTTTTAAGAAAGTAAATTATTAAACACGCGCCTAAAGAGACTATCGCGTCATTATTTTGCGGAGGCCGTGAAATTCGCTAAACGACCCTCCTGAATTCTAAGTAATTTTAAACAAGTATTTACTGAGGGCCCCGCAATTTGCATTTTTGTTTGTCGAGGCTCGTCTCATTCTATTTATTTAAAGGAATTTGCAACGTCATGGAAATGCATCTCAAACCACGTCACAATCAATGCACCCGTGATTAGAGACATATTTCGATTTCGTTGAGATTTGGATTTGGGTCACATAAATGTGCACCCGAGTTTAGGGAGATACATTATTAAGACGCGCCTAAAGTAACCAACGCATTATTATTTTTGGGGAGGGCCGTGAAATTTGTTAAACGGCCCATCCCGGAATCTAAGTATTTAATACATATATTTTGTGAGGGCCCCGCAATTTGTCCCTTTTATTCGGCGAGGCTCGTCTCATTTTATTCTTTATTATTATTATTTTTTTTATATTTTTAAAAGGATGCCATTTTTACGTCTTTAACAATACTAAACTTATGGCCTCTTTACAACTAAAATCCCATGACTTGTTAGAAGTTTAATAAAAGGAGTTTAGTGAATGAGTGTTTCGGGAGTAGTAACAGCATGCACTAATACTATTTTTTCCGAATGACCTAACCAAAGGAAAGGACGAACAGATTAACGTCAAACTTGTGTCATAGAACGACTAGTCCAACTTAATCAAATGACATCAAATAAACAAGAATAACATAACATGAAAATGAACCAAAATGCAGACAATGAAACATAGGCAGAAAATTTCCATACCAATTTTTATATTGCATCTCAAACACTCAACGTAAAGTTTATTTATCTAATACATCGAGGTTTACTGACCTTTGCACCTCGACAAACTCAGAACGACAAACACGATTCCGACGGAACTCAAGCCGGACCTCTCTGAACGAAGAACAACGACGGAACCTCGGACAGCACCTCGACGTACCGGACCTCGACGAACCGAAGTCGACCTCGACGGAAAACAGAAAACTCGGCCAAGCAAGATCGCAGCAACCCACCGCTGCTCGGAAACGCAGCTACGACTGCTTGGCATGCAGCAATAGCTGCTCGTCGGACTGAAAATGGTGGACTGGTTCTTGGCTACGGCGAAGGAGAAAAATGGTCGTGAGGCTGCTTGGTTCGGCAGGTGGTGATGGAGGTGGGAGTTGGTTGTGACGGGCTGGGGTCAGCTGGTGGTTATGGTGTCGTTTGGTTGGTTTACCGGAGGGGTCGTGGGGGTTTCGACGAAACAGTGTTTGGGTGTTGCTGGGGCGTGGACGCAGGTGGTTTTATGGGGTAGGGTTCTCGTTAGGAAGAAGGGAAGCTGGTGGTTCGCTGGTGGTCTTGAGGCAGCAGGTTGGGTGGTTGTCGACAGTGGGGGTATTCGTTGGTTTTGGTCCGGTGGACTGCTTGGCGACGGGGGTGCGACGGGCAGTTTGGGCAGTGACGAACGGAGTTGGGAGGAGCCGGGGGTGTTTGGACGGTGTCGAAGGGAAGTGACGAACGGGAGGGAGCTGGGTTTAGGCGTTGGGGGGGTCTCCTTTTGTTTTTTTTCTAGGTTTTTGCTTCTTCTTCTTTTATGAAGAAGAAGCGTCAACAGTAGCTGTTTTCTTTTTTTTTTTTTTTTTTTAAAAAAAATTCAAAATCCCTCCCTTTGTCAAATGTGTAGTCCGTGTATTTGGCATGGTTTGCCATGAAAAATGAGCCCACGCGTGGTGGGGTTCAAGGCATATGTCCCCCACGCGTGGTGGGGTTCCCCATGTGTCCTGGACACTGTTTATTATGGGCTAGGTCCGAAAATTAGGCCTAAAACCGGGTAGTTTAAACCCGAATATTATTCTTTTGCCCGGACCCGAGAAATAGGAACACGTTGCTTAACTAGTCCTATGTAAGCAAAAATAACTACCAAAAATAAGACTAGTATTCAACAAAACTATATATTTTTAAAATATTTTTTAAAGATTTAAAATAGCTACAAAATATTAATGAAACTATTTTTTTTGTAATTTTCGTTTTTCTTAAATATTAAGATAAAATATGAAGTAATATTTTTTTGTATTTTTCAAAGTTAAAATGATTATAGAATATTAATAAAACTATTTTTTGTAATTTTCGTTTTTAATAAAGACAAAAATAAAAAGTAATATTTTTTGTATTTTTCCAAAATTAAAACGACTACAAAACATTAATAGAATTATATTTTTTGTAATTTTTGAATTTATATAAAGTACAAAAATAAAGTGCAATTTTGTATTTTTCAAGTTGATGAGAGATACATAAACTAAAATTTATATATATACTTTTTTTTGTAATTTTTCTTTTTGCAACGAAATAAAGGAAAAATAGTTAAAATAGCTATACTAGACCCAATTTCACATATTCACACTAAAATGTGAAAATTCTCGGGGAGGGTCAAAAATCACGTGCTTACACCCAGCGGACCGAACAAAATGATGAAAACTGGTATTCAGAAAAGCAAAAGGCCAGTGTCATCCCTAAAGTCTCGGAAGAAAAGCACCGGAAGAAACACAAGCCGACAAGAAAGCAAGGCAACAAGAACAAGTTGAAGATAGATGAGATCTTATGATCCGTAGTCTAGCCTAGCTTCTTGTTTTCTTTTAAGCACAGTGTAACAAGGAGATCGGTAAGCAGTGGTAATAGCATGCAGCAGCAGTAACATTGCAGTCCCATGGTAGTCCCAGCTACCAAAACTTCCCGAACTACATTAACCTGATTCCCCTTTAGCCAGGGATATGTAGGAAACCTTTGAAACAAATGTTCGGTTAAATCTTTTTCAAAAAATGCTTCACACGGAGTATTCGGATGGGCAAAAATTGCTCACTTTATCTTTGCACGAAAACCCTTCGTGTCTTCGGGCAAAGAGGGGCAGCTGTAAGCACGTGATTTTTGCCCTATGAGAGAATTACTCCCAAAAATCCAAAATAAAACAATTTTCCTTTGTGTGCAATCTTAGAATTTTTGTGGCATTTTTGATAATTATTTGTATTTTTGTCTGTGCGTGTTTATTGGTTAAATTAATAAAAAATTACAAAAATATGTCGCATTTGCATTTAGTATTTATTTAAGTTTGTTTTACAAAATCATAAAAATAATGTACGTTGCATTTTTAGCATTTAACGTCTAAATTGTGTGATTTTTATAGTTAATTGCTATTTAAATGTGCGATAATTGTTATTTGGACAGATTTTTGAAGTTATAACAGATTTTGAATCAGGGCAGTAACAGTAGTTTTAGGGGTAAGACGGGAATTAACCAATTGTAGATTATTTAATTATGGTGGGGGACAAGACGTAATGATAAAAGCAAAAAGGAAAAGGTGGATAATGATGTCTTCTTTTCAAAAAGAGGGAACAAGGGGACACACTTTGACTACTTTTCAAAAAGAGGGAACATGGGGGCCCACTTTGACTACTTTTCAAAAAGAGGGGACACGGGGAGCTCACGTTGACTACTTTTACTAAAGTAAAAGTGTGGGTAATAATAAAAGTTAAAGGGTGCACATAGTGGAAGAAGATTGGGTCTTGCTTTGGGTATATAAGAGACTCATTTGACACTTGAAAGGAGGAGATTTTTGGAAGAATTTTGGGAGAGAAATTTCAAAACTAAAGGAGAGAACAAAAACTGGAAAAAAATCTTCTACTTTCCTTCATTGTTTGAAATCAGCATTAATTGTTGTTGTTTCATCGAAGCTTGAAGCTTCTTTTTGGGATTACTACTCCACCGGTTTGCAAACTCTGTTCCTGGGTTGTTACTGTTGCTGGGCTGTATTGTTACTACTGCTGCTGATTCTCATCTTCATCTTCTTTTATTTCCAATACCAGGTACACGACTGTAATACTAGCTATTACAAGATAATAATGTGGAAGCATGAATACATATGAAGAATGGAATTTTGAAGTTTTGATTTCGCTTTTTCTTTCTTCCTTTTATTGATTGTATTTAGGCTATTTCATGTATTACTGAATAATAATTGGAATAAGAGAAAATAACATAAGTTAGTCTTTAATGAATCGGCTCGGCAAAACGGGTTAATTCGCTAGTTATGAAGGTTTTAAGATTATCAACAGTAGGTTAATCGTAAACAAGTAGCTTAAATTTAGCTAAGGCATGAATTTGAACTAAATTTCATGAATTAGGCATTAAGGCATGATTTGAGTTCAAACAAGATTAGAAGAACGTTTAAGTTTAATAAACTTTCTAATAAGCTTTAGTAATTATGGTTAAATCTAGTTTTAAATGGTTATGAATAATTAATCTCAATAGTTTTTTATAACAATGTGAGTTTTAATCTAGCTATATTTGATTCTTTTGAATATAAGTTGTCGAATTTTATTTTTATTTATAATTTCGATTTTTTTTTTTGTAAAATTCCTTTTCATCAATATTTGTATTAATCTAGCAATTAGTATGCCATACTTTCTTAAATAAAAAAAAGGCTCGTAATTAATTAGGATTTTCTTTATTTATTTTAGAGACTAATTTTAATAGAAAAAATGTAGTTGCTTTAGGATTTGTCCATTTAAAATAAATGAGATGAGCCTCACCTAATAAAATGTATAGATTGTGGGGCCCTCACAAATGTATGCATTAATCACTTAGAACATCAGAGTTGGCCGTCTAGAGAAATTTTATGGCCTTTCCCAAAACAACAATACGCTAGTCGTTCTAGGCGCGTCTTTAACAAATCATTTTCTTAAATATGGGTGTGCATTTATGTAACCCAAATCCAAATCTCAACGGAGTCGAAATATGTCGATAACCATGGGTGCATTGATTGCGACGTGGTCTGAAATACGTTTTCACAATGTTGCAATTCTCCGTAAAATAATAACAATAATAATAATAATGAAAGCGGTAAAGAGTTAAAATCTGCACATAAGCTCATAATTGTATAAAAAATCAGATAAACAAGCCGAATATGACAGTTGAGCGACCGTGCTAGAACCACGGAACTCGGGAATGCCTAACACCTTCTCCCGGGTTAACAGAATTCCTTATCCGGATTTCTGGTTCGCGGACTATAATACAGAGTCATTCTTTTCCTCGATCCGGGAAAAATAAACGCCTTTCCTCTCTTCAGGCGGGCTCCTGATTTTAACAACAACAACAACAACAACAACAATAACAACAACAACCCAGTATAATCCCACTTAGTGGGGTCTGGGGAGGGTAGTGTGTACGCAGATCTTACCCCTACCCTAAGGTAGAGAGACTGTTTCCAAATAGACCCCCGGCATCCTTCCCTCCAAGAACTTCCCACCTTGCTCTTGGGGAGACTTGAACTCACAACCTCTTAGTTGTTGTTCCTGATTTCAACAACAACTTTGAAAATAAAATGTCATTCCTTTCTTTAGGTTGGCGAAATTTAAACAACTTGAAAAATAAAACGCCTTTCCTCTCTTCAGGTGGGTTCCTGACTTCAACAACTTTGAAAATAAAATGCCATTCCTTTCTTTAGGCTTGCGAGATTTCAACAACTTTTAAAAATAAAACGCCTTTCCTCTCTTCAGGCGGACTCCTGATTTCAACAACTTTGAAAATAAAATGCCATTCCTTTCTTTAAGCTGGCGAGATTTCAACAACTTTTAAAAATAAAACGTCTTTCCTCTCTTCAGGCGGGCTCCTGACTTCAACAACATCTTTGAAAATAAAATGTCATTCCTTTCTTTAGGTTGACGAGATTTTAACAACTTTTAAAAATAAAACGCCTTTCCTCTCTTCAGGCGGGCTCCTGACCTCAACAACAACTTTGCAAAATAAACGTCTTTCCTCTCTTCAGGCGGGCTCCTCACTTCAACAAATTTGAAACTAAAACGCTATTCCTTTCTTTATGCTGGCGAGATTTCAACAACTTTTAAAAATAAAACGCCTTTCCTCTCTTCAGGCGGGCTCCTGACCTCAACAACAACTTTGCAAAATAAATGCCTTTCTTCTCTTCAGGCGGGCTCCTGACTTCAACAACTTTAAAACTAAAATGCCATTCCTTTCTTTAGGCTGACGAGATTTCAACAACTTTTAAAAACGACTTTCCTCTCTTCAGGCGGGCTCCTGACTTCAACAAACAACTCTGAAAATAAAATGCCATTCCTTTCTTTAGGCTGGCCAGATTTCAACAACTTTTAAAAATAAAACGCCTTTCCTGAAGAGTGGAAAGGCGTTTTATTTTTAAAAGTTGTTGAAATCTCGCCAGCCTAAAGAAAGGAATGACATTTTATTTTCAAAGTTGTTGAAATCAGGAACCCGCCTGAAGAGAGGAAAGGCGTTTTATTTTTAAAAGTTGTTGAAATCTCGCCAGCCTAAAAAAAGGAATGGCATTTTATTTTCAAAGTTGTTGAAGTCAGGAGCCCACCTGAAGAGAGGAAAAGCGTTTTATTTTTCAAGTTGTTTAAATCTCGCCAACCTAAAGAAAGGAATGACATTTTATTTTCAAAGTTGTTGTTGAAATCAGGAGCCCGCCTGAAGAGAGGAAAGACGTTTATTTTTCCCGGATCGAGGAAAAGAATGACTCTGTATTACAGTCCGCGAACCAGAAATCCGGATAAGGAATTCTGTTAACCCGGGAGAAGGTGTTAGGCATTCCCGAGTTCCGTGGTTCTAGCACGGTCGCTCAACTGTCATATTTGGCTTATTTATCTGATTTTAATACAATTATGAACCGATGTGCCAATTTTAACTCTTTACCACTTTATTATTATTATTATTATTTTTAAAAAAAAATTGTGAACATCGTTTTAAAACATGTCTTTGGATTACGTCACATGAAATGCACCCGCAATCCGGAACACATTTTTATTCAATTTTGACTCCGTTGAGATTTGGATTTGGGTTACATAAATGCACACCCATATTTAAGATAATGATTTGTTAAAGACGCGCCTAGAACGACTAGCGTATTGTTGTTTTGGGAAAAGCCGTAAAATTTCTCTAGATGGCCAACTCTGATGTTCTAAGTGATTAATGCATACATTTGTGAGGGCCCCGCAATCTATACATTTTACTAGGCGAGGCTCATCTCATTTATTTTAAATGGACAAATCCTAAAGCGACTACATTTTTTCTATTAAAATTAGTCTCTAAAATAAAGAAAGAAAATCCTAATTAATTACGAGCCTTTTTTTATTTTCAAAGATGTTGTTGAAGTCAGGAGCCCGCCTGAAGAGAGGAAAGACGTTTTATTTTTAAAAGTTGTTGAAATCTCGCCAGCCTAAAGAAAGGAATGACATTTTATTTTCAAAGTTGTTGAAATCAGGAGCCCGCCTGAAGAGAGGAAAGACGTTTTATTTTTAAAAGTTGTTGAAATCTCGCCAGCCTAAAGAAAGGAATGGCATTTTATTTTCAAAGTTGTTGAAGTCAGGAGCCCGCCTGAAGAGAGGTAAGGCGTTTTATTTTTCAAGTTGTTTAAATCTCGCCAACCTAAAGAAAGGAATGGCATTTTATTTTCAAAGTTGTTGTTGAAATCAGGAGCCCGCCTGAAGAGAGAAAAGGCGTTTATTTTTCCCGGATCGAGGAAAAGAATGACTCTGTATTACAATCCGTGAACCAGAAATCCGGATAAGGAATTCTGTTAACCCGGGAGAAGGTGTTAGGCATTTCCGAGTTCCGTGGTTCTAGCACGGTCGCTCAACTGTCATATTCGGCTTGTTTATCTGATTTTTTTATATGATTATGAGCTTATGTGCAGATTTTAACTCTTTACCGCTTTCATTATTATTATTATTATTGTTATTATTTTACGGAGAATTGCAACATTGTGAAAACGTATTTCAGACCACGTCGCAATCAATGCACCCATGGTTATCGACACATTTCGACTCCGTTGAGATTTGGATTTGGGTTACATAAATGCACACCCATATTTAAGAAAATGATTTGTTAAAGACGCGCCTAGAACGACTAGCGTATTGTTGTTTTGGGAAAGGCCGTAAAATTTCTCTAGACGGCCAACTCCGATGTTCTAAGTGATTAATGCATACATTTGTGAGGGCCCCGCAATCTATACATTTTACTAGGCGAGGCTCATCTCATTTATTTTAAATGGACAAATCCTAAAGCGACTACATTTTTTCTATTAAAATTAGTCTCTAAAATAAAGAAAGAAAATCCTAATTAATTACGAGCATTTTTTTTATTTAAGAAAGCATGGCATACTAATTGCTAGATTAATATAAATATTGATGAAAAGGAATTTTACAAAAAAAAAATCGAAATTATAAATAAAAATAAAATTTGACAACTAATATTCAAAAGAATCAAATATAGCTAGATTAAAACTCGCATTGTTATAAAAAACTATTGAAATTAATTATTCATAACCATTTGAAACTAGATTTAACCATAATTACTAAAGCTTATTAGAAAGTTTATTAAACTTAAACGTTCTTCTAATCTTGTTTGAACTCAAATCATGCCTTAATGCCTAATTCATGAAATTTAGTTCAAATTCATGCCTTAGCTAAATTTAGCTACTTGTTTACGATTAACCTACTGTTGATAATCATAAAACCTTCATAACTAGCGAATTAACCCGTTTTGCCGAGCCGATTCATTAAAGACTAACTTATGTTATTTTCTCTTATTCCAATTATTATTCAGTAATACATGAAATAGCCTAAATACAATCAATAAAAGGAAGAAAGAAAAAGCGAAATCAAAACTTCAAAATTCCATTCTTCATATGTATTCATGCTTCCACATTATTATCTTGTAATAGCTAGTATTACAGTCGTGTACCTGGTATTGGAAATAAAAGAAGATGAAGATGAGAATCAGCAGCAGTAGTAACAATACAGCCCAACAACAACAGCCCAGCAACAGTAACAATCCAGGAATATAGTTTGCAAATCGGTGGAGTAGTAATCCCAAAAAAAGAAGCTTCAAGCTTCGATGAAACAACAACAATTAATGCTGATTTCAAACAATGAAGGAAAGTAGAAGATTTTTTTTCAGTTTTTGTTCTCTCCTTTAGTTTTGAAATTTCTCTCCCAAAATTCTTCCAAAAATCTCCTCCTCTCAAGTGTCAAATGAGTCTCTTATATACCCAAAGCAAGACCCAATCTTCTTCCACTATGTGCACCCTTTAACTTTTATTATTACCCACACTTTTACTTTAGTAAAAGTAGTCAACGTGGGTCCCCGTGTCCCCTTTTTTTGAAAAGTAGTCAAAGTGAGCTCCCATGTTTCCTCTTTTTGAAAAGTAGTCAAAGTGTGTCCCCTTGTTCCCTCTTTTTGAAAAGAAGACATCATTATCCACCTTTTCCTTTTTGCTTTTATCATTACGTCTTGTCCCCCACCATAATTAAATAATTTGCAATTGGTTAATTCCCGTATTACCCCTAAAACTACTGTTACTGCCCTGATTCAAAATCTGTTATAACTTCAAAAATCTGTCCAAATAACAATTATCGCACATTTAAATAGCAATTAACTATAAAAATCACACAATTTAGACGTTAAATGCTAAAAATGCAACGTACATTATTTTTATGATTTTGTAAAACAAACTTAAATAAATACTAAATGCAAATGCGACATATTTTTGTAATTTTTTATTAATTTAACCAATAAACACGCACAGACAGAAATACAAATAATTATAAAAAATGCCACAAAAATTCTAAAATTGCACACAAAGGAAAATTATTTTATTTTGGATTTTTGGGAGTAATTCTCTCATAGGGAAAAAATCACGTGCTTACATGAAGTATTCAAGTCTTCAACGATATTCAATTTTCAAGAAGTTGTTCGTCAATTCGGTAAACTCGTTCCAACTCTTAAGTTTTAATATTATAGTTTTGTTTGTTTTAGTTAGTATAATTATAGTTAATATGGACTTTTCTTTGAAAAAAATATTTGGTGGTAAGGGTAAGGGAAAATCTAAAATTGGTGAATCTAGTCGCCAAGCTACTACTCTTACCCCGGCTCCCCGACCCATACCTGTTACCCGTCCTCTTCCACATGTTATTCTTGATAGTGATAACCCTTGTTTTCAATTTTTCGATAGTCAATTTTGTCATGATGTTGCACCATGTCAACAATTAAATGAAGAAGTTATGAATGCTCTTTATCCTAATCAAACTATCTTTGAAAATGATGAGGAAAATGATTATTTAGATGCAACACAACCGAATTTAGATGATACACCTACTAGTCCTGTTAATAACCCAACTGATACCCCGCCTGACCCTCCTGTAGTAACCCCTACTTTTAATAGACAACCTTCTAAACGGCCCGAAACATCTCTTGTTTGACACTTTTTTACTCAACTAAGAGAACAAAATAAGGCTAAGTGTAAAACTTGTGGGTCTTTGATGGCTCATAAATATACTGGAGACCGTAGCAGTACGAGTACTTTGACTAGACATATAAAGAAACACCCTAGAGATAAAGCTAGATATTTACAAATGAAAGCTGCACAAGAGGGGACACGTGTAGATACTATAGTTAACCCTAGTACATGGTCAAATGTAGTTCAACAGGAAATTAACACTGTTACCGGTGACATTTTATATTATGATCCAACTAAAGATCGTGAAGAATTAACAAAAATGGTTACTGTTATGTGCTTACCCTATAGTTTTCCTTCTAACCCTCATTTTGTGCATTATATTAGAAGAGTTTTTATTCCTATTTATAAAGGATGGCCTCGCGCAACCGTAAAGAGCGATATTTATAAATATAAACATGAATATGAATAATATTTGCGCTATTTATTTACTCATATAGATTGTCGCATTGCTAGTACTACTGATATTGGTAGAAGTGGTAATGACTGTGATTATCTAACTGTTACAAGTCATTGGATAAATGAGGACTGGATAATGCAAAAGCGCATTATTGCTTATAGAATAATTAATTCACGCTACACATGTAAGTTTATTGCTAACATAGTTGCAGATATTTGTAGATATTTTTGCATTAGAGATAAAATAATGTCGGTTTCAATGGATAATGCTTCTAGTAACACTAATGCTATAGGCTTGCTTACAACTACACTAAATCTTGCATTTAGTAATATTTTTCATGTTAGATGTATTTGTCATATTTACCATTTAATCGTCGGTGATGGTATGAAAGTTTTAAATGTAGAAATTGAAAATGTTAAAATGGCTCTTAATTGGCTTTTTTATTCAACCCGTAGAAGTAGACTTAGAGACTATTTTAAAAAATGTGATGAATTTGGCCTTAGGAAAAGAAATGTTCCTAAACCATGTCCGACTAGATGGAATTACATGTATGAAAGTTTAGTTGTTGTATATGAATATAGAAACCCAATAAGCGCAACGTATAATGCTCGTATAGGTGATGATGATGATAATGATGAACATCTTACAAATCAAGATTGGACTAATGTTAAAATGCTTGTAAACTTTTTAGAACAATTTCATGTTGCTAAAAAAGAATTATCTGGGCAATATTATCCTACTATTCTAACTGTTTAGTTTATATTGCAGCACTTGCAGATTTATTTACTCAATTTTCAGAGGGTGGAGTAATTTATCAACAAGTTAATTCTATGAAAGCTAAGTTTAAAAAATATTTTTTTCCTATCCCCCCTATTTTTTGTGTTGTTGCAGTGTTAAATCCTACAATGAAATTAGGAGGTCCTCACTTTTGGTACTCAAAAATTTATAACGCTTTATCACTTTCAACTGAGGAATTTGGTACACTTGGAGATGCAAAAGCCTCAGTTAAAATAAATGCTCAAACAATTTATAATGCTTATCAACTTGCCTTAGACCATGATAGACCAAATGTTCCAACTCCTACTTCGTCTAGTTCGCAATCATCTAAAAGAACTGCGGACATAAAAGCCTTTAGTTCTTGGACGGAGTTCAGGGGTTCTCAAGGTGTTAATATTGGTGATAGTTCACAACTAAATGAGCTTCAAGTTTATTTGTCGCAGGGACTTGAATCAGAGAATCCCGACGACTCCTTCGATGTTTTGGAATGGTGGAAGGACAAACAAAAATACTATCCGGTTCTTTCAAGGATGACTCGAGATATTTTAAGTGTGCAAGCTTCAACAGTGGCATCAGAGAGCGCTTTCTCTATGAGGGAGAACTTGGAAAAATCAGTACTCTTCAGAGATTGGATCCGTTCGGAAAGAAGAAATTTTGGACTTGCAGAATCACAACCGGAGATAGACGAAGCTTATGAAGAAATGCTAGCAGAACTTGCGCAAGATGCTGCTTCGCCCGGAAGCGGTGATGAACAAGCTTATTTTCCACCACCACCAACGGAAATTCCTCCGGACCTTGAATGATTTATGAGATTTGTTAGAGATAATACATAGACTATTATGTAACTAGAATTTTGGCACATCTTCCTTAGTTTTTTTTTCCTTTTAATGGTGGTATTAGTACCTTGTTGTGCTCATTCCATTGGAGGGAGGAAGACTAAGAAAGATATTGCCATTTTTTGTTAATGTCGTAATAATAAAAATTATAAGACATTCCCTTGAATATTTCTTTGCAATTTATTTTGTGTTTAAATTTGATATAGTATATATATTATATATCTAATACATATAAACTATATATATATATATATATATATATATATATATATATATATATATAATGATTTTAAATTTAAATCTCTTGATGACTTAGCACAACTCTTTGATAAAAAGCTTTCTGGTTTAAATGTTAGACCAATTGATTTATCACAGAATTTTGCTGATAAAATTGAGATTGTTTCTGATTATAAAAATGAGACGTGGTCAGAGTTTAATAAACTCAAGGGTTTAGTAGGTACGCTGCCAAACTTACTATTATTCACGGCCTACCCCTCAAGATGTGTTAATAGAAGAACGTATTGGAATCAGACTAATACGTCTACATCGCTTCCTAATATATATATATATATATATATATATATATATATATATATAGTATGCAGGAAATTGTCTTAGATAAAAAAAATTCAAAAAAAATAATTCGGAACAAAAAAGCCTGTTTAGGCCCGTGGGTCCGGCCCATTTAGCTCGGGACCATATGGGCTTAGGCCCACAGTGGACCGGTTCCCTAATTTGGACCGTTAGGCCCGAGACAGCCAAAATTCGGGACCATTTGGCCGGGACCGTTTAGCCCATTTAGGCCCCGGCCCCGGCCAGAATACAGCCTTGTTTAGGGTGGTTGAAAGTATTTTGCTTTTAAAATTTAGTCGTGAAATTTGAAACTTCAGACCATCCGTCTGTCACAAATCTCTTTTAAGAACAGAAGTGCGTATATAAAACTAGATAAGTCTAATGGATTCAGCACTAATTTGCTGATTGAAAAGAACAGAAGAGCGTATAAAAGTAGATAAGTCTAATGGATTCAGCACTAATTTGCTGATTGAAGCATCAGTAAAAGACAAAGGGAAAAAAGGATGGAAAAACTCAATGCTCCTTCATCACGAGCTCAAGAAAGCTCCATATTTACAATTCGCATCAGGAAAATCCCCTATCTTGTTTCCCTTATGATTCGTGTTGGTATCACATGATTTGCAGCTCCGTAGAGAAAGTTACCGACGCAAATATCGGAATATCCTGGAGAGTTTGGTGTACGTAGCTTACCCTATTTCGTCTGACTACAGCTAAAGTGGAGAGCAATGATACAATAATGAAGATGGAGAATTTCTTCTCCCAAGTTGGTGTAAGACCCCAAATGTCTACTAGTACTACTTAAAATGGTGCCTTCTTATACGATTTGATTGGCTATGGAACTAATCAAAATTTGCGGAGGGTCAATATAGATTCAGTTATCAAAGAGAATGTGACCTAGTTCACCGAAGATGAATTCTTCTACCCACATGGCTTACGGCTGCCATGTGAATATATCAAGCCAAAGTTTTGAGCTTTTTTTTGGGTCTAATTTATGTTCTGGGAATTTCAATTAATATATTTTCCGGGAATTTAGTAAGAAGTTGAAAACCTGGGAGAAGAAAGCTAGAATTTTCCTTGGTCTGATGTTAAACATTGTTTTCTCTCTGCTAAAACCAGTGATTTAGAAAAGAAATTGCAAACTTAAAGGACTTGTAATGTTCAGTAACAAATTTGAAGGCCTAAAATAGTCCAACCCATAAACTTATGGGACCATTTGAGCCATTCTTTATTCTAGCTCTAGGCATGTAAGTTGATGAATAATTATGATATTTAGGTACGTCTAGTTCTACCCATCCTTAGTATTGGAATGAATTGGACCAATAGAGCAAATACCGATGATTAATTATGCAGATGGCAACTAGTGCAATTGAGGCCTTACTTAGATTATTAGTTGACTGTTCTTTCGCTGATAAATGTTCATACATAATAGTTTTGCTGTGTTGTATTACTGTAATATTCATCTTCCTGGGAACCTTCTATTTAGCTGGGATGTCTCACGCCTTTACAAGAGTTCACATACAGAACTCACACTCACCCACCCACCTCCCGCCAACTACAAAGAATAGTTAGAATATTTTAATATCTGCTATAAACAATATGAAGTTTTGTTTCTTGTCCCTTTGTGCCAACAAAGCAGTAATGCGCATGACCGAGCTATAATGGAGCTCTATTATAGATAAAGGAGGACCCTCCTAGTTGAAGTCTTTGAACTTTGGAACTTATGAACTTGCATGTCAGAACCTTAGAATAATCATTTCTTTTTTGTCCTCCTAGGAAAGTCAACTGACTCTGTCCCTTGAGGAGTTAGAGAAATGTGCAGCACTCTTTTGTTTATTCAAAGATTTTTCTTTTGTTATTCTCCATAAACAAGCCTTATTTAATTGATTATCAACTGTAAACATCTGTTTATTCTCTAGGTATGTCTCTTTAATTTACGTTATCTATATAAAGAAAGCAAGAATGCCTTTATTCATAAAAAAATGAATGATGTATTTCCTTACCTCATCTATGTTACGGTCTAAATTTAGCTGTTCAAGCAAGCAAGAATATTTTATGTTAGACATACATGGTGCACCCCTTCTTATTTTCTGCCTATAAATACAGGTTTGGAGCTGAAAATATTTTACATCAAAAATGGCTCAGCTGGTTGGTCCAGATGAAATAGAATCATTTAGAATGGATCTCGCAGAGATTGGAAGAAGCTTGAGATCATCATTCAGGGGCCAGTCTTCGAGTTTCAGGAGCAATTCAGCCTTAAGTGCTTCTCAGAAGGACGATGCTGTAGATGAGGAGAACATGTTGGCCTGGGCAGCAATTGAGAGACTGCCAACATTTGATAGGTTGAGATCATCTGTCTTTGAAATCAATGGCAGCGACGCCAATGTTAAGAGGAAAAGAGTAACTGATGTTACCAAACTCGGAGCTCTAGAAAGGCATGTTTTCATTGAAAAGATGATTAAGCACATTGAACATGACAACCTTCAATTGTTGCACAAAATCAGAAAGAGAATTGACAAGTAAGATTTCTGTTACATACCTTGGCTGTAAAATACAACGAAAGGTCATTGCTCTTGCTTTCGAATTGCCATCTTTTTGGTGATTGATAATGCTAATTTATGAATATCATTATTTGTATGTCTCATAGTTTGTCTTCTCATATTATCAAAGGTTTATCTGTTAGACTTAATTCAACGAACTGAAAATGTTTTGACTCTTGTAGAGTTGGTGTAGAATTGCCTACAGTGGAAGTGAGATATAAAAATTTAACCATTGAAGCAGAATGTGAGCTAGTTCATGGAAAGCCTCTCCCTACTCTTTGGAATTCTCTCAAAAGCATAACGATGGTAAGTTTTTTCCATTTGATTGAGCACCGTTTATATTTTCATCAATTTGATCTCTTACATGTGTGCTAGTTCAAACTAAAGTAGCAGCTGCTTAATGCTGGATTTAAAAATTGATAATCAGGAGGCATTTATTAGGACTTCAACTAGGAGAAGACGTGATTAATTGAACCATCATTAGCTGGAAATAGTGGAATCTTTCTTGTGCTAATATGTCCGGTTCGATATTCGGGTTATCTAATTTTAATAATATTTTCCATTAGGTCATTTTACGTATATGTGACAACAATATGTTATTTTTCTGATGCATTGCAACCAATTCTGTTAGTAAAAGTAAGAGAGAATTGATGAGCATCTTCATAGTGATCCTGGTTTCAGAGCTCACATGTTAAATGTATAGCATAAGGTGCAAGCTCCAGCATTAGGTTATTCTATTTTGCTACTTGTGATTCTACAGGTTTCTAAATCTAGTGATTCAATTTGTTCAACAGAACCTTGCTAGGCTTCCAGGTCTACAGTCAGAACTGGCCAAGATTAAAATCCTTAATGATGTCAGTGGTGTAATAAAACCTGGACGGTATGTCGCCGAAGCTTCTCCATCGCATATGCTCACTTTAAATAGTTATGCCAATGTAGCTCACTATAAGTACGCCAACAACTTGGATTTCTAGTTTCCGACTTGCAGGAGACAGACCTTTTTCTGGTCATTGTTATTACACTGCCAGTAATTCTCATCTCATATCTGGTGCAGTTAGTGTCTCATCAATCCTTGCTCGTTGATTGAACAAGAATAACAACAGCAGAATCTGTGTTGGTTGTATTAAGCTCGGTTTTTGGTGAAAATGCTTGTGAACTAGTCATCCTTGTTTTTATTTGTTGCTTGATATTTTACATAGCCCTATTCAGTAATGGCCATGTTTTGACAGCACGTAAGAGAACCGGTTATGTGAACCAAAAAAGCATTCGGCCCCTCAATCGTGTATTTACCTTGGGAACATAATGTGCATTGTGTACGCAGTACAAACCTCCAGACACTGGGCCGTTTGGTTGATTAATGTTCTCAATCAATTTGATAGTTGCAACTGAGAGATGAATAATATACTTGTCGCATAGTATTGTTCTGCAGAAAATTAGTTGACTAGCATTGATGCAAGTGATTAGTTAGTGATTACATTATCATATGCATAAACTTGCAAGAGGTTCTTTTGAGGTACATTTGTTGTGAAGTGATTTTTATTTGGGTCAAGTGTCAGAACTGGTCTTGCATTCGCGATAATCTTGTGATGTGAAGCTTGGTGCAGCTTACTTTTTACTGCTAATTTCAGTCTACCTTTTAGTAGTTTCTTCCTCCAGCATGTTCTGATATGGACAGTTAGTTCTTCATTTTGAAGTCATTGTTTTAAAATGTGAGTTTTTGAACCGGACACTTAGAATTTACTTAAGACATTTGCTATTTTTACAGAATGACTCTATTGCTTGGACCTCCTGGATGCGGCAAAACATCACTACTGAAAGCACTTTCAGGAAACCTGGACAAATCTCTTAAGGTCTCTTCAAGTTGTTTTGCTCTTAATGTCAGAAAAGATTAAAGTTGTTTTTGTTTTAATGTCGGCAAGAGAAAAATATAGGAATACTTTCTTAAAATAACCCGTCAGCTGATATGAAGCAACTACTTTGATCTACAACATACTGGATGAGAATTAATAGGTCTTCTTTTGTAGGAATTGTTTTATTAGTGATTTCCTGGTTCTTCTTAGCCACTTTTAGTTCCTTTATATCTTTAAGATCTCAGCTAGGGAACACTTAATTGCTATCTTTCTCCCATTTCACCAAGAGAGCAGAAGCTTTATTGACTTCACCAACCCCTCCTCCAAGAAGAAACTATTGAACAATTGCACTAATTTTTGCACCTTCACTTGAACAAGAGTGATGTAGAATTCATGGTATGGATGGAGTTCAGAATATATGGAGCTAATGTCGATCTTATGTGTCTGCTTCTGGCCATGTCTAACAGGTTTCTGGGGAGATTTCTTACAATGGTTATAAATTGGAAGAGTTTGTCCCACAGAAAACTTCTGCATATGTAAGCCAAAATGATCTACACATCCCTGAAATGACTGTTAGAGAAACACTAGATTATTCATCTCGTTTTCAAGGAGTAGGAAGCAGAGCAGGTATGCCTTTCTGCACATAAAAGATAAACTGCAGAGATGAATGTTCCAGCACTGTTTCTAAAGCTATGCCTTTCCTTTTGAAGAGATTATGACTGACCTAAGCAGAAGGGAGAAAGAAGCAGGAGTTGTTCCTGATCCAGATATAGACACTTACATGAAGGTAGTTTTAACATCAATTGTTTTCATTTCATCTTTGTTGAGCTATAAGGATTGCTTGATGTATCTATTGGACACAGTGTGCTTCCTGCTTATTTGTTCAAGTAAAATGCCTGGAAAATCATTTTTGCATTCCTCTGCAATCAATGTTGTAATTGATTTTAACCTTCTAAATCAAATTTCATCATATAGGCGATTTCTATTGAAGGACAAAAGAAAAACCTTCAGACAGATTATATTCTGAAGGTAACTTTATTGAAGTACCCTCTTTCTTAATCCTTTGTTAACAATCGGAATAGAAGTTAATGATTGCCACATTCTTGTCACTGTGTTCAGATTCTTGGACTTGATATTTGTGCTGACACATTGGTTGGTGATGCCATGAGAAGAGGTATCTCGGGTGGTCAAAAGAAAAGACTGACAACAGGTAATTTTAAACCACGATCTGCTTTGTAACAAAGCTGTCAGTTGTATTTCCATTAAGTTGGTTAATGAACTTGATACCATTTGCAAAACAAGTATAAAGGAACCAACTATTTGTGTGACGCAGGCGAGCTGATTGTTGGCCCCACAAAAGCATTGTTTATGGATGAAATATCAAATGGCTTAGATAGCTCGACTACATACCAGATTGTTGCTTGCCTTCAGCAGCTGGCACATATTACAGATGCAACTATACTTGTGTCGCTTCTTCAACCAGCACCAGAGACCTTTGATCTGTTTGATGATATAATCCTGATGGCCGAAGGAAAAATTCTTTACCATGGGCCAAGAAATTCTGCTTTAGAATTTTTTGAAAGCTGTGGGTTCAAATGTCCTGAAAGGAAAGGGGTGGCTGACTTCCTCCAGGAGGCAAGTCCATAGCAGCTGTTGTTAAATGGCCCTTATATTTTTCTCTGTCAATTAGAAGTTCACCAAATCTGTTCATTGTTTTCAGGTTACATCGAAAAAAGATCAAGCACAGTACTGGCATGGAACTAAAGAAACGTATAAATTTGTATCAGTTGATATGCTATCCAGAAAATTTAAGGGATCTCCTTACAGGAAAAAGCTGAATGAAGAACTTTCTGTTCCATATGATAACTCCAGGAGTCATAGAAACTCTATAACCTTTCGTGACTATTCACTTCCTAAATGGGAACTCTTTCGAGCTTGTATGTCAAGAGAATTCCTTCTCATGAAAAGGAATTCTTTCATCTACATATTCAAAACTGTTCAGGTAAGTGATCTGTTTTGTCTTTTTATGATGATACTCCAAGTTACAAAACATTCTCTACTCATTCGCTTTATCCGAAGCAAAGATAGAAGTCACATTTTCCTTCTTTAGATTTATCACAACTTATTGCAATCTATGCTTCTACTATGCAGCTCGCCATTATTGCATCCATCACTATGACTGTATTTTTTAGAACTCGGATGGATACTGATCTTGTACATGCAAATTATTATTTGGGAGCTCTGTTTTATGCTCTCATCATTCTTCTTGTGGATGGATTCCCTGAGCTGTCCATGACAATAACAAGACTTGCAGTTTTCTATAAACAGAGCGAGTTATGCTTTTACCCAGCATGGGCATATGCAATTCCTGCTACAATTCTCAAGATTCCTCTTTCTCTATTAGAATCTGTCATTTGGGTATCTATGACCTATTATGTCATTGGTTTCACCCCTGAGGCTGGAAGGTGAGTGCTACATGTAAATATCTTCTACTTTCTTGCTTCTGTTCCTTCAACTAAATTTTTTTGTTAGTTATATCACTATCTCCAGTAGGCTTCCACTCAGCAGCTTGCACTTCGCTAATTCCAGTTGTATTTAAAGAATGATTTGAATAATTTCATGCATTTTCGTGACTATTCTGTCACTTACAGGTTCTTCCGGCAATTACTTCTATTATTTGCCGTGCACATGACATCAATCTCCATGTTCCGTTTCTTGGCATCTGTCTGCCGGACTATCGTTGCTTCTACAGTTGCTGGTAGTTTATCAATCTTATTTGTCTTATGTTTCAGCGGATTCATAATACCAAGACGTAAGCATTCCTACTTCTTTGTTCATTTTGATATGATGCTCATGTGAGGGTGAGTAGCAGAACTAAACTACTGGTATTTGACTACAGCTTCAATGCCCATTTGGCTGAAATGGGGATTCTGGATTTCTCCGCTGTCATATGGTGAGATAGGTCTTGCTGTTAATGAATTTCTTGCGCCAAGATGGCAAAAGGTGAGAGTCAATAGCTCAAATATTTTCTCTCTAAATATGCAGTACTGAAAAGTATTTTCTAAGGCATATGTATAAGAAAATGAAAACAATATTGGTGGTTGTTTTTCCATCTTCTGTCCTGAAATTACGCTCCGAGAATAAAGTGATCATCTGTTTAAGATAATGATAAAGTGTTGTCATTTGTCAGTTCTTTTTTGTTATCTGAAAGAATGAAACTGTCTAGGGAAGATTCTATTCATGTCGGTAGTCATTAAACCCAAATTTGTAACACGCAAAGCATAAATTGTCTCTTTGATTCCAGAAACACTTGAATATGCAATGTTCATCATATACATAACAAATCACATCTTATAAAGCGTTACTAATTTTTTCCTTGACAAGAAACAGTAATCTAAAGGCTACCTTGGACCCAAGCGCTTAATGTTCTTTTGTATTCCTGTTGTAACAAATCCATTCAAGCACTTCATAGGCACTCAGTAGCAATAGCTGATTTTTCTCTCCAGCTAGGGTAAGACAGTTTCAACTATAGGTAACCTCTGAAATATGCAATAAAATTCTGCATGATGAGAATAACTCCAAATTTATAACCTAGCAGTCTCATTAGATGTTTTATGCAGATTTTAAATTTAGTTGTACATATTATAGTCAATACTCAGTATCACATGCTTCATTTTTAAACAGACGCTACCAGCAAACACAAGTATAGGGAATGGAGTCCTTGAAAGCCGTGGGTTTAACTTTGATGGATATTTTTATTGGATATCAGTTTGTGCTTTATTTGGCTTTACAATACTATTCAACATCGGTTTCACCTTGGCCTTAACTTTCTTAAAAGGTACGTTCATCTATATTTTGTACTTAAAGAATCTGCACAATAGATTTTGTAATTTACGTGCTGGTTTTCTTGAAAATGTGATGCAGCTCCTGGTTCTCGCGCCATTATATCAACGGATAAGTACTCCCAAATAGAAGGAAGTAGCGACTCTTGTGATAGAACTGATGCAGCTGATAGTTCCAAGGCCACAATTCCTAGCACCACAATGCATTCTCATGAAAGAGCAGGTTACCCTCTTATTCTATTGCACGAATAATTGGCTGAGAAATCTTGCTTTTTACCATCTTTCTCATCATTCTATAGTTGCTTCCTTGCTCTTCAAAAATGATTTCTTCTGTTGTTTTCCAGGAAGAATGGTTCTACCTTTCGAACCCCTATCTCTCGTGTTTCAAGATGTTCAGTACTATGTTGACACTCCTGTGGTATCTTCTAAATCTATCTCATTTAGTATTAGATCATTTTTGGATAACTTAGAGCTGTTTAAGCTGAGTTCCAGTAGCTGAAGTTGTGGTTTTATGTCCATGTCAGACAATGAAGGAGCTCGGTTTCACTCAAAATAGGCTCCAACTTCTTTCGGATATTACTGGCGCACTTAGACCCGGTATCCTTACAGCCCTTATGGGTGTCAGTGGTGCTGGAAAAACGACCCTCCTTGATGTTCTTGCTGGTAGAAAAACAAGTGGTTATGTTGAAGGAGAAATAAAAATTGGTGGATATCCTAAAGTTCAAGAGACATTCGCTAGAGTTTCAGGTTACTGTGAGCAGACAGATATACATTCTCCTCAGATAACTGTAGAAGAATCAGTTATATTTTCTGCCTGGCTACGACTTCATCCTCAGATTGACTCCAAAACGAAATATGTACGAACTTATTAACATAGAGTTTGAATTATTATTTCTTTCATGAACACCATTCTTTCTGGCTATATCTATATTTGAACTGCTTTGGCACATCTCCAGGAGTTTGTGAAAGAAGTCCTTGAGACCATTGAGCTAGATGGAATAAAAGACATGTTGGTTGGCATGCCGGGTGTTAGTGGGCTTTCAACTGAACAACGTAAACGGCTTACAATTGCTGTGGAGCTTGTTGCAAATCCCTCAATTATCTTCATGGATGAACCCACAACAGGGTTGGATGCAAGATCAGCTGCAATTGTCATGCGCGCTGTGAAAAATGTTGCTGATACAGGAAGAACAATAGTTTGCACCATCCACCAACCAAGCATTGACATATTTGAAGCATTTGACGAGGTAAGATGTATATAAGGAGTAAATGCTTAGTAATGCAGATTGAAGTGGAGTTTGAATGACTTTCCAGTATGCAAACACTGTGATTGCATTTAATTGTGCATGTACTTAATGGTCCATGGTTGGGTGGAGAATACTTTCCAATTTGTGCACTGAGCACAATCAACAAATGCTGCTTGAACAGCAATTTCAAGGTTTTAAGGTCGGTTATATATTCGTAGGCTTCAGTCAGATTACTCGCAGAGCCTAATGTCATGTTGCTTGATATATATATAGCATTTTAGAATTCTTGGGTAGTATCTCAAATTATGTGTATCAGTGCCTGGGGAAGTTGTCCTGGAAGCCATTTAAACGGTGACTAATGAGACCTTCCGAATGACTATTTAATAATATCTAGTTCCTTACAAATGAATAGGAGAAGTGTCGTCACATGAAGGCCTTAGATCATTTATCTCTGTTGTTTCCCACATTTAAAGATGATTAAACATAGATCTTACAGTATGTCTCTTGATTTCTTCTTCACGTTGCCGTGAAATTTGCGACCTCCATTTGTAGTAAAAGCAAAGACATCTACTTAGAAGTAGGATGATTAATCATAGATCTTACAATGTTCTTTTTTATAACCGTGGTGTCCTGGCCAACTTTTACGCACCTCAACTAATTCCATGGTATACTTGCTACCTCCCACCAACAACATGTATCAGGCAGGTAACTCTGTCCAAGAGATGGGAAGAAATCACCTAGTGTTTTTGCCTCTGCTGGAATTTGAACTCGACCTTATGGTTCTCAACCCATTTCATTGACCACTAAGACACGCCCTTGGGTACTAGAAGTTACAGTATGCTCTTGTTTTCTCCTTCAGATTGCCGTGGAAATTTGCGACCTCCATTTGTCTACATCTACTTAGAAATATCTTTCAGCTTGTCTAACTATGTATCCTTCATGGATATCATCAAAAAGTTATTTGTTTTTATTGTGCTCTTTTGCAGCTGATTCTGTTGAAAACTGGTGGGCGCATGATCTACTGGGGACACCTCGGTCGAAATTCTTGTAAAATGATTGAATATTTTGAGGTGCACTAGTTTCCTATTTTATTAATGTTGCAGCAAGCTAGTAACAAAAGCTTCTTTGCATAGTAGCTGAGACTGCTGTTTGTTTTTCTCATTTGACAGGGTATCTCTGGTGTCCCAAAAATAAAGAACAACTACAACCCAGCAACATGGATGCTAGAGGTTACATCAACATCTAGCGAAGCTGAGATTACCATAGACTTCGCTGAAGTCTATAAGAATTCTGCTCTACACAAGTTAGTCATAGCTATTCACCTCATCTAGCATCATTTCTATAATGCATCTTACACATTGTATCACTTAAAACTCAAAAGCACAGTATGCATGATTCCTCTTTGGTTTACGCTTTTTGTAGAAATAACGATGAGCTTGTAAAGAAGCTGAGTTTCCCACCAGCTGGTTCAAAGGATTTGCATTTCCCCACCCGGTTTTCACAGAATGGCTGGGGACAATTCAAGACTTGCTTCTGGAAACAATACTGGTCCTATTGGAGGAGTCCTTCATACAATTTAATGCGCTCTCTGCACATGCTTTTTGCTTCCCTTGTTTTTGGATTGCTCTTTTGGGATAAGGGAAAGAAACTGTAAGATGACAAAAACACTGTTAGACCAAAGCTTCAGTTAACTTATCGACAACATGCTTCACTATACCATGCTACTTAAAAACTTTATACATCCTCATGGAAATTTCTTGGCGACTTCTAAGTAACATATTTATCTCAAAAGTGATGCTTAAAGTGGTTGGCATGAGACAGTTGAAAAAGGAATTAGGTCGTCTGATCCTATATTTTCCGCTCAGATATCCTTTCCTGTTAAGTTTGTTAACATTCAACATTTTGGCTTAGTTTTATCTTTGTTGACATCACCCACACAGCTGAAACAGAACTCTGGAGTTCCATTTTTGGTGTGTGAAGGTTGATGCAGAACTGAATTTCTGTTTAAATAATGTGACGATCTCTCTCCAATGATAATGGACTTGGTTACGTCAACTAAAATAGAGTCACTTTATATATATATATATATATATATATATATATGAAGCTAAATTATATTTCTTACTGTTTTTTTTGTTTCTCTCCCTCCTTTTTGACAGAGATAACCAGCAGAGCGTCTTCAGTGTATTTGGTGCTATGTTCACTGCAGTAATCTTCTGTGGCATAAATAATTCATCTTCTGTTTTACCATATGTGACCACGGAGCGATCAGTCCTATACCGGGAAAGATTTGCTGGGATGTATGCATCATGGGCTTATGCATTAGCACAGGTATATATAAGGCTTACAAAATTGGCATGTTGACTTGTTGAAGTTACTGGGGATTCAGTAATACCAAATCTTACACTTGTCTTCAACAGTTCACTGCTTCCTAGTTGAGTTGATTACCTTGATTTTGTAGGTGGCAATTGAAATTCCTTATCTTTTAGCTCAAGCGCTTGCATTTACTGTCATAACATATCCGATGATTGGATATTATTGGTCAGCCTATAAGGTTTTCTGGTACTTCTATTCGATGTTTTGCACGTTGCTGTACTTCACGTACTTGGGAATGATGCTTGTTTCAATGACGCCCAACTTTCCAGTAGCCGCAATTCTTCAATCATCCTTTTACACAATGTTCAACCTCTTTGCTGGCTTCTTGATGCCAAAGGCGGTAAGTGGTTCAGAATTTAAGCCGCTTTGAATGTAAAAATCAATGATTATTTTGTAATTACCTCTGTCAGTGTGTGACATTTAAAATTTTGTTTCTTTTCCCTGCATTGCAGCAAATCCCAAAATGGTGGATCTGGTTCTATTATCTAACACCTACATCTTGGACGTTGAATGGGATGCTTACTTCACAATATGGAGATGTAGATACGGAGATTAATGTGTTTGGAGAAAAGAAATCAGTAGCAGCCTTTCTTAGGGACTATTTTGGTTTTCACCACAATCAATTACCTATTGTAGCTGTTGTTTTGATTGCATACCCCCTAGTTTTTGCCAGTCTATTTGCATTTTTCATTGGGAAGTTGAACTTCCAGAGGAGGTGATATTGCAATTTATTCATTGTTTGTTTCAAATTAAATAGTTTCCATGTTACTTTTGTATATTAGACTGGGGGAAAATAAGGTTATGGTATATTCATAATACCAGGGAGAGAAGTATGGGATCTGATAAGATGCATGAATTTCTAATCTGTCTTTTCTAAGAGTAGATGAGAGTTTAAAGTTTATCATACAAAGATTATATCAAAACGGTAAAAACTTAAGCCAGAATTTGATTTTGACTTTACTTTCTTTTTCAAAATTTCTTTTTATATTAAAAACAGGACTTCTAGTAGATCTTGGTTTTGGCTAACTTAACTATATTGGGTGTAAACATCCTATGCCAGTAAATTAAATTTTTTACCATTGTAAAACATTATGATTCCATCTTAAATTTGATATTATACAAGATTGATTCCAAACCCTTTACTGTGATTAATTGCTTGTTTTGGTCGACGGATACATGTACTCGCAATCCTGATATTTATACAGGCAAAAACACTAAGCATAGAATAGGAATTAAGGGGTCGCTCAATAATTCTTACATAATTCATAACATCATAGTATTTGGCTAAATTACATAAACCCCTTCATCTTGTCTCAATCACGTGCATTCCTTATGCTTCAATCTGCCCGTGTCTGTGTACACTGTGGATGGACCTGGTTCATGCTTGGATTCCTTTGTCAATCATCAAACAAACTTCACTTGGGCCAACAACAACGCGCAAGTGTTTGAAGCAATCCCATTCACAGAGATTCAGAAATTCTGGTACTGCAAATTAGTTTCATTTCTTTTTACCATTTCTCAAACAGCTATGTTTCAGCTATTCCCTTGAACTGTAGTGACAAGTTGAGAAGGTAAAGCATTCTTGGTAGGAACTAACCGCAACAAAGATTTTATCATTACCGTTAATAGCAAAATTACAGTTACACTACCATTAAATGCTAAGCATAAGCATCTACATATCATACATGTATGCACTTAAAGTGAGTTGGGACAAGGTCCAACCCCATATCAATTAATAGCCTGAAAATGAATCTGTAGCCTATGAACAATTATTTACAATCATCTAAACAACTGAATTGCTCAGATAAATTACTGGGGAATAAAGTTCTTAACAAATTGCACAAAATCACTACTAACGGAACTATGGTCAGAACAACTTAGTGCTTTCACAAATAAGATAATGGATGAGAGAGATTCCCCTTTGGCTGACTTCAGGTCAACTGCACAGTATACACAACACTACCAACACAAGTAAGAAATAAGCATGACAGTCTGAGACTACTGCTAAATGAAAAGGAAGAGAGCTAGACTATGTGACGGAGGCTCTTGGTATAAGGAATACAATTGAATGGGGTTAATGTAGAGCTTTTTCCTTGTGGCCTTTCAATTCTCCATATTAAGATCCAAATTATACAGAAAGAACCCTCTCAGAGAACAGCACACTAGTAGTTCACCATCTTGAATGCTTGAAGGCTTTAAAAACTGTACCATGCCCAAACTCCTCAGCTCAGGTCCGCAATAATAAGAAGGTGAATGACAAGGAAAAGCATCCACATCAAAGTTAAGATTAACCCTGTAGCTTCTGATCAATGCCCACATCTCATAGTCCTCCGAGATCCATATGTCCATTGCACTCTAATGAATATGCAATTGGCAGAAAGACAAATACTCTTCCTTCACTAGGAGAGACATGGTTTCATGTGTTCCGCATTCACGTGATTGTCTTGAACTACATTGTGTTCCAGGATGAGGCATGAGGGAGAATTCTTCTGTATCCAATCTAAACATCAAAACTGCAATTGAGTGAGGAGGGATCTCTCCAAATTCTCGATCCATAATCCAATGAATTGCACCATTAACAATTGCAGGAGAGAGATAAGTCTGGATGGAATTCAAAGAAGGTGAACTAATTCTCCTCCAAGTTTGACTCCTGATAGTGTAGATTAAATATTGACAGCTAATAACTCGTACTTCTGCATAAAGAATCTTAAGTTCCCTAGTCAATGGACACAAATAAAAACCACAGATGCTGCCAGCACCGAGTGTGTCTTATGGTTATTTCATCTTGTGTTAAGGGGTTAAAAACAAAATATGTAGAAGGGAAAACATGGTCACCGAAAAGAAGTAATCCTTGACAAGAATGTAAAAGACAAGGATGGTACTTCGTCATTGTAAGTTCAGGTTTGAGGCTTACTTTCTCGAGCACCTTCTCTTTACTATCATTTTCCTCTAGCACGAAAAAGTCAAGTTCGTCATATTGTACGAAAAGCCTCTCCCTATCATGATGTAAGGTGGCAAACTAACGTGATAAGATCAAAGCCTGCCACAGCCGACAGACCCTTCGACTTTTCATAATGCAATCTATGGGAATCCGACTTAGGACACTGATGATGATACAATCAGGGAAACGTTCAAAAGCTCCATAACTCGTACTAGTCACATTATATTTAGTGCTTGTGGAAATAGTTGAACCAACTAGCGAACTCAAGAGACACGGAACCCATGTGAAGCTTTGACGTATCATGACCTACAAAGTAGACAATGATAAGATTATTGAGTTACGAAATTTTTATAGACCAATAAAAAAGAAAACAGAGGATTGATCTAGTGGAAGAGACCCTCCACCTCCAACTAACAAGTTGGGAGTTTGAGCCGCTCCAACCATTTCCGGATGAATCAGATACGCTATGACTGAATTACACAAAACATCTAACATTTGCATCCATAAATTCAGTGTCAAAGAATGATATGAGAATGGAACCCAGTACTTAAATCAATAAAATCAGTCAGAAACAAGAAGGCACGTTCTTAATGAGATTGTAATCCTATGCTGCTTTGCTAATAAAGCCAGGGAAAATTGAGGAATACAAGAAGGGGCATTGGCAGGTGAAGATTATGACAGAGAAGAAAGGATGGAAAAGATTTCAGGGAGGTAAATAATTTTATTAATGGTGGGGAAAGCCCCTCTATACAAGAAGGATATTAAAATTAGACAAAACTGCATCAAAATGTGGCTCTCTACAAAAGAAACCCAATCATCTATATACATAGAAACACCTTACATAATACATATGTTTTTTGATATGGAGCACCTTACATAATATATACATCTCTTTTCTTTTTAATATTAAATCTCTATTATGTACACACACATAGAGAGAGACATAGATAAACCTTTTTAGCGAAGTAGCTTTCACTAAACTAGGTGCTAGGCATGAGTTCAGTCCTAGTCGATCGATCGATCGAGAGAGAGAGAGAGAGAGAGAGAGAGAGAGAGAGAGAGAGAGGCATCTATAGCTTGGCATTCACTTTTATCCTTTCTACGGCTTTTTGACTATTCAACTTTCAGCGACATACAAATTACTTGTTCGCTTCTTATGAGTTACTTCTATGGGTTTGCCCTTAAATAACCAGTAAAGGTTCCTTTAAACAACTAAACCGGCTTCATCTTTTTCTCCTTTAAATTTTTGAAAAAAAAGGCCACAGTCAATCATCAAATTTGAGACGAGCCTCTACATAGTCATCTCTCACTATCTTTCTCAGAACTCAATACCCTTCTTTGACAATCAAGTCTGATAATGATGTCTAGATTTATGCTTCTCTTACTTCATTCCTAGGAGGCTGTTTCTCAATTTGTCGTTACTTTTTACTTTCATTATGGAGCCGGTTGTGGAAACCATGGTCCAAAGGAAGACATAACATGGGAAAATGAAAAAGAGAAAACAGGATATAGGTTTATCAATTACGACAAAAGAAAAAAAAGGCAAGTATTTCTTTTTTATGCTTTTTGTTTTAGTTACTAGCTGCCATACAAAATCACCATTAATAGCAGCTTACAGCTTGTTATTTGAAATAGAAGGCTTCTTAACAAATATGTAGAGTGCTATCTAAAAGGCGTCATTTGATTAACTGAGTTGGTTGCTCTCGGTTAAATTCTCTGTAGTATCGTTTTTCCTTCAACTTTTGAGTTGCATGGATTGACTTTCTTTTGCTTTCCTTAGTCTTCTGGTCCTCATACTGCATCTATACTAATTAAAGCAAATAGAATAGTTCCCTCTTCTTTAATTCATGTATCAATCATTACTAGCTCGAATCACTTCATTATTTTACAAAGATCAGAAACAACCGACGCACACATTTTTTCTGAAAAACTTAGCAATGAAACTCCAGTTCTAGTAAACAGTAAACCAAGAAAGGATTTGGTCAACATTATGTTAACCTTAAAATAACAATCAAATTAACACTAGAGGTGCATGCAAAGCTATTGTTAGGTTTCGTGAATGGGAAATGGAAGAGGTACCTTTTGAATTGCAACTCTTCGTCTCACCCTTTCATTGTCTATAAATTTAGAGGATTAGCCTCAATTTTCAGACATGGAAAATCTGAAACTTCTTCCATCTTTTCTACATTGTTGCATTATTTTTCCAAATAAACAAAGTGTCAAGTGTGATTTGCTCCGTTTGTTAAAGTTCTTTAATTTCGATTGCCAATATTACAAAATAGTTTTTTTCCGTTCTATCATGGGAGGAAGTAATCCATAACAGTGAGGGGATTAAATTCCTTAAGGACACACAAATAACTTGTGGGCTCGGAAATTATTATATGTTTTGTTTTATTGAACTACTATTTCTTTACTTCTCTGGTTTTCAGGTTTTGAATACAGATTACCTACAGCTATATGGCTAATTAACTTTTCCATTCAGAGACGAATGTGTTGAAGCTAAAACATTAGACACCTAGATGAAACCAAGTATTGAAATTAGCAGTTTTAACACACTAAAGTTTTGAAGTTTAAAGAATAAAGGAATTTAGGTGAGCAGTTGCCTGATAGGGTTCTCTCGGTCGAAGGGTTTCAGAATAATCACAACTTGGAGCCATAATATTAATGACATGGACGCAAAAAAAAAAAAAAAATGCAGATCAACTAGATAGTTACAATCATCATGCAAAAAGGGAGTTTGAGGGATTTCTATATGCATGTAACCAAACTCAATTTCCATTCTGCTAATAAAAAACAGAGAAAGAGATTAGGGTCTAAGAGAAAGATGGGAAACTTACAATTTGATTTCACTGCTGCAGAAAGATAATCACACCCAGGAGTAAGGAATTCGCCGGAGAAATGGATCAAGTAACTAGAACACTGCATTTTCCCCTACTATATTACAAGTGTGAGTAGAAGTGTAAAACCAATAGCATTTACCATGGGACAAATGGTTTTATGCGACTTAAAACGCATTTGCTAATTAAGACTTGTAGAAGTCATGTGTTTTAAATGCTACTTACGAAATGGATTCTGCTACCGGACGGACTTGTGAGTTTTGAGGCTGACACAACATTTAAGCTAGTAGGCTTAGTACTTCCTATATCCTATATTATAAAAAGACTAGTGGATTTGTCCCCGTTTCCCGCGGATACATCTTTGAGAATTTAAGTAATTAAAATAGTAAAGTAGATAAAAGTCTAATTTATAAGCATATGAATAATTCTATAAGTTTGTTACGATAAGTATAATATTTATCTTTGTAGACAGCTTGATAAATTCGCCAAAGCCTCTTTAATTGCCTTATTTGTCATCTATAAACTGCTTAAATAGGTTTTAACATTTAAAGTTTATTTAACGTAGATTCCAAAGAATAGTCGAAAAAGTAAGGCAGGCTTTTGGAATTTCATCCAAATTGCTACTTTGGAGGTTCCAAAATTTGAACCAAGCATAGATCTATGCGGTATGAATGAACACATTAGTGAGAGAAACTGTTCCAACACATTATATTGAGGGAAAAAAAAAGGCAATGTAAATCTCAGTCTTCCTTAACTACTTAAATGTTACTCATTATTAATATTTATTAGTAATTTATTTAGAGATTTTTGGCTAACCTACATCCTCTCGCCTTCCCTCCCTTGTCATGAAATGATGTTCATAGTAATAGTTCACTAATATAATGACTTTAATATTTATTAATTCATAATTGGATTTTGATACTTCTGAATATAAAAAATTGTAACATTATTTTTTCTGCATTTTGTTCCATTTAAATGCTATTCCTAACGAATATTAACAATTGTAATAGTCATATTATATGTAACTGAATTTACGGAGAAAAAATAAGTAAAAAAAAAGTTTCCAAGTGATAAATATATTTTCATATCCAGAATGTACAATGTCGTCTCTTCTTCATGACATTTCCTTTTGATATAACATTGGTATAAAATTTTATCGAAGAAAGGAAGGAAATAGAAAAAGGGAAAAAAAGAAAAGAAAAAAAGAGCGAAAAGAATACTAAGAAAGCTAAAACAACCGAGTATTGGGTGCACATTTCAATAACTTCGAGAAAGTATTCAATATATAAGTTCAAACTTATCTATGCATTCATAATTGATTTAAATCTGATTCTCAATCTCCATGGCATTATAAGACATACCAAACAAACTATTTCACAACAAATTAATCAGGGAATTGTTCCGTTAATAGTTTTTGAAGAAAACTCAATAGGGGCATTTCAGTCATGACTTATTGGCAAGTGAGTCCTAAAATTGCTTATTCGAAGTTATACCTATTGAACGTGCATTGTGGTTATGCGCAGTTGCTCTCTTAATAGAGGATCCCACTAATCTGTCTTTGCTATTTATGCAGTCGTTCTCTTTCATTGCCATAGATTTAGCAATAGGTAGTGATACTTATGCGTCATGACCCTAGTATATCAATATTGAAACTTCTTCTAATTCTTAACAAATCAAATCACCAATTGATTAAGAACATTACCTTCACCTAAAATGTTGAATATCAGAAACAATAATTTTACTACCTGAAAACCTAATACTTACTTGCACAAGTTTATTACTGCATCATCAACTATAAAACTTTAACATCGCCGCTTACACCTGCACCAAAAAAAAAAAAAGTGAAACAAAAAGAAAAGAAAAACGTATGTAACATTTTTCCTTTTCTACTTATATTTTATCATTCATTTTTCAGGTTTCATTTTTTGGATCTTTGAAAAAAATTCAATCGAGTATTTGGTTCATCTAATACATTAATTTCAATTTTTTTTAAAAGTTAATATGCAAACTCACAAGTGAATTAAGGTCATCTAAGTAAGTGAAAAATAAATGAAAACTAAAAGAAATAAGGAAAAGAAAAAAGCAAAATCCAAAGGCAAAATAAAAGATAAATATATCTGCACACACTAAACAATCGTGATAAATTTTTTCGATATGTTTCTCAAAAATCTCAACACTCTAAAATGCCTAAAACAATATAAATAATCATCAATTAGGCCATTATTTTAGAAGCAACAATGCAAAATCACTAAAGGTGACATCGTGAATAGAAAAGAACAAAAAACTACAGTCAAACAATTTATAAAGAATAGATTTTAAAAATAGCGTAACATTTAAAGGTTAGGTATGCAAATCGAGGCACCACCGTAAATTCAAAAAACAAATTAATATTATTGATGATAGGCTATAATTGCGTATTTTAGTCGATTATTACACTCTAATTTACTGCACTTTAGTTGAGTTTGCGCTTTAATCGCTAGTGTTTGCACTAACGGTGTGTTTTATGCCTTGTAGGAGTGATTCCGAGCTATATAGATGTTATGGAATAAATTCAAGTGATTTGGAGCTTTGAAGTCTGAGTAAAAGCCCAAGGAATTAAGCCGGGATCGTATTCGGGGATCAACGGATGATAAAGCAACAAAACGAAGACTCGAGTAGGCATATTGCGTACTGTCTAGTAAAATGCACATATATTTTTGCTCATAACTCCATTTGGGCTCCACAATATATAGTTGGAAATCTAACACAAAGGGCTACAACTTTCATGTTTTACGTTTTTTCAAATTCCAAACGAAAAAAGGTGAAAGAGCTGAGGCGGGCTGAGGCAGTATACGTGCCATATACCGCGGTTGACCGCAGTTGACCGCGGCCGTGGCAGTCCAGACGTGAAATATTGTCCTTTTTTGCATAGGAGAAGGTATAATTATTTGGGCCCGACCCTACTTGGTATATATACATGGAAAAATGATATTTCATTTTTCCATGTATATATACCAAGTAGGGTCGGGCCCAAATAATTATACCTTCTCCTATGCAAAAAAGGACAATATTTCACGTCTGGACTTTTGACATAAAAATTAGACCTAAGGAGGCTAAGGAGACCTAGGATTCGTCCTAAGGAGTCAAGAACACAATAGGAGCAAGGCGGGGAATTCTTCAACGAGTTTTTCCTTCCTCTTCCTATTTTTCATTGTTGGTTATGATTTTTAGTATTGTAGTTTTACACACTATTATGAATAGCTAAATTGTTATCTAGGGTTTTGATAGAACCTTTTGTAGGATAAATTCTTGTTATGTTTTTATATAATTGAGCCGTTGGATTTCTCTACTTGTTCAACTACGTATTTATTGTTGTTGATTGAATGACCATCGATTGACTGTGCCTATTTATTATATGTTGCTTGAGAAAGGATACATATTTAGGTGATTGTTGAACAACGTCACTCCTAACGTATGTGAGAAATCAATACAATGGGTTTAAATGTAGGTTTAGAAATTACAAAGCCTTGATGTGGTCATAATGAGCGGTTAGATAAAGACAACTAGCGTAGTTCGAGAGAATATATCTAGTAAATTATTGTAGTTGCTCGAGAGAGAATTACGACACCTAAAGTGCTCACGATCAGTAGAGAATACATTAGAAAAATTGTAGGGAATATAGCTAGAAGGATTCTGACAATTAGGGAAATCATAACTCTAGACCTCCTTAATTTAGTCTCCAACCCTTTGTCTCGTTAGTTGATAATTTTACCGTTTTCTAGTATTTGCTAGTTAGTTAGTTAGAAATATAAATATCAATCTTTATAATTTAGAAAATTGTTCAAACTTGTCTTTTAGTGATATTAAACAGATATAGCTAAGCCTTAGTTCTCTGTGGGATTCGACTCCGGACTTTTAGACCGGATTATATTTGCAGCGATCGCTTATCTTTTTTATGACTAGAGTTAGTCGTGATCAAATTTTGGCATCGTTGCCCGGGAACTAACGATATAGTTGTAACTGTATGTATTGTTAGGTTTCGAGTTTGAACTTTTATTTTGTTTTCTTTTGTTTTGTTTTTTTGTATTTTTTTATAGCTATTGATTTGAGAAACATGACATCTTGGAATTGTGGGAATTTAGGTGTAGATAATTCTACTATTAATCTCCATACATATTGTGAAGGAAACCACCCATGGCAAAATTTTCAAAACGTTCCTAAGAGCGAGTTATGTGCACCAACTCAATCTTATTTGTGGAATGTGTGTGATGTGTGTGGTGGTAAAAATGGTCACTTTTATGGTTGTGCTTTTATTTCTTATCTTCCCCCAACCCCTTATTATGATGGTTCTATCTTTTCTTGTGAAGTTAGCAGGAACAAAGAGCATGGGGATGCAGACCTGAAGGAGATCAAAGATATGTTAAAGTGTCTTTTGGAACAAAATAATGAGAAACAACTGCAGATAGAAAGGCAAGAGGCAACTATTCGCAACTTGAAGGCTCAATTGAGTCAAGTGGTTGGAGTTGTTAATGCTCAACAAGCCAATATTGGGGATAGTAGCCAAGAAGAGCATGAATTTGAGGTGTTAAGTGGGGAGGCTAGAGTAGAACATCAACAACCTAGCCAACTACAATTTGAGGATGTCAATGTTGAAGAAGTGGGACTAGAGTAAGCCAAGGACATTGAGGATACAAATTTTGTTGACTCTAGTATCATTGATGTTGAGGATGTTGAAAGTCCTGAAGTTCATGTGTTTGAGCGCATTGGTCCTCACTCCAAACATTTTTTTACATTGGGCTTGGATGATGATATGGAAATAGAGTCATCCGAGCCGATTGAGGAGTCAAGGAATGAGGAACAAGGTGCCTAAAGTCTGGAATTTTTCTTGCCAGAAAGACATGACTACATACCTCATCTAAAAGCCAAGAAGTGTAGAATAATACAATAGTTGCTTGGGCCAATTAGATTTGTTCCTCCACCCCTAGATCATAGCCGAAAACCTGATGCCAAATTGGGGGTTCAATTTATAAGCTCAAAGTGGAGGCAAAAAGTGATTCGCGACGTTAAATCAAGCGCTTGTTGGGAGGCAACCCAACTTTATTGCTTTCTTTTATTTTTTTTATTTTTTTTAATTGAATTATTTTGTAGTGTCAATTTTTTTATTTTCTAGGAGCATGGAAAGCAAAGGTATTGGAAATATGCAACAACAAACCAAATGGTTGGAACTAAGTGTGAGGTACCCACACGAAGGACCAAGCTTGGGAGAAGTCTGAGTACCCCATGAGTTGTTAGTGCTTCGGCCTTTGGCCTACCAGGGAGTCTCTTTTATACTTTTATTAGTTATGGTGTGCATTGGAGACAATGCAAAATTTTAAGTGTGGGGTGAGGAGATTGTCTGGGTGACTTTCTATGCTATTTTAGTTGTGTTAATTTAATTGAATAATTTTTTTAAATAGAAAAGATTGGACTTTTCCCGACTATGGATCTATTAGACAATTTTCTTGAGGGATTTAAGTCTAAAGAAAAAAAAACAAAAAGATTTTCCTTTGTTAGGTAGTGTAGCAATTACCCCTTGGTTTTTCTTTAAACCACGGTTTTTTTCCAAGAGTTTTGTTTGAACCGGGTGCAGTTATTTTTTTTGGGAGTAGGAGCCATTGTGTTGTGTTTTGAATTGAAGCAATATCTCTTGACTTTGTTATGCCTTGAGAATAGTGAGTACTTTGGTTGTGACGCTTAGACTCAGTTTTTGACTCTTGTATAAGTACCTTAAATTGTATGATCTTAATTGCTTAACTGCTTTGAGTAGAGTGTCTATGAATCCAATCCTAGTGAGTTATGTGCCATGTGTGTGCAAGATTTTGTGTCATTCTGTGCATTGCATTTGATGCCTAGAACTTGTCCCGTGTGTTTGCAAAGCGAAATAGTAGTTTTGTTCAGTCTTGGAAGTGATATAGGCGTTTCTTTGTTGAGCCAGATATGTATATTTTATCCGTCTAATTATTATGTATCGTAGTTAACCCCTTTGAGCCTGTAATCTTGTTTCTTTGGCAACCACATTACAAGTCTTACCCATTTGTTCGAATTAACCATCTATTTGAACCATTGTAACCTCTCATGAGCACTTGAATTGTTAATGAACTTTGTAAAGGTTAAAGTGTGGGGTGGTTGATTTGACTTTTGAGTGGAACAAATTAAATAAGGAGAAAGGTGCACTGTTTTGAAAAAGTAAGAGCCACTTGAATTAAAAAAAAGTAGTTGGATTGTTGTGAAAAAAAATTCCTTGATAAGTGGTGGCTCTTGATGTAAGTGCGCTTAAAAAAGAATGGGGTAATATACATTGATGTGAAGGTGGAGTTTTGGTTTGACATAAGTATTGTGTTTGAATGTTAAAGTATATGTATTAAAGTGCTTAGGGAGGTGTAGTCACTCTTATATATAAATGTATCCTACCCGTCCCGTAGCCTACATTATAATCAAATAAAGTCCTAATTGATTTTAGATTGAATGAGCTTTATTAGTGGAGTAATACACTGCCATATACCGCGGTCGAAACTGCGACCGCGGAGCTGAGGCAGTATACCTGCCATATACCGCGGTTGACCGCGGCCGCGGCAGTCCAGACGTGAAATATTGTCCTTTTTCGCGTAGGAGAAGGTATAATTATTTGGGTCCGACCCTACTTGGTATATATACATGGAAAATAGTATTTTTAAGGGTGGACACACTTTTGACAAAACATTAGACCTAAGGAGGCTAAGGAGACCTAGGATTCGACCTAAGGAGTCAAGAACACAATAGGAGCAAGGCGGGGAATTCTTCAACGAGTTTTTCCTTCCTCTTCCTATTTTTCATTGTTGGTTATGATTTTTAGTATTGTAGTTTTACATACTATTATGAATAGTTAAATTGTTATCTAGGATTTTGATAGAACCTTTTGTAGGATAAATTCTTGTTATGTTTTTATATAATTGAGCTGTTAGGATTTCTCTACTTGTTCAACTACGTATTTATTGTTGTTGATTGAATGACCATCGATTGACTGTGCCTATTTATTATGTGTTGCTTGAGAGATACATATTTAGGTGATTGTTGAACAACGTCACTCCTAACGTATGTGAGAAATTAATACAGTGGGTTTAAAGGTAGGTTTAGAAATAACAAAGCCTTGACATGGTCATAATGAGCGGTTAGATAAAGCCAACTAGCATAGTTCGAGAGAATATGTCTAGTAAATTGTTGTAGTTGCTCGAGAGAGAATTGCGACACCTAAAGTGCTCACGATCAGTAGAGAATACGTTGGAAAAATTGTAGGGAACATAGCTAGAAGTATTCCGACAATTGAGAAAATCATAACTCTAGACCTCCTTAATTTAGTCTTCAACCCTTTGTCTCGTTAGTTGATAATTTTACCGTTTTCTAGTATTTACTAGTTAATTAGTTAGAAATATAAATATCAATCTTTATAATTTAGAAAATTGTTCAAACTTGTCTTTTTAGTGATATTAAACAAATATAGCTAAGTCTTAGTTCTCTGTGGGATTCGACTCCGGACTTTTAGACCGGATTATATTTGCAGCGACCCCTTATCCTTTTTAGGACTAGAGTTGGCGTGATCAATTATCTAAGTAAGTAAAAAGTAAATGAAACCCGAAAAGCAAAAAAAATGGAGAACAAAGCAAACTCCAAAGGAAGAACACAAGCTAAACAATAAACAGATTCGCACATTCTAAACAGTCATGATGAATTCGACTTTTGTTTTTCTTCAGAAATCTCAATGCTCCAAAATTCCTAAAACAAAATAAATATTCATCAATTAGTGATTTCTTCCTATATTTTTTTCTCTCCAGAAATATAAATACTCCAAGCTTTGTAAAACAAAATAAATATTAGGCCATCACTTTAGAAATGATAAATCACTAAGGACCAAAACGGTGAATAGAAATGAACAAAAAAAATACAGTTGGACAACTAAAAGACTAAAAACAGGTATAACATAGAGAATCTTAAAAATAATAAAAGAAGAATAAAACTTTGTGGAATCATAACTTACCGATAAAATCAATAATAATACCACAGTAGCGAAAAATATACCAACTGCAAAGCCAATAAAGAATGAAGGGAAAAAAAATAGAGATAGGAGGAAAATAAAGAGAGGAGATGCAGAACAAAGAAAAGAAAGTAAAAACTGAAGGTAGGAAAAGCAAGTTGAAATTCTCTTCCTTTCAACAGACCTGATGGAGGAAACAGTTATAATTTGGAAATTATGGTAGCAATTATCGTTGTAACAGTTACTTTTCCTACATCATAACTAATGGAACAACTGTAGTAATACGTTACAAAATGAATGATTTCATTAGTTAAGTTTGGAATACAAATGGCAGAACACAGTTTAAAGGTATTCTAAAAGTGACTTGAGAAATTAAACCGCAATTAAAAGGACTCTTAAAAGTCTTTTCGGATAACGGTTCCGTTAGCTGAAAGATAGGCATTTCCATTATTCCCCAACCGTTCCATTCTTTAACTTGGATGCATAAATAATTTGACATGAAAAATTAGAGTAAAAGGCAAAAAAATGACAAAAAAGATAAATAACATTCCTTGATTGATAGGCATACCACATCAGATTTCAATTGCCCAAATTTATATATATATAGATTGGTGATGCGATTTGCTTTTGCTACAATTTTCCATCTTCAACCTTAGCAAATCCATCGTTCCTAA